>NC_057809.1:526963856-527283228 GCF_018294505.1 Triticum aestivum | reverse complement strand
GTCAATGGCTCAATGCCGTCGCTCTGCAGGTAAGCCCCGACTTGGCAGCCCGACCCCGCCGCTAGAGCCTTGCGGCCCCGTCGATTCCAGCCAATCACCGCCCCTTCGCTACCCGTAATGGATGCAATAGTGCCTGTGTTGGTTGTTGAGGTCGGCTTGTGGCCGCTGTAGCACCACTGCTGACCACTGGACCTCCGCGATCGAGCCGAGCCGCTGCTCCTTCGAAGCTCTTGGACGACGCGGCAACATCGGCTTTTGCCGCAACCTCGGCCTTCGCGGCCTCAACGAGGCCATCCCAACGTAGTTCCTACCCCTATGCGGCGACCACCTCGGCTGCGACGAGCAATCATGGGTAATCCTGCTTCATGCACACTATGTGTTCGAGGAAAAGCTCGGGTAAGTTTTTTTTCTCAGTTTTGTTGTTGCGAGATAGGAGTAGTTTGTAATGAAAATAATTTATTGTAGATGAGCTTGTCTGATGAATCCTCTCTGTGAGATGATTCCTCATCCGAAGAGGAATATGACATAAACAAAGAGGAGGACATTGCTTTGATATTGATGATGCAAAAGAACAAGAAGTCGAAGCATGGTTGTTCTGTTTTCGACCGTGAGGTGATTCGTAGCATGAGGTGAGATGGGCATATGATATGGATGCTCAACTATTTTGTTCCAAATCTGGTGCATGCAGAGCGATACTTTCGACACCGGTCTAGGCTAGTCATAGTGGAAAGTAATTTAGACTAGTAACAAGCATACATTACTAGTCTATGTTACTACTTTCATAGTGGATAGTAACATAAGTGTAGTTTCATGCAAGCCTATATTTATTAAGTTGTAGACTCATCTTGTGTTGGGTGTGTTATGTTACGGCAACATATTATGTTACCACAAACACCTCTCTCCTCATTAACTCCTTACCATATAAGCATATTTGTCTTGGGGTACGTTATGTTACTAACTAAGTTACTCCCACTATGGCTAGCCTTAGGATGTCTCCAGATTTATTTCTTCACATTGCCCACTGTGTTAAGCAACATGGTCGATTCTTCGAGTAGAGGAGGTATTGCGCCAGAGATTTTGGGCATAACACTATCCAGAAGGTGACCACCGCATTGTGCATGATGACGTATGGTTATCGTGCAGATTTTATTGATGACAAATTGGCAATGGAAGAGATCACTTCAATTTTGTGTATCAAGAAATTTGCAAAGATGGTGATTAAAGTGTTTGGGCCAGAGTATTTGAGAGCAGTCAATGCTCATGACAGTGAGAGGATTTTTGTTCTTCTTTTGCGGCGTTAACCCCCATTCCTCTGAAAGACTTTTTTATTTTGAAACATAGGCATAAGATTTGCGCCACCTATTTATTAAGAAGATAATAGAGTTTTACAAGTGTTCCTCAATACAACACATGAATGTGTTGGGAAACGAAGTATTTCAAAAATTTCCCTACGATCACGCAAGATCTAACTAGGAGATGCATAGCAACGAGACGGAAGAGTGTGTCCACGTACCCTCGTAGACCGAAAGCAAAAGCGTTTAGTAACGCGGTTGATGTAGTCGAACGTCTTCGCGATCCAACCGATCTAAGTACCGAACATACGACACCTCCGTGTTCAGCACACGTTCAGCACAATGACGTCCCTCGAGCTCTTGATCCAGTTGAGGATGAGGGAGAGTTCCTTCAGCACGACGGCGTGGCGATGGTGATGATGAAGTTACCAGCGCAGGGCTTCACCTAAGCACTACGACGATATGACCGAGGTGTTGAACTGTGGAGGGGGGCACCGCACACGGCGAAGAGATTGTCTGTTTTTCTTTGGGGTGCCCCCTTCGCACGTATATAAAGGAGGGGGAGGAGGAGGCCGGCCAAGGGGGGCACGCACCATAGGGGAGTCCAACTAGGATTCCCAATCCTAATTGGAGTCCCCTTCCTTTTCCAAGAGGGGGAGAGAGGGAGAAGGAAAGAGGGGCGCGCCGCCCCCTCCCTAGTCCAATTCGGACTTGCCATGGGGGGGCACCCCTTGTGGCCCTTCTCTCCTTTTCACTAAAGCCCATTAAGGCCCAATACTTCCCGGGGGGAGGGGGGGTTCCGGTAACCTCCCGGTATTCGGAAAAATACCCGAATCACTTCAGAACCATTCCGGTGTCCGAATATAACCTTCAAATATATTGATCTTTACCTCTCGACCATTTCGAGACTCCTCATCATGTCCGTGATCTCATCCGGGACTCCGAACAAACTTCGGTCATCAAATCACATAACTCATAATACAAATCGTCATCGAACGTTAAGCGTGCGGACCCTACGGATTCGAGAACTATGTAGACATGACCGAGACTCATCTCCGGTCAATAACCAATATCGGAACCTGGATGCTCATATTGGCTCCTACATATTTTACGAAGATCTTTATCGGTCAAACCGCATAACAACATACGCCATTCCCTTTGTCATCGGTATGTTACTTGCCCGAGATTCGATCGTGGGTATCATCATACCTAGTTCAATCTCGTTACCGGCAAGTCTCTTTACTCGTTCCGTAATGCATCATCCCGTAACTAACTCATTACTCACATAGCTTGCAAGGCTTATAGTGATGTGCATTACCCAGAGGGCTCAGAGATACCTCTCCGATACACGGAGTGACAAATACTAATCTCGATCTATGCCAACTCAACAAACACCATCGGAGACACCTGTAGAGCATCTTTATAATCACCCAGTTACATTGTGACGTTTGATAGCACACAAGGTGTTCCTCCGGTATTCGGGAGTTGCATAATATCATAGTCAAAGGAATATGTATAAGTCATGAAGAAAGCAATAGCAATAAAACTGAACGATCAACATGCTAAGCTAACGGATGGGTCTTGTCCATCACACCATTCTCCTAATGATGTGATCATGTTCATCAAATGACAACACATGCCTATTTTGACCTTAATATGCAATGGTCTTAGATTTTATTAACCATTCTCAAATCAGTTTACCTTGTCAATCTCACAGCACACAATCTGTATAGCTAACTCGACTGCGATCTTTGACATTATTGCACACAGTTTGTTTCTTCCACCGTGTGCACTGTAGAGCGCAGAATTACTTATCGCACTTGAGTGTCCATCATCACCCTTCCGTGTAACTTTGACCTCATCACCCATGGGTAAACTTATTATCGAAGTCATTCCACACACTTCGTTTTTACAAAGCTTTTTGCCAATAAACGCCCATGATTTGTCCCTCTTCTAGCCGACGCATGGCCAAACAAGTCGGGCGGGAAGCTTGCGTAGTAAACAGCACGGTAGCGCGGGAACAGGCTCACCGACGATACATTTGGCGCCTCTTCAAGCCCACGCGTGTGGGGCGGTGTTGTCAAGCGTGCCTTGGAATCCTCCGCTATGAATGTCGTGACAAGACATGACAATTACAGGCCGACCGCCCCCATTTATTACAGCGGCCATTTAACTCTTATGTCTCTTCAACCTTTCGATCGTGCTCCACCATTGCAAGAGGCACACCCACCCCGAGAAATTCTTAGAGGGTATCCTGCGCAGCTCCAATGGCGCTCCGAGCGACTGCCGACGACGAGCAACAGTTCACCATGCGTGCCATGGTGGACACTCACGCAAGGTTCATGGACCTCTCGGTGGTGTACACCAATGACCCGGTATGGGTGAAGCACTCCATCCACATCATGGAGCTGTTGCTTGCCGCAGAGAAGTACAGGGTGGTCGGGTTCGACCTCGAGTACACCCGCGCTCGTGTCGGGTCTCGTCCCAAGGTCATCGTCACCCAGATGTACGTGCACCACCACGTCCTCGTCTACCACTACTGCCTGGCCACAAGGCCTTGCGAGTGTTTCGCCAGGTTTGTTAACAACCCCCACTACATGTTCGCTACGGTGGACATCACCAACGATGTAAAGGCGCTCGAGAATTCAGGCATCGCCTACTAGAATCTTGTCGACATCCAGGGCCAATACAAGATCTGGGGCAGCAAGGAGCATGAGAAGGACTCACTGGTTCACCTTGCCGAGGCCATCATCGACCCCCACTACAGAGACATGAAGGATTCGTGCAACAAGGACAAGCGTGCCTGGCACTTGGCTTGGATGGAGAAACCCGACAAAGCTCACATCGTGTACGCGGCCAAGGAGGCGTACACGAGCTACGACATGTACAGTCGGATCGTTGACATGAGAAAGTGCCTCCTTCCCCAAAACGGCCAGGGATCCAGCTGGAAGCAGAGCAATGGCAAGCGTCATCGCAACAATAAGTAGATGATTAGATCCGCGTTTCTCCTACTTTAGTATGCATGTAATTGCTTACTTTGGTGTGTGGAAATGTTATGTGTGTAGTCACTTGTGTAATTGTATGCTTAATTTGGTTATGCAATGCTGCCTTTTTAAGTATATATGTCGATGCTCTATAGAGAGAGTGTAGATGTTGTGCGGACAAAGAAAATCACATCGCACACGGACTAAACAATGTAACCCGTCGGTGACGTTTTCATCAATCACTCACAATTGTATACCAACAATCATTTTCTCACAATACACACAGCTTCTTAGCAATAATCATCTATGTTGTTATCGGTATTCGCACTCGTTTCCGATTACACACCCGTTTGCCTCATATCACACCCATCTTGTTCATTTGAACCGTTTCTGCTCTCATGTATCAATGCAAACAGTTCATTCGAGTGAACCGCATGCCGTATATCGTAGACACCTTTGATCTGGCTGACCGTTTCTTTTTTGTTACCTAATCACAAACAGTTCATCTGAGTGAACCGTATGATGTACATCACACAGACCTTCATCTGGCTGCCCGTTTCTTTTGTTCCTCCTCATCACAAATAGTTAATTGAGCTGAACCGTATGCCCTGCATCACACATGCAACTAAAATCTGAACCGTGTTTGATGCATCCATCATCGCAAACATTTTGCACCTTTTTTGACAGGTTTTTTACTCCAGCGTTTGCGATTATGGCATCACACACAGTTTCGTCGAAGGGTCTCTGATCGTAGTGTTGCGTTAGCAGCATCCTGCAGTAGTGGATATGCTATTTAATACCCCTCTGATCTTGAGCATGATTATTATGTGTGAGTAGTTACTTTTATTATGTGTGAGTAAGCATGTGAATTTGATATGTGTTTGATATTTTGATAGTATGTATGTTGTGATTCCCTTAGTGGTGTCATGTGAACGTTGACTACATGACACTTCATCATATTTGGGCCTAAGGGAATGCATTGTGGAGTAGTAAATAGATGGTGGGCTGCGAGAGTGATAGAAACTTAAACCCTAGTTTATGCACTATTCCGTAAGGGACCGCTTGGATCCTAGAGTTTAATGCTATGGTTAGAATTTATTCTTAATACTTTTCTCGTAGTTCTGGATGCTTGCGGCAGGGTTAATCGTAAGTAGGAGGTTTGTTCAAGTAAGAACAACACCTAAGAACCGGTCCACCCACATATCAAATTATCAAAGTAGCGAACACAAATTGAACCAACATGATGAAAGTGACTAGATGAAATTCCAGTGTACCCTCAAGAACACTTTGCTCATTATAAGAAACCGTTTTGGCATGTCCTTTGCCTCAAAAGGATTGGGCTACCTTGCTACATACTTGTTACAATTATCGTTACTTGCTCGTTACAAATTACCTTGCCATGAAACTACTCGCTACTTACAATTTCAACACTTGCACACACTACCTTACTGAGAACTACTTGTCATTTCCTTCTGCTCCTGGTTGGGTTAGACACTCTTACTTATCGAAAAGAGCTACAATTGATCCCCTATACTTTTGGGTCATCACCCATGAGGCATCGTTCGCAAGCATCAAATGATTCATAATCAAGTGATTCCAAAAGTCCATCCACATGGAGTTTCTTCATGCGCTTTACACCAATATAACCTAAACGGCAGTGCCACAAATATGTTGCACTATCATTATCAACTTTGCATCTTTTGGCATCAATATTATGAATATGTGTATAACCACAATCGAGATTCAACAAAACATTCACATTGGGTGTATGAACATTGAAGGTTTTATTCATGTAAACAGAACAACAATTATTCTCCGACTTAAATGAATAACTGTATTGCAATAAAAACATGATCCAATCATATTTATGCTCAACGCAAACACCAAATAACATTTATTTAGGTTTAACACTAACCCAAAGGTAGAGGGAGTATGCGATGGTGATCTTATCAACCTTGGAATCACTTCCAACACTCATCGTTGCCTCGCCCTCAACTAGTCTCTGTTCATTTTGTAACTCTTGTTTCAAGTTACCAATCATAGCAACTGAACCAATATCAAATACCCAGGGGCTACTATGAACACCAGTAAAGTACACATCAATACCATGTATATCATATATAATTTTGTTCACTTTGCCATCCTTCTTATCCGCCAAGTATTTGGGGCAGTTCCGCTTCTAGTGACAATTTCCTTTGCAGTAGAAGCACTCAGTTTCAGGCTTGAGTCTAGCTTTGGGATTCTTCATGGGAGTGGTAACTTGCTTTCCATTCTTCTTGAAGTTCCATTTCTTTCCCTTGCCCTTTTACTTGAAACTAGTGGCCCTGTTAACCATCAACACTTGATTCTTTTCTTGATTTCTACCTTCACCGATTTCAGCATCGCGAAGAGCTCGGGAATCGTTTTCGTCATCCCTTGCATATTATAGTTCATCACAAAGTTCTAGTAACTTGGTGATAGTGACTAGAGAACTCTGTCAATCACTATCTTATCTGGAAGATTAACTCCCACTTGATTCAAGAGATTGTAGTACTCAGACATCCTGAGCACATGCTCACTGGTTGAGTTATTCTCCTCCATCTTGTAGGCAAAGTACTTGTCAGAGGTATCATACCTCTCGACTCGGGCATGAGTCTGAAATACCAATTTCATCTCTTGGAACATCTTATATGCTCCGTGGAGTTCAAAATGTTTTTGAAGTCCCAGTTCTAAGCCGTAAAGCATGGTGCCCTAAACTATCAAGTAGCCATCATACCGAGCTTGCCAAACGTTCATAACGTCTGCATATGCTCCTGCAATAGGTCCGTCACCTAGCGGTGCATCAAAGACATAATTCTTCTTTGCAGCAATGAGGATAATCCTCAGATCATGGATCCAGTCCGCATCATTGCTACTATCATCTTTCAACTTATTTTCTCTAGCAACATATCAAAAATAAACGGGGAGCTATAACGTGAGCTATTGATCTACAACATAATTTGCAAATACTATCAAGACTAAGTTCATGATAAATTAAAGTTCAATTAGTCATATTACTTAAGAACTCCCACTTACACTACAGGAATCAGGCACTTTGCCGTCTGCCATGGCTGACGACAAAGGCATGCTTGGCGGACGGCGAAGGCCTTTGCCGTCCGTCAGCAGGCGGCAACAGGTCCGGCTGAATAGGCTACGAGAAGGGCTCTTTGCCGTCTGCTGGTGGACGACAAAGATGAAATGGTATTTTCCATCCGCTAGCGGACAACAAAGGACTTGAATGACACACATGGCAACTTATGGCCGTTAGGGGGTTAACAGTGTGCTTTGCCGTTTGCTGGCGGACAGCAAAGACCATTGCACCTTTGCTGTCTGCCAGCGGACGACAAAGTAACCAAATAGGCCAACCCCCAGGTGCTGCCAGTGCCCCAGGTTGCACAGGTAGCTGCCACGTGGCAACTTTGCCGTCTGCCAGCAGACGGCAAATAGCCTGTATAGCCCCTGTTTTTTCTGTTTTTCTTAAATTCATTCAATTTCAACACACAAGTTTCAACACACAAATTTCACAGCAGACATATGACATATCCAACACACAAGTTTCATCATATATACATACATAACCAACACATAGTTCCATCCATACATATTACAATAGTTTCACATTGTTCATCCAACACCTATCCATCATCCATCCATATAACAAGTTCCACATTGTTCATCGATACAAAAGAAGAGCGGAAAGGGAAAATAAGCACTCCATCCATGCAAGCTTTCGTGAAGTAAATGAAATCTGCAAAATGGGAAACAAGAAAGTTAGAAGAAGAAGACTAGAAGAAGAAGAAGAAGAAAATGAAGAAGAAGTAAGCATACTTAGGTAAAATGGAGCTAACCTAGCTAATTATGCCATTTTTGAGTGAACTAAGCATATTATGCCATTTTTGATATAAAGCAGCTAACTATAGGTCTTTATTGAGCTAACATAGGTAACTAAGCATGTTAGAGCTAACTTAGGTCATTTTGGGGAAGAAGAAGAAGACTAAAAGAAGAAGAATAAGAAGACTAGAAGAAGAAGGTTTTTACCCTTTTCCTTCTCATTCTTCTTCTTTTATTCTTTCTTTTTGTTCTCTTTCTTCTTCTATTCTTTCTTTTTCTCCTCTTTCTTGTTTTTCTTCTTCTTATTCCTTATTTGTGTCATTTTAGAGCTTACATAGGTAATTATGCCATTTTAGCTAACTAATAAGCTTATTATGTCAATTTGGAGGAAAGTAAGGTAAGTATAGGTCATTTTTGTGCTAACATAAGTAATTATGCCATTTTTGAGCTAACATAGGTAAAATGGATCATTTTGTAGCTAACTAGCTAAAATGGATCATATTGGAGCTAACCTAGGTAAATTTAGTCATTTTGGAGCTAACCTATGTCATTTTGGAGGAAACAAAGGTAAGTATAGATCATTTTGGAGATCTGGCATACCTGACATAGTTCACTCCTCCTTCTTCTCCTTCTCCTTCATCATCCTGATGCGCTTAGAGCGGCGAGGCAGTGGGATGTAGTCTTCTACCACAATTGGCATGGTCAGGTCGCCCAGCTGTGGGATTGCCGGCGCCACCACCATCGCGAGGTCATTGTCAGGCACCACCACCATCGCGAGGCCATCTTCAGGTAGCACCATCGCTAGGTCATCCTCAGCCACCACCATCTCTTGCCCATCGTCAACCACTACCATTGCTTGGCCATCATCAGCTACCACCATCGTGAGGTCATCGTCAGACAGAATAGGCTGCACCTCCTCATCCCCACTCTCCTCCTCTTCTTCCCCACTCCATTCCGGATCATCCTCGCTGCTGCTTTCGCTGTAGCCAGACTCGCTGCTGCTTTTGATGTAACCAGAGTCGTTGCCGCTGCTCCGATTGCCTGACCAAATGCAACAAAGTTTTTTAACAATCAGTGTGAGTGTCGGTGTCAAAACCGGCGGATCTCGGGTAGGGGGTCCCGAACTGTGCGTCTAGGCCGGATGGTAATAGGAGGCAAAGAACACGATGTTTTACCCATGTTCGGGCCCTCTTGATGAAGGTAAAACCCTACGTCCTGCTTGATTAATATTGATGATATGGGTAGTACAAGAGTAGATCTACCACGAGATCAAGGAGGCTAAACCCTAAAAGCTAGCCTATGGTATGATTGTTGTATGATGAAGTTGTCCTACGGACTAAAACCCTCCGATTTATATAGACACCGGAGAGGGTTAGGGTTACACAAAGTCGGTTACAATGGTAGGAGATCTTGAATATCCGCATTGCCAAGCTTGCCTTCCACGCCAAGGAAAGTCCCATCCGGACACGGGACGAAGTCTTCAATCTTGTATTTTCATAGTTCTGGAGTCCAGCGCAAGGTATAGTCCGGCTACCCGAACACCCCCTAATCCAGGACTCCCTGAGTAGCCCCTGAACCAGGCTTCAATGACGACGAGTCCGGCGCGTAGATTGTCTTCGGCATTGCAAGGCAGGTTCCTCCTCCAAATTCTTCATAAAAGTTTGTAAACACCAAGAGTAGTGTCCGGCTCTGCAAAATAAGTTTCCACGTATTGCCACAGAGAGAATAATATTAACACAAATCTAATCTGCTGACGTATTCCGCAGCGTGACATCACACTACGGCCAAGCCTTTATTCGAATCGTTTTCACTTTTCCACCTCAGCATGTTTTGCGAGGCAGTTTCCTTGGCACGTCTTGTCAAAGCAGAGATCGTGTCCCCCATTTACGGGATTCTCATCAATACGGGCGTGGGTAACCCAACCGCACCATTTATCATGGCGCTTGGGAGGCAAGCGAGTTTTACTAGGCTGGTGGGGACACATAGTCGCATCCGCTCATATAAGGGGATAAGGATCCACCTTTTTACCTACGCCTTCTTCCTTCTTTGCCTATCCATTTTCTGCGCACCCGAGCTCCAGCGCCCAAGCCCGCACTTCCTACCTCAACCTTCTCCAACAATGTCCGGAGCGGGAGGCAAGTGGATGGTCTCCTCCATCACGGAGGGCCATGTCAAAAAGCTAAGGAAGGCCGGATACCTGTCCAAAGACATCGCGCACCGGCTTCCTGAGGAGGGGCAGCTTCTCCCCACCCCAAGGCCCCATGAGAGGGTAGTATTTCTTCCCCACTTCCTCCGCGGACTGGGTTTTCCTCTCCACCCATTTGTCTGTGGGCTCATGTTCTACTATGGCCTAGATTTCCACGATCTGGCCCCGAACTTCACCCTCAATATCTCGGCGTTTATCGTCGTGTGCGAGGCTTTCCTCTGCATCCGCCCCCATTTCGTCCTCTGGCTCAAGACCTTCAATGTCAAGCCAAAGGTGGTGCGCGGCAACCAGGCGGAGTGTGGAGGTGCCATGGCGGGCAAAATAGCCAACGTCCTATGGCTCGAGGGCTCCTTTGTGGAGACCTTGAAGGGGTGGCAGTCAGGGTGGTTTTACATCACCGAGCCACGCGATCCAAAGTGGATCGCAGCCCCTGAATTCCGATCCGGATCCCCTACGCGGCTCATGTCCTGGAAGGATACGGGCTTGTCGTGGGGCGACGAAGAAGAGGTGACCGGACTGCAAAAATGCATCCAGTCCTTGGTGAACAAGCAACTCAAGCTTGTCAACGTAGTCCAGGTCATGCTCGTCCGCCGGATCCTTCCGTGTCAAGAACGGGACTTCAATTTGTGGGAGTTCAACCCGGCGCAACACCAAACTCTGAGCAGGCTCTTCGACACGACGTACGAAGATGTCTGGAAGGGGCTAACCAAAGGCGCCGAGGCTCCCACATCCGCCTCCGAAGACCGCAGATTCAACTCGCAGCGTCCTACTAGCGAGGTAAAATATTTTCATCTTTTACAGAATGTTAAGTTTTCTTCATAGTTTGACTCTATGCAGGATCTAAACTCGCTCACCTTTGACAGGATTGGCAGGCGAAGTACGGACTGATTAACTGTCTGGCTCCCTTGCCCGAAGACCCAGCCCCTGCTCTCCTAGTGAAGCTGCTGGTTCCGGCACCTTATGTGGTGCCGGAGAAGAAGGCCAAGAAGAAGAAGGCCATGGGGACTCGAAAGAGTTCCCGGCATATGGTGGTGTCGGACTCGTCGTCCGATGGGTCCGAGACGCACTCCTCCCGTGAAGACGAGGAGGAGGAAGAAGAGACCTCTCCCCCTCCAGCGGGGAGAGGAAAGAAGAGGAAGGCCGCCCTAGTAGGGGAGGCCGAAGGGTCCAAGAAGAGGAAAACCCCTCCGCCGGACTGCGCCCCCGACGCCGACGAGGACGAAGAGGAGTGGCCGGACAGGGCCAAGCGTCCAGCGAAATCGTAAGTGTTCGGATACCAGAGTAACTCATGATATTCCTTTTGTTGCGCAGCTTTCCCTAATGTCGAATATAATCATGCAGCCCGCCCAAGGACGGGCTCGACGAGTCGTTGAGCGGCTCCCTGGATTCATCGGACGTGAATTCAGTTCCGCCCGCTGCCTCCCCCTGTGCTGTGGATGACGCCGAAGTGGCGTCGCGACAAGCTCCGGGGCAAGAGGAGGTGGTCCAGGAGGAGCTGCGAGGCGACCTCCCGGACTCCAAGAGTAAAGGGGACAAGACCCCCCAGGGCTCTAAGTCCGGCTTTAGGCCGGACACCGCGCCGGAATCATCGACGGTTCCGGACCGCGATAGGCGAACTCCTGCCAAGAGGAGCAAGCCTATTGAGCCGGCATCCTCCATCCAACCGGAGGCGCCGGACAATCTGCTGGAGGTGCTTAAGGGCGCCTCCATCGACGAGGAGCACCGTACCATCATGAGTATGGTGGTCCAGAAGGTTCGGTCCGCCAAAAGCGGGCTGACTGCAGCTTGTGCTAGCCTTCTAACAGGCTTCGAGGTAAGTAAAAATATGCAAAAATATTACCGCATAGACAGTAGCCCCTGATGCTCTGTTTGGCGTTCGGAAAGAAAAGCCGAATAGAGGATTTATTAAATATCGCAGGAGTCTAACTAAAAAGTAGTCAATATACGTATGCAGGCTTCGCTGCTGGCCACCGCCGCACTGACTGCGGAGGTGGGTGCCCTGAAGCAGGGCCTCGAGCGGACCAAGCAAGAGCTCGGCTTTGCCAAACGGCAGCTCGAGGAGAAAGAAGGTAAGAGATACCTTATAGAAAAAATGCCTATAACAAGACGCAATTGCAAAAAATGACAGGAGTATACTGCTTATTGTAGGGGCCGCAACTGAGGTGGCGACCCTCAAGCAGGCGCTGTCCGAGGCCGAGAAGAAAGCGGCCACCGAGCGCACCGAGCGGGAGAAATTTGAGGCGCAGGTCGGCGAGGTGCAGCAAGAGCTTCAGGGTCTCATGAAAAAACATGAGAGTTTGGAGCTCGACTCGAAGACGCGAGCGTCCGAGCTTGCTGCGGCCCTTAAAACTGCCAAATCTGCCAAGGCCAAAGCCCAGAAGGCCCTCCAGGAATTGGATGCGGCGAAAAAGATAGCGGCGGGTAAGGCATTCTCTATGCAAAGCAGACATATAAAAGTAAACTACTTGTTACTTACCCGAATCCGGAGCTCCCTAGGGGCATTCGCAGATCTTCCCCGCAGCGTATCCGATGCCGCCGCATTCTACTGAGCCGAGGAAGGGAGCTCGACAGAGAAGGTGTTCTAGTCTCAGTATGCTGAGGCCAGACACCCTGTGCCCTTGAGCGACCAGCTGAAGCAGCTGGTCGAGCTCCACAAGGCGGCCGAACAGGCCCTGAAGGGCTTCATAGTTCGGCTGTGGCCTAGAGAGGCCCTGCCTGGGAGCTACTTCGGACTGGTGCGGTGGCTGGTGGAGGCTTGTCCAAGGCTCGAGGTCATCAAGCGCTCCGTCTGCATCGAAGGTGCCCGTAGGGCCCTTGCCCATGCAAAGGTGCACTGGGGTAAGCTGGATGGTGAGAAGCTTGTGAGGGACGGGCCGCCGCCGGGGAAGGAGCATCGCAAGCCCGAGAACTATTACAAGGATGTTCTGGCCGGTGCCCGCCTTATGGCGGATGAATGCACCAAGGATGTAATTTTTGAATGAACTCGCTCGTGTTATCCTGTGCGCTGAAAACTTGTTCATATGCGCTAAGCAATGCTTGAATTTAAAATATTACTTTCTGTGCGGCCGTTTATCAAAAAATTTAGAGATGGCTAGTTGTCGGCCTCTGCCCCCATGCCACTAGTGCTGGGGTGTTCGGGATAAACCTGAGCGCTCTTTTTCCCATGATTGGGTCCGTCGAGGGAGGCGCTCAGCACAACGAACAAGGCAATCGGACTATAATGCTTGAACACTCTCACTTAGCCATAGAACTCTATAATTTTAAATTTCGGCGAAGCCCCTAGTATTCGGAAGACCGAGTTCGGGGCGCTATCCACGCCTTGGCCGGACAAAGCCAGTTCCTCGCTCGAAGCGGCATAAGTCTTTAAGGACTCGAAAAACCTCTCGAACAGCGACTGGTCTCTCGCCTCATCATGACAGTCAGTTTTAGCTTTCTCTACTGAGGTGCTCAGCCCAGCTCAACTGGGGCACAATCGCAGTAGTTCTCCTAGTGCTACCTTAGCCGATATAGCGGAACGTAAGGCACCAAAACATAGGAGCCGGGCAAGCCCAACTATTGACCCAAATCATGATTCGGAGCCGATGCATATAGTGCTATAAGTTCGGGGTGCCGCACTTGTGAAAGTGTAAAGACTTCTCACGCCATATTGATGGGTACTGAAGCCCCTGGCGTATTTTTGCCGTACCACAGTGTACGGATGCAACATGTTATTGATAAACATATATATAAAAAGAGGATAATGCAAAAATAGACAAAAAGCTATGCATTGTTTATAGAAAGGCTGCTATGAAAGCGGAACGATACAAATAGTGTGACAAGCAAAAGAAATTGGACTATTTAACATGTCCTGGCCAGGGGCAGGCCGCAGAATTGTATTAAAAAACAGGTATATTGCTCGCAATAGAGACCACCTGGGAGTTCCATAATGCGGCATGGCTTGTCTGCTTTCCTGGATCTTGCATCGTTTGTGCGGTAGTTGAATTGCCGAACGGGTCATCCGAAGTATGGAGTCCTGAGAGTAAGAGAAAAAAAGGAATCCGGCAGCCCCTGGTGCGGTTTAAGCCGTATTTCGGGCGTGCCGTGATAATGCCCCTTCCCCTGTGCCCATGGTATTTCAAGAGCGTAGTTATGTACGCGAAGCACTGGTTTCGCTATATCGCGAGGGCTAGGGTTGGGGCCGCATTGCTACGCTAGCTCAGAACGTGTCAGGAGGTCTTGTTGTAGGGTACTCCGGGCGCGCTTGACAGTGTCCGGCTTTTTGAAGGCCGAACTGGAGAACTGCCTAGAGAGGCTGCTTTGTACTTCTGCTGCGAGCGCTGCCATGTGCTCCTCCGTTCGGAGGGAGCGTTCAGTGTTCCCATTGACCGTGATTACTCCTCTAGGGCCTGGCATCTTGAGCTTGAGGTATGCATAGTGCGGTACCGCGTTGAATTTTGCGAATGCGGTTCGCCCGAGCAGTGCGTGATAGCCACTACGGAACGGGACTATGTCGAAGATTAACTCCTCGCTTCGGAAGTTATCCGAAGATCCGTAGACCACTTCTAGTGTGATTGAGCCTGTACAGTTGGCTTCTACACCTGGTATGACGCCTTTAAAGGTCGTTTTGGTGGGCTTGATCCTCGAGGGATCAATGCCCATTTTTTGCACTGTATCCTGGTAAAGCAGGTTCAGGTTGCTGCCGCCGTCCATGAGGACTCTTGTGAGATGAAATCCGTTAATGATTGGGTCTAGAACCAATGCGGCAAAGCCGCCGTGACGGATGCTAGTGGGGTGGTCCCTTCGATCAAAGGTGATCGGGAAGGAGGACCATGGGTTGAAGTTTGGGGCGACTGGCTCCATCGCATATACGTCCCGTAACGCACGCTTTCGCTCCCTCTTGGGGATGTGGGTTGCGTATATCATGTTCACCGTCCGCACTTGCTGGGAAAATCCCTTCTGTCCACTGTTGTTTGGCGGCCTGGGCTCCTCCTCGTTGTCGCTATACAACCCCTTGTCTTTGTTTTCGGCTCTTAACTTGCCTGCCTGCTTGAACACCCAACAATCCCTGTTGGTGTGATTGGCTGGCTTTTCGGGGGTGCCATGTATCTGGCACAAGCGGTCAAGTATTCGGTCCAAACTGGACGGGCCCTGAGTATTTCTTTTGAATGGCTTTTTCCGTTGACCGGATTTGTAGCCTCGGAATCCGGCATTAACTGCCGTATCCTCGTTGCTGTCGCTGTTAACGTGGTGCTTTTGTTTGTTCCGACGCGACCTGTTGCTTTTGTCCTTGGTATTCGAATTTCCAGGGTTCTTGGTTAAATTGTTGCTGCGAGCTAGCCAGCTGTCTTCTCCCGCGCAAAAGCGGGTCATGAGTGTCGTGAGGGCTGCCATAGATTTCGGCTTTTCCTGTCCCAGGTGCCGGGCAAGCCACTCGTCACGGATATTATGCTTGAAGGCCGCTAAGGCCTCTGCGTCCGGACAGTCGACTATCTGGTTTTTCTTTGTTAGGAACCGTGTCCAGAATTGCCTGGCCGATTCCTCTGGCTGCTGAATTATGTGGCTTAGGTCATCGGCGTCCGGTGGTCGCACATAAGTGCCCTGGAAGTTGTCAAGGAATGCGGCTTCCAGGTCATCCCAAGAACCGATTGAGTCTGCTGGCAAGCTGTTAAGCCAATGCCGGGCCGGTCCCTTAAGTTTGAGTGGGAGGTATTTGATGGCGTGTAGATCATTACCGCGGGCCATGTGGATATGAAGGAGATATCCTCGATCCATACCGCAGGATCTGTTGTGCCATCGTACGATTCGATGTTTACGGGTTTGAAGCCCTCAGCGATTTTATGACCCATTACTTCATCTGTGAAGCATAGTGGGTGTGCAATGCCTCTGTATTGGGCTATATCACGACGCAGCTCGAAGGAGCTTTGTCTGTTGAGTTCAGCCCGGCCGGATTTATTGCATCCGGAGTGATGATCACCGTCACATGCCGTGGGGCGCCTGCGCGATCCGTAGATCGATCTTTTTTGCCTTGCCTTGTCCTCCAGTATGTCGCGCAGGTCGGGCGCATTTTCCCGTGCCTTAGTATGCTTGACGCGGCGTCGGGGCATGGCTTGAGTGGAGGGCCAAGAGGCCTCTCTGTCACGGCCACGAGGTGTCCGGTCGGCCATGTCATGCACTGGTGATGTAGGTGCTTCCTCCTCTATTCGGGGTAGCAGCCTGCACTTTGGGTAACTCTTGGAGGGGCGTTCGAGTTCATACTCTTCGGCCACAAGGACTTCAGTCCATCTGTCAGCTAGCAAATCCTGATCAGCTCTAAGCTGTTGCTGCTTTTTCTTGAGGCTGCTTGCCGTGGCCATAAGCCTGCGTTTAAAACGCTCTTGTTCGGTGAGATCCTCTGGCACAACGAACTCGTCGTCGTCGAGGCTTGCCTCGTTTTCGGAGGGAGGCGTATAATTATCATCCTCAACCTCTTGGTCCACCGCCCTCTCGTGAGGGCTGGCTTCTCTGTCCTCCTGTGCTGAATCTTGCTGGAGGGGGTGTTCTTCGGCGCTATCCGGAGTAGTATTATCTCCCATGCCAGAATCACCGTTTTTGCTTTGGCAGGATTTAGAGCGGCGCCGCTGACGCTGGTGCTTGGGCTGTTTCTTAGAGGTATCGTCCCCCGCTGTTCCATCGCCATCTCCATCCTTTGGAGTGTCCACCATATATATGTCATATGACGAGGTGGCCTTCCAGCGCCCTACAGGTGCTGGTTCTTGTTCATCTCCTGCATCATCGTCCATGCCGTAGATGTCTTCGGAGTCAAAGTCAAGCATGTCGGTTAAGTCGTCGACAGTGGCTACGAAGTGCGTGGTGGGTGGGTTTTGAATTTCTTCATCGTCCGTATCCCAACCTTGCTGACCGTAGTCCGGCCAGGGCTCTCCTGATAAAGAGAGAGACTTTAGAGAATTCAGGATGTCGCCGAAGGGCGAGTGCTGAAAGATGTCCGCGGTGGTGAACTCCATTATCGGCGCTCAATCGGATTCGATCGGCAGGGGCACGGGGGGCTCGGAGTTCGGAGAGGAATCCGGCTCCTCGGAGTCACGGGCCATGCGGAGTGCAGGGCTGGAGTTTGGCTCGATCGCCTCTGAGATCGCAGCCCCTGAGGCAGCGTCCAACCGCTGATCCTCGATCGGTGCAGTAGGCTCCAAATCAATGGTCGGAACCGATGTGTGTGTGGCCTCCAATGCGCTGTTCAGCGGTAGAGCTATATCATGCCCATGGAGACAGTGCGGCACGCTTGGCTGTGGCTCGAATCCGTCGAAGATCAAGTCTCCATGGATGTCAGTCGTGTAGTTTAGGCTTCCAAACCTGACCTGATGGCCAGGGGCGTAGCTTTCGATCTGCTCAAGGTGGCCAAGCGAATTGGCCCGCAGTGCGAAGCCACCGAAGACGAAGATCTGTCCGGGGAGAAAAGTCTCACCCTGGACTGCATCGTTGTTGATGATCGAAGGAGCCATCGGGCCTAAAAGCGACGACATAGAGGAACTCTCAATGAAAGCACCAATGTCGGTGTCAAAACCGGCGGATCTCGGGTAGGGGGTCCCGAACTGTGCGTCTAGGCCGGATGGTAACAGGAGGCAAGGAACACAATGTTTTACCCAGGTTCGGGCCCTCTTGATGGAGGTAAAACCCTACGTCCTGCTTGATTAATATTGATGATATGGGTAGTACAAGAGTAGATATACCACGAGATCAAGGAGGCTAAACCCTAAAAGCTAGCCTATGGTATGATTGTTGTATGATGAAGTTGTCCTACGGACTAAAACCCTCCGATTTATATAGACACCGGAGAGGGTTAGGGTTACACAAAGTCGGTTACAATGGTAGGAGATCTTGAATATCCGCATCGCCAAGCTTGCCTTCCACGCTAAGGAAAGTCCCATCCGGACACGGGACGAAGTCTTCAATCTTGTATCTTCATAGTCCTGGAGTCCGGCGGAAGGTATAGTCCGGCTACCCGAACACCCCCTAATCCAGGACTCCCTCAGTGAGACAAAGCCAAATGGAGAGGAAGAAGAGGCAGAGCGTATTGGCATCGTCATCGTCCTGGTAGCGCATGCGACACATAGTCGTGTTGAACACCTTCACGGTGAGCATGGCGTCGCCGTCGTACCCGAAGACAAGGAAGTACCAGTGCCTCAGGTCATAGGCACGGATGAACTGCTCCCAACCACGACACAGGTACATGTAGTCGCTCCTGATCACCACCTCCACGTCCCAAAGCCTGCGAAGCCCGCTGCCGGCCTGTCGCGGCTTCACATTCTTTGGCCGATGGCCATCCAGCATCTCCATAAAAGTGGCAGGCAACCTCTACAATGTGGGTCAAGGAGTGATGTAGCAAACAACAGAGTTATGATAAAGAGATGAGTGAAGGGGATATCTCTCCTTTTATATACCTGCCTCTTGGAGGAATTCTCAAGTATGATCATGAAGAACTCAAAACCTTCCAAGTCGTACTCCGGTGTGGCAGAGTGTAGCCTGTGGTGGCGGCCTCCCCCATCTCTAATAATCAACAACATCAACAACACTTCATTAATTTCTTAGGTTAGTAGGCAATGGCAATTGGCACTGTGGGAGTCCTGGATTAGGGGGGTCTCCGGACAGCCGGACTATATCCTTTAGCCGGACTGTTGGACTATGAAGATACAAGATTGAAGACTTCGTCTCGTGTCCGGATGGGACTCTACTTGGCGTGGAAGGCAAGTTAGGCAATACGGATATGTATATCTCCTCCTTTGTAACCGACCTTGTGTAACCCTAACCTCTCCCGTGTCTATATAAACTGGAGGGTTTTAGTCCGTAGGACAACATACAATCATACCATAGGCTAGCTTCTAGGGTTTAGCCTCTCCAATCTCGTGGTAGATCTACCATTGTACTACCCATATCATCAATATTAATCAAGAAGGACGTAGGGTTTTACCTCCTTCAAGAGGGCCCGAACCTGGGTAAAACATTGTGTCCCCTGCGTCCTGTTACCATCCGCCTTAGACGCACAGTTCAGGACCCCCTACCCGAGATCTGCCGGTTTTGACACCGACATCGGTGCTTTCATTGAGAGTTCCTATGTGTCATCGCCGTTAGGCTTGATGGCTCCTACTATCATCGATAGCGATGCAGTCCAGGGTGAGACTTTTCTCCCCGGACAGATCTTCGTGTTCGGCGGCTTTGCACTGCGGGCCAATTCGCTTGGCCATCTGGAGCAGATTGAAAGTTACGCCCTGGCCACCAGGTCAGGTTTGGAAGCTTAAACTACACGGCTGATATGCGTGGAGACTTGATCTTCGACGGATTTGAGCCTCTGCCTTGTGCGTCACGCGGTCACGATGAGTACGATTTAGCTCTACCATCGGACAGTGTTCAGGAGATCGCACACACAACCGCTCCGACCCTCAATTCGGAGCCAGTTGCACCGTCCATGGACGGGTGGATGGACCCCGCCACAGAGGCCTTACCCTCAGCGGCGATCGAGCCAAACATCGACCTTACCTTGCACGAGAGCCGTGTTGTTAAACTGCCGGATCCTTCTCTAGCCACGGACTCCTAACCGCCTACGCCCGTTCCTATCGAATCTGATTGGGCACCGATCATGGAGTTCACCTCCACGGATATTTTTCAGCACTCGCCCTTTGGCGACATACTGAACTCATTAAGGCCTCTCTCCTTGTCAGGAGGATCCTGGCCGAACTATGTCCGGCAGGACTGGGATGCGGACGACGAAGAAATTCGTGGCCTACCCACCACCCACTTAATAGCCACTGTCGATGACTTAACTAACATGCTCGACTTCGACTCTGAAGACATCGACGATATGGACGATGATGCGGGAGACGAAGAGGAACCACTGCCCACAGGGCACTGGACAGCCACCTCATCATACGATATATACATGGTGGATACACTCAAAGAAGGCAATGGCGACGAGATAGCGGAGGATGACCCCTCCAAGAAGCAACCCAAGCGCCGACGTCAGCGACGCCGCTCTAAGTCCCGCCCAAGGAAAAGTGGTGATACCAGCACAGGAGATAATAACACTCCGGATAGTGCCGAAGACAACAACAATCCCCTCCAGCAAGATTTAGAGTAGGAGGATGGAGGAGCCAGCCCTCCTGAGAGAGCGACAGATGGAGAGGCGGAGGATGATAATTACATGCCCCCCTCCGAAGACGAGGCAAGCCTCGACGACGACGAATTCGCCGTACAGAGGATCCCGTCGAACAAGAGCGCTTCAAACGCCGGCTTATAGCCACGAAAAATAGCCTCAAGAAAAAGCAGCAGCAACTTCAAGCTGATCAAGATCTGCTAGCTGATAGATGGACTGAAGTCCTCACGGCTGAGGAATATAAACTCGAGCGCCCCTCCAAGAGTTACCCAAAATGCAGGTTGCTACCCCGACTGGAGGAAGAAGCGTATGACGCAGCTGATCGTCCACCTCGTGGCCGCGATAGAGAGGCATTCCAGCCAAAAACTCAGCCCGCACCCCGACGCCATTCAAATAAAAAGGCATGGGGAGATACGCCAGACCTGCAAGGCATATTGGAGGACAAAGCAAAGCATGCAAGATTGATCTACGAATCACGAGGGCGCGCCACTATGCGAGACGATAAATGTCACGTCGGATATAGTAAAAGTAAATCCGGCCGGGCCGAACACAGCGTGCAAGACCCATTCGAGCTACGTCGCGATATAGCCCAATACAGAGGTGCCGCACACCCCTTATGCTTCACAGACGAAGTAATGGATCATCAAATCCCAGAAGGTTTCAAACCTGTAAATATTGAATCATACGACGGCACAATAGATCCCGCGGTATGGATCGAGGATTTCCTCCTCCACATCCACATGGCCTGCGGTGATGACTTACACGCCATCAAATACCTCCCACTAAAGCTCAAGGGACCAGCACGGCATTGGCTTAATAGCTTGCCAGCAGAGTCCATTAGCTGCTGGGAAGATCTGGAAGCCGCATTCCTCGACAACTTTCAGGGCACTTATGTACGGCCACCAGATGCCGATGACTTGAGCCACATAATTCAGCAGCCAGAAGAATCGGCCAGGCAATTCTGGACTCGGTTCCTAACAAAGAAAAATAAAATCGTCGATTGTTCGGATGTAGAGGCCCTAGCAGCTTTCAAACACAACATCCGCGACGAATGGCTAGCCCGGCACCTTGGTCAGGAAAAGCCGAAATCTATGGCAGCCCTCACGACACTCATGACCCGCTTTTGTGCGGGAGAAGACAGCTGGCTGGCTCGCAGTAATACCATATCAAAGAACCATGGTACTTCGGATACCAAGGACAACAATAGCAGGTCACGTTGCAACAAACATAAGCGCTGCATTAACAGCGATAATACCGAGGATACGTCAGTCAATGCCGGATTCAAAGGCTCTAAACCCGGTTAGCGGAAAAAGCCATTCAAACAAAGTATGCCAGGTCCGTCCAGCTTGGACCGTATACTCGATCGCTCGTGTAAAATACACGACACCCTAGAAAAGCCAGCCAATCACACCAACAGGGACTGTTGGGTGTTCAAGCAGGCCGGCAAGTTAATTGCCGAAAACAAGGACAAGGAGCCACATAGCGATGACGAGGAGGAGCCCCGGTAGCCACACACCGGAGGACATAAGAGGTTTCCCCCACAAGTGCAGACGGTGAACATGATATACGCAACCCACATCCCCAAGAGGGAGCGGAAGCATGCGCTCAGGGACGTATATGCGTTGGAGGCAGTCGCCCCAAAGTTCAACCCATGGTCCTCCTATCCGATCACTTTCGATCGCAGGGAGCATACCACTAGTATCCATCATGGTGGATTCGCCGCACTGATTCTGGACCCAATCATTGACGGATTTCACCTCACTCGAGTCCTTATGGATGGCGGCAGCAGCCTGAACCTGCTTTATCAGGACACGGTGCGCAAAATGGGTATAGACCCCTCAAGGATCAAACCCACAAAACAACCTTTAAAGGTGTCATTCCAGGCATAGAGGCCCATTGCACAGGCTCAATTACGCTGGAAGTGGTCTTCGGATCCCCGGATAACTTCCAAAGCAAAGAGTTAATCTTCGATATAGTCCTGTTCTGCAGTGGTTATCATGCACTTCTCAGGCGAACCGCATTTGCGAGATTCAATACGGTACCACATTATGCATACCTCAAGCTCAAGATGCCAGGACCTCGTGGGGTTATTACAGTCAATGGAAACACAGAGCGCTCTCTCCGAATGGAGGAGCACACCGCGGCCCTCGCAGCAGAAGCGCAAAGCAGCCTCTCAAGGCAATCCACCAGTTCGGCGTTTCAAGACCCGGACACCTTCAAGCGCGCTCGGAGCAATCGGCAACTAGACCGCCTGGCGTGATCTGAGCTCGCGTAGCAATGCACCCCCCCACCCCAGTCCCAGCCACAGGCGAAACTCGTGCCACACGTACATAATTACGCATTAAAAATACCATGGGCACAGGTGGGGAGGGGGCACAACTGCGGCACGCCCCAAGACGCGGCTTAAACCGCACTAGGGGCTTCCCGTTTGGTTATTTTTCTCCTCTTTAGGACCTTAATCTCTGGAAACCATGTCTGGCAGCACTATTGCTGAACACATGATGCAGCAACCAAGGAGGCAGAAAGCTATGTCACACCACGGAATTCCCAGGTGGCTTACAATAACGAGCGAAATATTTGATTTAATATTGTTCCTCAGCTTGCCCTTGGAAGGGACATAGTCCTACTCTTTGCTTATCGCACCATCTGTATCATTCTGCTTTAACACACCTTTTTGAATAAACAACGCATAACATTACGACTATTATTGCATTCTTGTTATATATATGTGTTCATTAATGACGCCTTGCAACCGTACACTTTGGTACGACCAATACACCAGGGGCTAACGTACCCCACAATATGGTGTGAAAAGCCCGAACACTTTCACAAGTGCGGCACCCCGAACTTATATCATTATATGCATCAGCTCCGAATCATGTCTTTGGTCAAATGTTGGGTTTGCCCGGCTCCTATGTTTTGGTACCTTACGTTCCGCTCTATCGGCTAAGGTAGCGTTAGGAGAGCTACTGCGATTGTGCCCCAGTTCTGCTGGGCTAAGCACCTCAGTAGAGAAAGCTAAAACCGACTGTCATGATAAGGCGAGAGACTGGTCGCTGTTCGGCGAGGTTTTCGAGTCCCTAAAGGCTTATGCCGCTTAGAGCGAGGGGCCGGCCCTGTTCGGCTTAAAGGCATGTATCGCGCCCCGAATTCGGCCTTCCGAATACCAGGGGCTTCGCCGAAATTTAAAATTATAGAATTCTATGGCTAAGTGAGAGTGATAAAGCATTATTAGTCCGGTTGCCTTGTTCGTTGTGCTGAGCACCTCCCTCGAAGGACCCAAACACGGGAACAAGAGTGCTCAGGTTTATCCCGAACACCCCAGCACTCGTGGCATGGGGGCAGAAGCCGAGGACTAGCCATCTCTCAGATTGGATAAACAGCCAAACAGAAGGTAATATTTTAAATTCACACAAGCGTTGCATAGCGCATATGAAACAAGTTTTCATCATACAGGATCACACGAGCAAGTTTACTCAAATATTACATCCTTTGAACATTCATTCGCTACAAGACGGGCACCCTTCAGGACACCCTCATAATAAATTTTGGGGGTGCGATGCTCCTTGCCCTGCGGCGGCCCTTCCTTGATCAGCTTCACGACGTCTAGCTTAGCCCACTACACCTTCACACGGGCGAAAGCCCGGCGTGCACCTTCGATGCAGACGGACCGCTTGACGACCTCCATCCGTGGGCAGGCATCCACAAGCCGCCTCACCAGGCCGAAGTAGCTGTTCGGAAGGGCGTCGCCAGACCACAGCCGGACTATAAGGCCCTTCATGGCCTGTTCGGCCGCCTTGTGCAGCTCGACCAGCTGCTTTAGCTGGTCGCTCAGAGGCATCGGGTGTTCGGTCCTAGTATACTGAGACCAGAACAACTTCTCCGTTGAGCTTCCCTCCTCGGCCTGGTAAAACTGTGCGACATCCGACACGCTGCGGGATAAATCTGCGAATGCTCCTGGAGAGCTCCGAATTTGGGTAAGTAATCGGTAATTTACTTTTACATGCTTGCTCTGCATATAGAATGCCTTACCCGCCGCTATCTTCTTCATTGCGTCGATCTCCTGGAGGTCCTTTTGGGCTTCGGCCTTGGCACTTTTTGCGCTCTCGAGGACCCTGGCAAGCTCAGACTCTCGCGTCTTTGAGTCAAGCTCCAACACCTCATGCTTCGTCACGAGAGCCTGGAGCTCTTGCTGCACCTCGCCCACCCGAGCCTCTTGCTTTTCTCGCTCGGTGCGCTCCTTGGCCGCTTTATCTTCGGCCTCGGACAACGCTTGCTTTAGGGTCGCCACTTCGGTCATGGCCCCTAACAAATTCATGATGATCCTGTCATTTTGCAATCGCACTCTTTTTATACATATCCACAGACTAGTTACTACTTACCTTTGTTCTCCTCGAGCTGCCTCTTGGCAAGACCGAGCTCGTCCTAGGACCCTTTAAGGTCCTGCTTCAGTACGGCGACCTCCGCAGTCAGTGCGGCGGACGCCAGCAGCGAAGCCTGCATATGCATATTGACATACTCATATTAGACTCCTGCGATATTGTTTGATCCTCTGTTCGGCTTTTCTTTGTGAACACCAAACAGAGCATCAGGGGCTACTGTCTATGCGGTAATATTTTCCTATATTTCAAACACTTACCTCAAAGCCTGTTAGAAGGCTGGCACAAGCTTCAGTCAATCCGCTCTTGGCGGACTGAACCTTTTGGATCACCGCACTCATGATAGTGCGGTGCTCCTCGTCGATGGAAGCGTTGCAAAGCGCTTCCAGCAGGTTGTCCAGCGCCTCTGGATGGATAGAGGTCACCAGTACAGGCATCTCGCCCCTATTAGAAGGACGCCGCCTGCCCGAGCCCAGAACCACTGGAGGTTCCGGCGCAGTGTTCGGCTGAGGGCCGAACTCGGAGCTCTCAGGGGCCTTGTCCCCTCGGCTCGTGGAGTCCAGGAGGCCGCCTTGAGGCGCCTCCGGGACTGTCTCCCCTCGACCCGGTGCCTCGTGAGATAGCACCTCGGCGTCGTCCGCAGGATGAGGGGGGATGGCGGTCCCCACTGGATCGCTATCCATATCCGACGAGCCCAGGGAGCCGTCCGACAATACATCAATACGGGCTCGGGGCGGCCTGCATAATCATATTTCGGCGTTAGGTGAAGTAGTGCGACAAAGGAATACTATGAGTTACTCTGGTATCCAAATACTTACGACTTCCCTAGGGGCTTGGCCCTGGGCAGCCACTCGTCTTCGCCGTCGGCGGCGGTGGTAGAGCTGTCCAGAAGGAGGGTCCTCCCCTTCTTGGACCCTTCGGCCTCCCCAATTGGGGCGGCCTTCCTTTTCTTGTCTCCCCCGTCTGGAGGGGGAGCATCTTATTCTGCCTCCTCATCTTCGGGGGAGGATTGCGCCGTCGAGTCCTCGTACGGTGAGTCTGATGACACCTGGCGTCGGGAACTCTTTCGGGTTCCCTTGGCCTTCTTGGTCTTCTCCGGCACCGTATAAGGAGCCGGAGTCAGCATCTTCACCAGAAGAGCGTCTGCTGGGCCTTCGGGCAAAGGAGCCGGACAGTTGATCTGTCCGTCCGTCTCCTGCCAGTCCTGTCTGAAAGTGCATTATATCGACTAGAGGGGGGGGGTGAATAGGCGATTTTTATGAAGGTCTTCAAAATGTGGAAGTTATGAAGACAAACGATAGAAATAAACCTATTACCATGCAGCGGAAGGTAGACTACACTAGGCAAGCCACAGTCAAGTATTCAATAGAGTGAAAGCACAATGACTTAATAGCAGCAATGTAGTAAGGATCAGGTAGGAAGATATTATGAAGCCATACAGAACATGAAGTCACTCAGTGAAGACAAAAGATAGTGCAAACATACAATGACTTCACAAGGAGTAACAGTAAGTAAAGGAAGGGAAGATGAAACCAGTGACTCGTTGAAGATAATGATTTGTTGGACCAGTTCCAGTTGCTGTGACAACTGTACGTCTGGTTGGAGCGGCTAGGTATTTAAACCTTAGGACACACAGTCCTGAACACGCAGCTCAGGACACCCAGTCCTCACCGTATTCTCCTTGAGCTAAGGTCACACAGACCTCGCCCAATCACTCTGGTAAGTCTTCAAGGTAGACTCCCAAACCTTCACAGACTTCGTTCATCGGCAATCCACAATTTCTCTTGGATGCTCAGAACGCGACGCCTAACCGGCTGGAGGATGCACAGTCCCCAAGTGTAATAAGTCTTCAGATCACACAGACAAGAAGACTTAAGTGATGCCCAATTCTCTTTGGCTCTGGGTGGTTAGGGCTTTATCCTCGCAAGGAATTCTCTCTCAAAGGCTTCGAGGTGGGTTGCTCTCAAACGACAAAAGCCATACTCTCAATCTGAGCAGCCAACCGTTTATGGTTGTAGGGGGTGGGCTATTTATAGCCACTTGACAACCCGACCTGATTCGTCCGAAATGACCCTGGGTCACTAAGGAACTGACACGTGTTCCAATGGTCAGATTTCAAACTCACACGACAACTTTACTTGGGCTACAAGCAAAGCTGACTTGTCTGACTCTGGACAAGATTCGCTCTCAAAGTCTTCACTCAAAGACATAGGTTTTTGGTTAGGCATCACTTCAGTCATTCTGACTGGTTCTCTTGGACCCCACTTAAAAGTACGGTGGTTCCTATGACTCAACACAAAAGAAAAAGAACTACGAAAGATCTAAGTCTTCGAGCTCCATAGGCTTCATATGGTGTCTTCTCATGTCATAGTCTTCAATGTGAATATCTTCATATACCACCTTTGACTTCAATGTCTTCATACATTTTTAGGGGTCATCTCTGGTAGGAAAACCGAATCAATGAGGGACTTCTACCTGTGTTATCCTGCTATTCTCACAAACACATTAGTCCCTCAACTAGGTTTGTCGTCAATACTCCAAAACCAACTAGGGGTGGCACTAGATGCACTTACAATCTCCCCCTTTTTGGTGATTAATGACAAACTAGTTGAAGTTTTCAACGGGGAATATAATCTGTGAAATTGTAAAGGATAAGGAATTGTCTTCATAAGTTGCAAGGGCTCCCCTGAAGATGTGCATATAAGTAATTTGCTTTTGGAGTGCAAATGCACATGGAAGGATGTACTTATGGAGATCCACTTCAACTTATGATGACAATCCACTATGCATGTGAAAGTATATGAAGATAATGACATGCATAATGGAAAATGGACGTCTGCAGAATGATCTAAGTGCGGAATTTATTGTCGCACATGCGGAATTTATCATCGCAAAAACAAAGTGGCAGATAAGTAGCAGACGACCATTGAGTTTAAGTGTTACAACTCAAAAAACCAAATGTAGCAAAACGGGAGTTGTAAGCACGAAGCAAAATATAAAGCACCCCGCCCATATGGACCCGCTTGAAGACTATCAACCTCATATGCTTCTCCCCCTTTTGCCAGTAATGACCAAAAAGGTTTGAAGACATAGAGCATCTATTTGTTCCCATGCGAAGTAGGTGAAGTAGCAGGGTCGTTGGTGGTGTTTGGCGGTGCTGAAGAGCTTGGAGCAGAGTTGACGCGTGCTGAAGGAGGTGGCGGTGAGGTAGCATCGTCTTCATCTTCGAGAACTCTGGCAGTCACTGTTGCAGCAGATGAAGTGAACTCAGAGTCTTCAAGGGATGGAGTTCCTAGCAGCACAACTCTTCGAGGAGGTGTGGAGTCAAACTTGAATCGCTCAGTGAAGCCATCCTCTTGAAGATCAGCTTCAGAACACATCATCGTTAGCCCTTTCCATGTGCGGCGACATGTTTCATGGGCAACGAAAGCATTCTTGGTGGCAAGATTGCGAATGCGATTAACATCCACCAAGAGGCTTTTCATCTGACGCTTCAGCCAGTCATGATGCCTATCCTGTTTCTGATGAAGAGCCACAAGAAGCTCTCGGTCGTTGAGAACACGAGTGCGCTTCTTGGGTCTTGGAGCAGTTGTACTGTCAGTGGCTTCAGTGGAAGCAGGGTGTGGTGCACGTGTAGTGCCAGCCAAAGGATACACCCGAGAGACTGCTTCAACTCCTTCAATGTTCTGAGTGAAGCTCTGATGTTCTGCATTCTGAGACTTAGAGGTTCCTTGGCAGGCTCAGAATATATGGCTTCAGTAGACATGTCCACATCAGGCAAGAAGATCCGATGGTTGCGGGCTGAAGGCTGATATGAGATAGCGGAGTGTAGCTTGATCAGCCGCATGACCCAAGGGGCGTAGAATTTCAAACCAAACAGATCAGTGCCTGATGCAGCAAATTGGCGTATGAAGAAGTCCTGTGAATTGAAGTATTTTCCATGAAGAATATAGAATATCAAAGTCTTCATTGCGCCCTCAAGCTTGGCATTTGGAGAGTGCCCTTTGATGGGCCAGAGAGTTCGCCTGATGATGTGATAAATGGTTCTTGGCAGATACTCAAGGTCTTCAATGAAGAACTCCGTGGGATAAGCAGCATCTTGGGGAAATGCCTTCATCATGCTGAGCATCTGACTCATATCAGGTTCTGGCTTCTGAAAGATGCTTTCAATAGCTTCAATATGCAGCTGACAGCCTTGCTCGAAGAGATCGCCAGGAGTGGGCAAGCCAGTGAGCTCAATGATGTCAAATGCATTGGCTTCATGATGAACGTTGCCTGTCATCCACTCCAGGACCCAAGTCTTCGGATCTCTGCTGTACCTGCGGATGTGAAGTGTGGCATAGAATTGGAGCAGCAGCTCTTCATTCCAATGCTCTTGGTCAGTAATGAACGGCAGCAGTCCAACTTCCCTGAAGCAATCCAAAGCTTCTTCCAGACAGGGCAGACCAGCTATAGCTTCAATGTCAAGGCGCTTGTGTGGGAAGATGCGACCTTGGTTGTAAAGAATGCATGAGTAATAGCTTCGCTGAGGATAGCTCCAGAATCGATCAGATGATATCTTTTCCCTTGAGTAGGGGTTCCTGGAGCTATTGAAGAATGTGTTGTCTGCCCTGAAGCCATTGATGTTGAAGGAGTCAGGTGCTGATGCAGGACTTGGGAACCTTGGCAATCTTGGGATTGGCTTCTGTACCTGAGGCCTGTGCTCAACATGATAGTCGAACTGGGGACCGGCAGCGAACTTAGGAACAGAAGTGGCTGGATCAGTGGCTTCACTGTCTTCTGATGCTTTTGTTGGGGAGGGCTCCACATTAGCTTCATTGGTGGTTGTGGCAGCCTCAAGATTTTAATCCTCCACTTGACGAGCTGGAGGGTCGGTCATAAGCACGTTCTCCTTGAGAACTGCTTCTTGGTGGGACAGGGGAGTGGTAACTTGTCGGACTTCTTCTTCCGCGGCTGATGCAGCCGGATTGTCTTCAGCAGAGACTTGAGTCCTAGGACCTTTGCAAAGCCTGCGCAACGCGGATGACGCCTGTGGAGTTGGAGTGAGCTGGGCCTCATAGTCTTCTTCCTCTTGTGGGCGATCCGCCCATGAAGCATCCTGTGCAATTGGCGTGAGTGGACGACCAATGCTGATGAGTTTGTTGTTTTCAAGCTGAGGAAGGACTGCACCATCTTCTACATTGTCATGTTGACCAATGTCTTCAGCAGCGATGGGATCAGCTGCTGGAATGTCTTCAGCTTCGTGAGCCTCTGTGGAAGCAGGCTCATGGATTGTCAGTTGGCGTTCAGCTTCAGGATAGACCATAGAAATAGGTTCAACTATCAAGGGCTCTGTGGGAGCAGCCCGATCTTTCTTGGTCTTCCTCTTCTTCTTGGAGGGGGCAGTAGGAGAGGCTTCAGAGTGTTTCCTCTTCCTGGCTTCAGCCTCAGCAGTCCTTGTCTTCTTGAGCTCTGAAGCGGTTGACCGGCTTTTTGGCTTCGAGCCAGTCAGTCTAGTTGGGAAGACAATCGAAACTGCTTCCTGCCTTGGTGTGTCAGGTTCAGCCGTAGCAGGCTTCTTCTTCTTCTTTGCGGCCATCTTGGGGTCGATGCCAGGACGCCCAAGTGCCTTGCGCTTCTCAGCCTCATTATAGGCTTGCACACATCTGTCAGCCAGAGTCTTCATGCGCTCACGCGAACCCTGAGCTTCTGCACGTTTCTTCAGAAAGGCTTCTTTGAGCTCGTGCATCATGATCTTGAAGTTCTTCACTTCTTGCACACTGAGCTTGGCCATATGCTTCTTGAACTGAGCCTTTTCATAGTCAATCTTTTGCTTCAGTTGAACAATGCGCTGGGCGACAGCTAGCTCTGAAGCAATGGCGCCTTGGAAGGCGACACTGAGGCCAATGGGTAGCTGCAGATCTTTAAAGCTGATATTTGGTGTGTCAAACCACTCATCAATGAAGTTGTGGATGATGGTTACATCAAAGAGAGGCAGACCATTGAAGATTTCTGCTTCTTCTTTGCTCTTGATGAGTTGCTCAAGAGCGTCATCAGCAAGATCTTCATCACTTGACAGATCTATGGCGTCATTGCGCAGAATGGCAGCAGCAGTTAGCTCTTGGCCAGTGTGAGGCAGAGCCATCTTGGCCTTCTGGGGCTTAGAGATGCGAGATAAGTCTTTGGACTGCACACTGTCTTCAGGAGGTGCAGTTGCCAGTGGCTTCGCCCGTGAGATTTTTGGTGAAGGGGCCGGCTTTGAAGCTTTAGGCTTCTTCAGCTTCTTCGTCTTTAGTGCTGCAGGAGCTTCTTCTGATTCAGCTTCAGCTGCAGGCTCATTCACTGCAGTCCCTTGAACTAAGATGCGGGTGATGAGGCCTTCAAGGTTGTAGAAAGGACCGATGACATTTGGTTCTGCATCTCGTGTGCCATCTGCCCTTGGTGCTGAGGGACCAGGGTTGAAGTCTAACCCAAAAGTCTTCTTGTTCTGCTTCGCTGAGTTCTGGGCAAACTAGAAGTTGCGCTTGAACAGATTGTCGTCACGACACCATAGTAGTGACGATGGGTGTGCATCATCAGGCTGTGGCCCACGGACCATGCAGGGATAGAAGCCTTGAGCAATGGCTTCATCTCTGGACCTGGGTAGAAGATTCTTGTATAGGATGTCTCCCCACGGTCTCTTGATGGCGTTTTTCTCAGCATATTCCTGGGTAACAAATCGGTATTTGAACCATTGTTCTGCCCAATATCTTCGAATCCATTGGATTCGGGTCTTGCGCTGATTGTAATCCTCTTTAGGATCTGTCTTGTACATTTCTGAGAGTTCATCTGGCAGATCTCTGGATGTTTCTCCATGATGCTTTCTGCCACCCTTCCTTCCTGATTTCTCTGAAGCCATAAACTTTAACCTGAAAGGCTTCAACACGTTAAAAGGCTTCAAAGGTTTTTGCTTGCTTGACCAACAGGAACTGGCTTCGGGAGAATTTATGTGATGCTGTAAGAATTGTGCAAATGAATGCAGACTATGAGAACCAAAGGATTCTCCCACGGACATGTACCTGTGACATCATTAAGGTGCGAGGGAAGGGGAAGAGGTCATATGCATTCTTAGAAGATTTTGAAGATAAATCAGTTTAGAAGACATTGACCTCATCGTGCGAAGACATTCACTCATAGATAAGGAGTTGGTTCCAGATTTGTATGAATCCACAGATCAGTACAAGTGAGGAATCTAACTACTTTGTGAAGCACAAGTGAATATACTAGGCATGTTATGAGATGCAGTATGAGAGAGATCTAACTTGTGTGAACAGAAACTGCTTGTGGTAGAAAGTGACAAATCCATAGGATCAATGGTGATGTAAAAAGGAAGTTTTATTTACCACACTAAGAACTGCTAGACGGAGTGGAAGATGAGGCCGAGCAGTTCGATCTTCCATGCCCTAACTTGGCGACGGAGGACACCTACGGCGACGGCGGAAAGGACGATGTCCGCGGTCGGCGTGAAGACGGCGTCGGAGAGGTTGCGGCAGCGAAGCGCTTCGTCGCCGGCGTCGTCGAGGGCTAGCGGTGGCGCTAGGGTTCGTGCGAGAGTGGAAGAAGAGATAATGACTGCTGTGAAGTGTGTATTTATAGGTACATGGGCGGCACTGTGCTATGACATAGGTGCCCCTGGCGATTCGCATCTGAGGAACACGTGGCCATTATGCGGAATTTTGGGGTTTGTTCCACGTCCCACGCATGCCTGGATTGTCGGGTGGTCGTTCCTACTTCTCCGGATTTTATGTGGAGGAATGAGCATTGAAAACAGACTTAATGGTTGTCTCTGTATCTTCTGCTGAGAAGGACGCAGAGAAGACATTCGACAGTTTCAATAGAATGCATATGATTTGGAGAGATAGAATTTGAGATAGAAAGCATAGAGAGGTTAGGGTCCGATCACATTCACTTAGTTCAAAAGATTCAAACAAGAAGACATAGCTGTAAGTGAATGCTGTAGAGGACAGAACACTAGTATATATATATATCTATATAATCAACATAGTGAAGATAATCATGAAGATATGTTGAGATTGAAGCCAAACCAAATGTGAAGACATTGCAAGGTAACGTTATGAGTGAAACACTTCAAAATAGAATGTTTGGTGGTGGCGTTACCCACCGTATAGGAAGTATTAGACCCAGACACGGCGCACAATTATCGTGGCGCTCCGAAGTCAAATTCCACATTAATGTATTCACACTTAGAATGTATGTCTTCATTGATTGAAGATATACTTTACTTTGTGTGTTGCACATCTAAGTCATCAATATGCATAAGGGTTAGGATGTGTGCCTGATCATAGGACATTTGAGGATTCCAGGATATTTAGCTCACACCGTAACTTGCAGAATCTGTTCTCATCCAAGGGCTTGGTGAAGATATCTGCCAATTGCTCTTCAGTGTTGACGTGTATGATATCAATGTCTTCCTTCACAACATGACCTCTGAGAAAGTGATGACGAATTTCAATGTGCTTTGTCTTCGAGTGCTGAACTGGGTTGTTGGCAATCTTGATGGCGCTTTCGTTGTCGCAGTAAAGTGGCACTTGCTTTAGATGAATGCCATAGTCCTTGAGTGTTTGCTTCATCCACAGAAGCTGAGTGCAGCAAGATCCAGCAGCAATGTATTCAGATTCAGCAGTGGAGAGAGATACACAGTTCTGCTTCTTTGAAGACCAACATACAAGTGATCGTCCCAGAAAGTGACATGTGCCTGATGTGGACTTGCGATCAACTTTGTCACCAGCATAATCAACATCTGAGAATCCAACCAGATCAAACTCTGAGCCCTTTGGATACCATAATCCTAGCGTTGGGGTGTGAGCCAAATATCGAAGAATTCGCTTCACGGCTAAGTGATGCGACTCCTTTGGTGCCGCTTGAAATTGAGCACACATGCAAACACTAAGCATAATATCTGGCCTAGATGCACATAGACGAAGTAAAGAACCAATCATGGAGCGGTATACCTTTTGATCGAACTCTTTACCATTGTCGTCAGGACCCAGATGATGTTTGGCTGGCATAGGTGTTGTGAAGCCTTTGCAGTCTTGCATACCAAACTTCTTCAGGCAATCTTTGAGATACCTCTCTTGAGATATGAAGATGCCGTTGCGTTGTTGTCGTATTTGAAGACCGATGAAGAACTTCAGCTCCCCCATCATGGACATTTGATATTGCTCTTGCATCATGTATCCAAACTCTTCACTGTACTTCTGATTGGTGCAGCCGAAGATAATGTCATCCACATATATTTGGCACACAAACAGTTCACCATCATATGTCTTCGTGAAGAGAGTGGGGTCTAGGGAACTAGGTATGAAGCCTTTGCTCTTTAGGAAGTATTTGAGTGTGTCATACCAGGCCCGAGGGGCTTGTTTGAGGCCATACAGTGCCTTGTTGAGCTTGTATACCATGTCAGGATGTTTTGGATCTTCAAAGCCAAGCGGTTGTGCAACATACACTTCTTCTTCAATCTTGCCATTGAGAAAAGCACTCTTCACATCCATTTGATATAGAAGTATGTTATGATGATTTGCATAGGCCAGCAGTATGCGTATGGCTTCAAGTCTAGCTACAGGAGCAAATGTTTCATCGAAGTCAATGCCTTCCACTTGAGTATATCCTTGAGCAACGAGACGAGCTTTGTTTCTGACAACTTGACCATGCTCATCTTGCTTGTTGCGGTATATCCATTTGGTGCCTATTATATTGTGCTTCTGTGGATCAGGACGCTTAACCAGTTCCCATACACTATTCAGCTCAAACTGTTGAAGCTCTTCTTGCATAGCTTGAATCCATTCAGGTTCCATGAAGGCTTCTTCAACTTTCTTGGTTTCTATTATTGAGATGAATGCGAAGTGCCCACAGAAATTTTCTAGCTGAGTTGCCCTTGAACGAGTGAGTGGACCAGGTGCATTGATGCTATCAATTATTCTTTCAATCTGCACTTCATTGGCAACACGAGGATGTATAGGGCGAAGACTTTGCTCTTGCTGATCATTGTCGTTGTTAGAAGGAATGTCTTCAGGCTGAGCATTGTCTTCATGTTAATCAGGTGCTGAGATGATAAGTTCTTCTTCAAGATGACCTTCAGAAGTTATAATTTCTCCAGTTCCCATTAGCTTGATTGATTCACTGGATGGAACTTCATCTAGCACATTTGGCAGTTGCTCTCTTTGTGAATCGTTGGTCTCATCGAACCGCACATCCACTGTTTCAACCACTTTGTAATGAAAGAGATTGAAAACTCTGTAGGAGTGTGAATCCTTTCCATATCCAAGCATAAAACCCTCATGTGCTTTTGGTGCAAACTTTGAGGTGTGATGTGGGTCCTTGATCCAGCACCTTGCGCCAAATACTCTGAAGTAACTGACATTTGGCTTCTTGGCAGTAAGGAGCTCATAAGATGTCTTGTTCAGAAGCTTGTAAAGATAAACACGATTGATTGTATGGCATGCAGTGTCAATGGCTTCAGGCCATAATTTTCTTGGAGTCTTGTATTCATCTAGCATCGTTCTGGCCATCTTAATGAGTGTTCCGTTCTTGCGTTCGACGACGCCATTTTGCTGTGGCATGTACGGGGCTGAGAATTCATGTGTGATGCCCAAGGTATCAAGATATGTATCAAGGCCAGTGTTCTTGAATTCAGTGCCATTGTCACTTCTAATGTGCTTTATCTTGGCGCCATAATTGTTCATAGCTCGATTGGCGAAGCGTCTAAAGACATCCTGCACTTTAGTCTTGTAAAGGATTATGTGCACCCAAGTATATCTAGAATAGTCATCAACAATAACGAAGCCATAGAGGCAAGCAGTAGTAGTAAGAGTTGAGTAATGAGTGGGACCGAAAAGATCCATGTGAAGTAGTTCGAAGGGTCGAGTAGTGGTCATGATTGTCTTCGAGGGATGTTTGGCCCTCGTCATCTTCCCTGCTTCACAGGCACCGCATAAGTGATATTTCTTGAACTTGACGCCCTCGATGCCTATGACATGCTTCTTCTTCGCAAGGGTGTGGAGGTTCCTCATGTCAGCATGCCCAAGCCTCCGATGCCAGAGCCAGCATTCTGAAGCCTTTGCTAGAAGACACACTGCAAGCTGTGGCCCTACTAAGAAATCTACCACGTACAAATCATCTTTTCGATACCCTTCAAACACTAGAGACTTGTCAGATTCCATTAGTACAAGGCAACGATATTTTCCAAATATTACGATCATGTTCAAATCGCAAAGCATTGAGACAGACATTAAGTTGAAGCCAAGGGATTCAACAAGCATGACTTTATCCATGTGTTGATCCCTTGAGATTGCAACTCTACCTAGACCCAATACCTTACTTTTACCATTGTCAGCAAATGTGATGTGGATCTTGTCGGATGGACGTAAGGTTGAGTCCATAAGAAGACTTCTTTTGCCAGTCATGTGATTTGTACACCCACTATCAATAATCCATTCTGAAGACGCTGGTGTCGTACCCTACAGTGCAGTTAGGGGGATAGGCTTCACCAAGAGCATTGTGAAGCAAAAACATTTGACGAACCAATGGGTTATGAAAGCTTGGATCTAGATTAGGACTAATAGGGAGAGTAGCAAGCGATTCAGGGACGAAGTACATAGTAAGACCATTTGGGCATTTGATCTTGCGCCCTACAAGATGTTTAAGGTCCCCAGCAATAGCGTCAGATGATTTTGGTTTTCTGCTGGAGACCTTTCCCTGCAAAAGAGAGTTAAGCTTTCTTAGCCACCCACATCTTCAAGGGTGGCTTAGAAGCAATAAGTCTAAGTGCAGCATCTAAGAATTTTGGCTTTGAAGCCCTAGCAAACAGTCTTGCAGGCGGACAATAGTACTCATAAGAATAAGCAGAATAGTTCTTGGTCTTATGAACATGGCGGTTTGATGAACCGCTCTCATATTCATATGCCTGAGTATGGTTTCCCTGCAAAACATTTGCGTTAGTGCGACTCGGGTGAGTCCTCTGTCTGTATGAAGCCTTTGGACCGTATGAAGCCTTTGGTCTGAGGTTTGTCTTCTTCACGTGAGGTGTCATGATGACATTCACAGGAAGATTCTCCAGACACCTTTTCGGAACCCAGATCTTCTTCATAGGCGGTCCATTCCTGCAGTTAGTACCAATGTACCTGGCAAATGCTTCACCATTCAGATTTTTAAACAGTATATAGTTTGCATCAAAGGATTCATCAATGATAATGGGGTTAGCACAAGTGAAGCCAGATAGATTGGATGGATCTGCTGAAGGTTCCTTTGCAGCAACCCACATGGTTTTGGGGTACTACTCAGGTTTCCAGTAAGAGCCATCTGCATTCATTTTCCTTACGAACCCAACACCCTCTTTCCTAGGGTTTCGGTTCAGAATCTGCTTTTCAAGGACATCACATAGTGTCTGATGCCCTTTAAGACTTTTGTACATCCCTGTTTCCAGCAATGTCTTCAATCTAGCATTCTCATTAGCAATAGCAGTGGTATCCTCAGCAGAGGGGTTAGTTACCACATCAACAGTTGAAGATATTGCAACAGTAGTAGCAGTACAACATTCAGCAACAGAAGTAGCATTATCACGCTCAATGCATTTAAGACATGGTGGTTCAAATCCTTCCTGAGTGGAACTGATCTGTTTGGTGCGAAGTGACTCGTTTTCCTTTTGAAGATCTTCATGAACCGCTCTCAATTTCTCAAGATCTTGCTTCCTTTGAAGATAATCATAGGAAAGCTTTTCATGAGTTGTTGAGAGAGTTTCATGACGACTTTCAAGTTCCTGATACTTAACATGAAGATTTTTTATGTCTTCAATAAAGGATTCAGATCGAGTCATTTCAGCACCTAACAGATCATCGCTTCTGTCTAACAGTTTTTGAATATGTTCCATAGCTTTCTATTGTTCAGTTGCAATTTTAGCAAGTGTTTTGTAGCTGGGTTTTGAATCACAATCAAAGTCATCGTCACTAGATGTTTGATAGTGAGTAGTGCGTGTGTTTACCTTGGCACCGCGTGCCATGAAGCAGTAGGTAGAAATGGAGTAGTCCTTGTCATTTGCATTGGTGTCGGTGATGAATTCATTGTCTTCAGTGTTGAAGATGGACTTGGCAACATATGCTGTAGCCAGACTTGCGACGCCTGAATTGGACTCCTCCTCAGACTCCACCTCCGCCTCCTCAGAAGCAGACTCCTCCTCTGAATCCATTTCCTTGCCAACAAACTCATGTGCCTTGCCAGATGAGCTCTTCTTGTGTGATGAAGACTTTGAGGAAGACTTGGAAGAAGACTTTGAGTATTTCTTATTCTTCTTGTCATCAGATTCATATTCCTTGCTCTTCTTCTTCTTTTTGTTCTCATTGTCCCACTGTGGACACTCAGAGATGAAGTGGCCAAGTTTCTTGCACTTGTGACATGTTTTCTTCTTGTAGTCATGAGCAGAAGCTTCATCATTCCTTGAGCTTGATCTGGAAGACTTTCTGAAGCCTATCTTCTTGGTGAATTTTTGGAACTTCTTAACAAGCATAGCAAGTTCCCTTCCAATGTCTTCAGGATCATCAGAACTGCTATCAGACTCTTCTTCAGATGAGGAGACAGCTTTTGCCTTCAAGGCACGAGTTCGCCCATTGTTTGGACCATAGATATCTCTTTTCTCAGAAAGCTGAAACTCATGTGTGTTGAGCCTCTCAAGTATGTCAGACGGATCGAGTGTCTTGAAATCAGGATGTTCTTGAATCATTAGGGCTAGGATGTCAAACAAACTATCAAGTGATCTCAGTAGTGTCTTGACGACTTCATGTTTGGTGATCTCAGTAGCGCTGAGGGCTTGAAGCTCATTTGTGATGTCAGTGAGTCGGTCAAATGTGTGCTGGACATTCTCATTATCATTTCGCTTGAAGCGGTTGAAGAGGTTGCAAAGGACACTGATTCTTTGATCTCTCTGGGTTGAGATGCCTTCATTGACCTTGGAGAGCCAGTCCCAGACCAGCTTAGATGTCTTCAAAGCACTCACACGGCCATACTGTTCTTTGGTCAGATGACCACAGATGATATTCTTGGCAGTAGAGTCTAGTTGAACGAATTTCTTGACATCAGCAGCAGTGACACCTTCTCCAGCCTTGGGAACGTCGTTTTCGACGACATACCATAGGTTGATGTCAATGTCTTCAAGATGCATGCGCATCTTATTCTTCCAGTAGGGATATTCAGTTCCATCGAAGACGGGGCACGCAACGGAGACTTTAATTATCCCTGCAGTCGACATAGCTAAAACTCCAGGTGGTTAAACCGAATCACACAGAACAAGGGAGCACCTTGCTATGATACCAATTGAAAGTGCGTTATATCAACTAGAGGGGGGGTGAATAGGCGATTTATATGAAGGTCTTCAAAGCGTGGAAGTTATGAAGAAAAACGATAGAAATAAACCTATTACCATGCAGCGGAAGGTAGACTACACTAGGCAAGCCATAGTCAAGTATTCAATAGAGTGAAAGCACAATGGCTTAATAGCAGCAATATAGTAAGGATCAGGTAGGAAGATATTATGAAGCCATACAGAACATGCAGTCACTCAGTGAAGACAAAAGATAGTGCAAACATACAATGACTTCACAAGGAGTAACAGTAAGTAAAGGAAGGGAAGATGAAACCAGTGACTCGTTGAAGACAATGATTTGTTGGACCAGTTCCAGTTGCTGTGACAACTGTACGTCTGGTTGGAGCGGCTAGGTATTTAAACCTTAGGACACACAGTCCCGGACACCCAGTCCTGAACACGCAGCTCAGGACACCCAGTCCTCACCGTATTCTCCTTGAGCTAAGGTCACACAGACCTCGCCCAATCACTCTGGTAAGTCTTCAAGGTAGACTCCCAAACCTTCACAGACTTCGTTCACCGGCAATCCAAAATGTCTCTTGGATGCTCAGAACGTGACGCCTAACCGGCTGGAGGATGCACAGTCCCCAAGTGTAATAAGTCTTCAGATCACACAGACAAGAAGACTTAAGTGATGCCCAATTCTCTTTGGCTCTGGGTGGTTAGGGCTTTATCCTTGCAAGGAATTCTCTCTCAAAGGCTTCGAGGTGGGTTGCTCTCAAACAACAAAAGCCATACTCTCAATCTGAGCAGCCAACCGTTTATGGTTGTAGGGGGTGGGCTATTTATAGCCACTTGGCAACCCGACCTGATTTGTCCGAAATGACCCTGGGTCACTAAGGAACTGACACGTGTTCCAACGATCAGATTTCAAACTCACACGACAACTTTACTTGGGCTACAAGCAAAGCTGACTTGTCTGACTCTGGACAAGATTCGCTCTCAAAGTCTTCACTCAAAGACGTAGGTTTTTGGTTAGGCATCACTTCAGTCATTCTGACTGGTTCTCTTGGACCCCACTTAACAGTACGGTGGTTCCTATGACTCAACACAAAATAAAAAGAACTACGAAAGATCTAAGTCTTCGAGCTCCATAGGCTTCATATGGTGTCTTCTCATGTCATAGTCTTCAATGTGAATATCTTCATATACCACCTTTGACTTCAATGTCTTCATACATTTTTAGGGGTCATCTCTGGTAGGAAAACCGAATCAATGAGGGACTTCTACCTGTGTTATCCTGCAATTCTCACAAACACATTAGTCGCTCAACTAGGTTTGTCGTCAATACTCCAAAACCAACTAGGGGTGGCACTAGATGCACTTACACTGTCAAAGGTACGGGAGTTTAGATCCCGCATGTAATCAATCTATGAAAAATAGGTATCCTGTAAGAGGTAAAGCAGCTTACCGCGCTGGCTTGGCGCTTCGCGCTGAATCCGCGATCCTCAGTAATGGGAGGGGGGGCCTCGGCGCTCTTGAACAGCACCCTCCAGGCATCTTCATGAGTTATGTTGAAGAGCCTGTTCAGAGTTCAGTGCTGCGCCCAGTCGAACTCCCACAAGTTGAATGCCCGTTGTTGGCACGGGAGGATCCGGCGGTGGAGCATGACCTGTACTACGTTGACGAGTTTGAGATTCTTGTTCACCATGTTTTGAATACATGTTTGGAGTCCGGTCAGCTCTCCTGAACTACCCCAGGATAGGCCCTTCTCTTGCCAGGAGGTGAGCCGCGTGGGGAAGCCAGATCGGAACTCGGGGGCCGCTACCCATGTATGGTCACGTGGCTCGGTGATGTAGAACCACCCCCATTGCCACCCCTTTATGGTCTCCACGAAGGAGCCCACGAGCCATGTGATGTTGGGCATCTTGCCCACCATGGCGCCTCCGCACTCCACCTGGCGGCCACTCACTACCTTCGGCTTGACATTGAAAGTCTTCAGCCATGAGCCGAAGTGGGGCTTGATGCGGAGGAAAGCCTCGCACACGATGATAAACGCCGAGATGTTGAGGATGAAGTTCGGGGCTAGACCGTGGAAATCCAGGCCGTAGTAGAACATTAACCCCCGGACAAATGGGTGGAGAGGAAATCCTAGTCCACGGAGGAAATGGGTGAGGAACACTACCCTCTCATGGTGCCTAGGGGTGGGGATGAGCTGCCCCTCCTCTGGGAGCCGGTGCGCGATGTTGTCAGGCAAGTATCCGGCTCTCCTCAGCTTCTTGACGTGTCCCTCCGTGACGGAGGAGACCATCCACCTGCCTCCCACTCCGGACATGGTTGGAGATGGTCGAGGTGGGAAATGCGAACTTGGGTGCTGGAGCTCGAGTGTGCGAAGGTGGATGAGCAAAGGAGGAAGAAGGCGTGGATGAAAAAGTAAATCCTTATCCCTTTATATGGGCGGACGAAACTATGCGTCCCCACTAGCCTGCTAAAACTCGCTTGTCCCCCAAGCACCGTTATCGATGGCACGGTTGGGTCTCCCACACCCGTATTGATGAGAATCCCGTGATAAGGGGACACAATCTCTGCTTTGACAAGACGTGTCAAAAAACTGCCCTGCGTTATGTGCGGGGCTAGTTAAAGGAAACGGTTTGAATAATCACCGGGCCGTGACATAATGTCGTGTTGCCAAAACAAGTCAGCAAATTGGATTTGTAGAAATATTATTCTCTCTACGGTGGTATGTGGAACTTATTTTGAAGGTCGGACACTATCCTTATATTCAAATTCTTCCGTGGTATATTTGGAGGAGGAACCCGCCTTGCAATGCCGAAGACAATACTGCGCGCCGGACTCATCGTCATTGAAAGCCTGGTTCAGGGGCTACTGTGGGAGTCCTAGATTAGGGGGTCTCCGGACAGCCGGACTATATCCTTTGGCCGGACTGTTGGACTATGAAGATACACCATTGAAGACTTCGTCTCGTGTCCAGATGGGACTCTACTTGGTGTGGAAGGCAAGCTAGGCAATACGGATATGTATATCTCCTCCTTTGTAACCGACTTTGTGTAACCCTAACCTCTCCGGTGTCTATAAACCGGAGGGTTTTAGTCCGTAGGACAACATACAATCATAGCATAGGCTAGCTTCTAGGGTTTAGCCTCTCCGATCTCGTGGTGGATCTACTCTTGTACTACCCATATCATCAACATTAATCAAGCAGGACATAGGGTTTTACCCCCTTTAAGAGGGCCCGAACCTGGGTAAAACATTGTGTCCCCTGCCTCCTGTTACCATCCGCCTTAGACGCACAGTTCGGGACCCCCTACCCGAGATCCGCCGGTTTTGATACCGACAAGCACCCTTCAAAACTAGGGATTTTTTAGACATGAAAGAAAACTAAAAATGTTGAAAAACAAAGCATAGTAATCTAAAAAATAGAGCATATTTTAGGTGGCTCTGGGTTGACATACTAGAGTTGAACACAAGATATATTGCCATTGCCACTATAAATGCCAAAGCTAAGCTAAGCTTGTGGATTCATACTTTTATAACATTGCCACTTATACTGTTTGTCAGCATCAAGCACCAGTATCGGTATTAGGAATATCTCAATTTTTTTGAAGCACATCACGTCCTAAAATTCACGTAGTTCAAAACATCAGTGCTAGGAATATCTCAATGAACCAACCAATATACACATGAAAATCAACTACAATGACCCCTTCAACAGCTGCAACTTGCAACCAACTCACAATTATGATTATGGATGAAACACAAAAATATGTATACCTAGACATCCCCAACAAAATTATTGATATAGCTAATCATACTAACATAGTAGCATACCATCATGACTAATAGAGTACTTGCAGTTAAGCATCCATATGACAACGAATCCATAAACACGGTTGTGTAAAAAAATCAATAAAAGCACAACCAAAATAACAACCCAAAACTCCTAATACGTACAGAATGCACAAGTTGTTCTGAAATTTTGCACTCATTAGCAACCACTTCAGATAACACGAATGATACATCTCCAACGTATCTATAATTTTTGATTGCTCCATGCTATATTATCTACTGTTATTGGACATTATTGGGCTTTATTATCCACTTTTATATTATTTTTGGGACTAACCTATTAACCGGAGGCCCAACCCAGAATTGCTGTTTTTTGCCTGTTTTAGGGTTTCGAAGAAAAGGAATATCAAACGGACTCCAAGCGGAATGAAACCTTCGGGAATGTGATTTTCTCAACAGATAAGACCCAGGAGACTTGGACCCTACACAAAGGGACGTAACAGGAGGCCACGAGGTAGGGGGGCGTGCCCTACCCTACTAGGCGCGCCCCCACCCTCGTGGGCCCCCTGTTGCTCCACCGACGTACTTCTTCCTCCTATATATATCCACGTACCCCCAAATGATCTAAAACGGAGCCAAAACCCTAATTCCACCGCCGTAACTTTCTGTATCCACGAGATCCCATCTTGGGACCTATTCCGGAGCTCCACCGGAGGAGGCATCAATCACGGAGGGCTTCTACATCAACACCATAGCCTCTCCGATGAAGTGTGAGTAGTTTACCTCAGACCTACGGGTCCATAGTTAGTAGCTAGATGGCTTCTTCTCTCTTTTTGGATCTCAATACAATGTTCTCCCCCTCTCTTGTGGAGATCTATTCGATGTAATCTTTTTTTTTGCGGTGTGTTTGGTGAGGCCAATGAATTGTGAGTTTATGATCAAGTCTATCTATGAATAATATTTGAATCTTCTCTAAATTCTTTTATGTATGATTGGTTATCTTTGCAAGTCTCTTCGAATTATCAGTTTGGTTTGTCCTACTAGATTGATCTTTCTTGCAATGGGAGAAGTGCTTAGCTTTGGGTTCAATCTTGCAATGTCCTTTCCCGTTGATAGTAAGGGCAGCAAGGCACGTATTGTATTGTTTCCATCGAGGATAACAAGATGGGGTTTTCTTCATATTGCATGAGTCTATCCCTATACATCATGTCATCTTGCTTAAGGCGTTACTCTGTTTCTAACTTAATACTTTAGATGCATGCTGGATAGCGGTCGATGAGTGGAGTAATAGTAGTAGATGCAGGCAGGAGTCGATCTACTTGTCTCGGACGTGATGCCTATATACATGATCATGCCTAGATATTCTCATAATTATATTCAATTCTGTCAATTGCTCAACAGTAATTTGTTCACCCATCGTAGAATACTTATGCTCTCGAGAGAAGCCACTAGTGAAACCTATGGCCCCCGGGTCTATCTCTATCATATTGTTCTCCTACTACTTTGCTATTTACTTTGCCTTTATTTTACTTTGCATCTTTATCATAAAAATACCAAAAATATTATCTTTATCATATCTATCAAATCTCATTCTCGTAAGTGGCCTCATAGGGATTGACAACCCCTATTTGCGTTGGTTGCGACGATTTATTTGTTTTCTGCAGGTACGAGGGACTCGTGCATAGCCTCCTACTGGATTGATACCTTGGTTCTCAAAACTGAGGGAAATACCTACGCTACTTTGCTGCATCATCCGTTCCTCTTCGGGGAAAACCAACACAGTGCTCAAGAGGTAGCAAGAAGGATTTCTGGCGCTGTTGCCGGGGAAGTCTTCGCAAAAGTCAACATACCAAGTACCCATCACATACCCTTATCTCCCGCATTACATTATTTGCCATTTGCCTCTCGTTTTCCTCTCCCCCACTTCACCCTTGCCGTTTTATTCGCCCTCTCTCTCTATCCTCCCCCTCTTTCTCTATTTGCCTCTTTTTGCCCGCTGATACGTCTCCAACATATCTATAATTTTTGATTGCTCCATGCTATATTATCTACTGTTTTGGACATTATTGGGCTTTATTATCAACTTTCATATTATTTTTGGGACTAACCTACTAACCGGAGGCCCAGCCCAGAATTGCTGTTTTTTGCCTGTTTTAGGGTTTCGAAGAAAAGGAATATCAAACGGAGTCCAAACGGAATGAAACCTTCGGGAACGTGATTTTCTCATCAAATACAACTGAGGAGACTTGGACCCTACGTAAAGACACGTAACAGGAGGCCACGAGGTAGGGGGGCGCGCCTACCCCCCAGGTGCGCCCTCCACCCTCGTGGGCCCCCTATTGCTCCACCGATGTACTTCTTCCTCCTATATATACCCACGTACCCCCAAACGATCAGATACGGAGCCAAAACCCTAATTCCACCGTCGCAACTTTCTGTATCCACGAGATCCCATCTTGGGGCCTGTTCGGGAGCTCCGCCGGAGGGGGCATCGATCACGGAGGGCTTCTACATCAACACCATAGCCCCTCCGATGAAGTGTGAGTAGTTTACCTCAGACCTACGGGTCCATAGTTAGTAGCTAGATGGATTCTTCTCTCTTTTTGGATCTCAATACAATGTTCTCCCCCTCTCTTGTGGAGATCTATTTGATGTAATCTTCTTTTTGCGGTGTGTTTGTTGAGATCGATGAATTGTGGGTTTATGATCAAGTCTATCTATGAATAATATTTGAATCTTCTCTGAATTCTTTTATGTATGATTGGTTATCTTTGCAAGTCTCTTCGAATTATCAGTTTGGTTTGGCCCACTAGACTGATCTTTCTTGCAATGGGAGAAGTGCTTAGCTTCGGGTTCAATCTTGCGGTGTCCTTTCCTGGTGACAGTAAGGGCAGCAAGGCACGTATTGTATTGTTGCCATCGAGGATAACAAGATGGGGTTTCCTTCATATTGCATGAGTCTATCCCTCTACATCATGTCATCTTGCTTAAGGCGTTACTCTGTTTTTAACTTAATACTCTAGATGCATGCTGGATAGCGGTCGATGAGTGGAGTAATAGTAGTAGATGCAGGCAGGAGTCGGTCTACTTGTCTCGGACGTGATGCCTATATACATGATCATACCTAGATATTCTCATAACTATGCTCAATTCTGTCAATTTCTCAATAGTAATTTGTTCACCCACTGTATAATACTTATGCTCTCGAGAGAAGCCACTAGTGAAACCTATGGCCCCCGGGTCTATCTTTATCATATCAATCTCCTACTACTTAGTTATTTACTTTGCCTTTATTTTACTTTGCATCTTTATCATAAAAATACCAAAAATATTATCTTATCATATCTATCAGATCTCACTCTCGAAGTGGCCCTATAGGGATTGACAACCCCTATTTGCGTTGGTTGCAAGGATTTATTTGTTTTGTGCAGGTACGAAGGACTCGCGCGTAGCCTCCTACTGGATTGATACCCTGGTTCTCAAAATTGAGGGAAAACCTTACGCTACTTTTCTGCATCATCCCTTCCTCTTCGGGGAAAACCAACGCAGTGCTAAAAGAGGTAGCAAGAAGGATTTCTGGCGCCGTTGCCGGGGAGGTCTACGCAAAAGTCAACATACCAAGTACCCATCACATACCCTTGTCTCCCGCATTACATTATTTGCCATTTGCCTCTCGTTTTCCTCTCCCCCACTTCACCCTTGCCGTTTTAATTGCCCTTCTTCTGCTCGTCTTTCCATTTGCTTTAATGTCTTACTTGGCTCGTTTGCTCGTTTGGTCGGAATAGTTGTTTATTTATTACTAAACAGAGAACCTAAACATCTTAGGATCCTCATCCGCTTGCTAATCTTTTTAAGAGATCCAATTATAATAAACAAATTGCTAGTGAGTTTTGCGCACTAGATTATCTTTATGAAGTTTTGCTTGAAATTCATGAATCTGGAAATTGTGATAAAGTACCTTATGGAGTGATTCCCGATGGATCTTTGAATGAAAAGCATGATTGCAATGATGATAGTATAAATTCTATTGATATAAATTGTGTTAATAATATGCAAAACCCTAAGCTTGGGGATGCTAGTTTTGCTATGACCTCTACTTGTTGCAATGATCATGATTGGGGTGATTCTTCTTATAATCTTGAAAATTTATTTAAGCCCCATGATGAATATGAGATTGATAATAGTGTTTGCAATATTATTGAAAGTGGGTTTGGAAGAGTGTCAACTTTAGATCCCACATATTTGGAGAATGTTCAATCTCATGAAATTTTTGATAAAAGTGGGTTTGGAGAGGTCATGACTTTAGTTAATGTTAATCCCACTATTTTGGAAGAGTGTCAACTTTGCATGCATGTGGATCATGTTGAAAATATTTTATGTGATAGCTATTTTGTTGAATTTTCTTATGATCCTACATATAATTATTATGAGACAGGAAAATATGGTGGTAAAAATTTTCAGTTACTAAATTACCTCTCGTTATGTTGAGATTGCTTTTGTTTCTTTCCGCTTCCTTGCATATGCTAGTCTTTGATTGCCTTGATAATTTGTTTGCCTATAAGATACCTATGCATAGTAAGTATGTTAGACTCAAATGTGTTTGTTACGTGTTTTATGATGCTCTCTTTGTGCTTCAATTCTTGTCTTTCATGTGAGTACCATTGAAATATTATGCCTAACTATAAGGCTTTAAAGAAAAACGCTTGTTGGGAGTCAACCCAATATTTATCCTTGCTGTTATTTAATAAATAAATTATCTATCCTTTGTTTTGGTTGTGTCTTTTGTGTTTAATTAGTGTTTGTTCCAAGTCGAACCGTTGGGAAGACTTGGTGAAAGTCTTGTTGAACTTGCTGTAAAAAACAGAAAATTTAGCGCTCACGAGAACTACCGCAAGTTTTATTTGGAAAGTGATATTTAGTTAATTATTTTCGCAAATGATTAATAGATAAATTCCCCACGTCAATCAATTTATTTTAGAATTTTTGGGGTTCCAGATCTTGCGCTAGCTACAGATTACTACAGACTGTTCTGTTTTTCATAGATTCTGTTTTTCGTGTGTTGTTTGCTTATTTTGATGAATCTATGGCTAGTAAAATAGTTTATAAACCATAGAGAAGTTGGAATACAGTAGGTATGACACCAATATAAATAAATAATGAGTTCATTACAGTTCCTTGAAGTGGTCTTTTGTTTTCTTTCGCTAACGGAGCTCATGAGATTTTCTACTTTAAGTTTTGTGTTGTGAAGTTTTCAAGTTTTGGGTAAAGATTTGATGGATTATGGAACAAGGAGTGGCAACAGCCTAAGCTTGGGGATGCCCATGGCACCCCCAAGATAATCTAAGGACACCTAAAAGCCAAAGCTTGGGGATGCCCCGGAAGGCATCCCCTCTTTCGTCTACTTCTATCGGTAACTTTACTTGGAGCTATATTTTTATTTACCACATGATATGTGTGAGCGTCTTGTATTATTTGAGTCTTTATTTTTTATTTTACCACAATCATACTTGCTGTACACACCTTTTTAGAGAGCCATACATGATTTGGAATTTGTTAGAATACTCTATGTGCTTCGCTTATATCTTTTGAGTTATATAATTTTGCTCTAGTGCTTCACTTATATCTTTTAGAGCACGGTGGTGGATTTGTTTTATAGAAACTATTGATCTCTCATGCTTCACTTATATTATTTTGAGAGTCTTAAATAGCATGGTAATTTGCTTAAAATCCTAATATGCTTGGTATACAAGATTAATAATAAAACTTTCTTATGAGTGTGTTGAATACTATGATAAGTTTCATACTTGATAATTGTTTTGAGATATGGAGATGGTAATATTAAAGTTGTGCTAGTTGAGTAGTTGTGAATTTGAGAAATACTTGTGTTGAAGCTTGTGATTCCCTTAGCATGCACGTATGGTGAACCGTTATGTGATGAAGTCGGAGCATGATTTATTTATTGATTGTCTTCCTTATGAGTGGCGGTCGGGGACGAGCGATGGTCTTTTCCTACCAATCTATCCCTCTAGGAGCATGCGCGTAATACTTTGCTTTGATAACTTGTAGATTTTTGCAATAAGTATATGAGTTCTTTATGACTAATGTTGAGTCCATGGATTATACGCACTCTCACCTTTCCACCTTTGCTAGCCTCTCTAATACTGCGCACCTTTCGCCGGTATCATACACCCACCATATACCTTCCTCAAAACAGCCACCATACCTACCTATTATGGCATTTCCATAGCCATTCCGAGATATATTGCCATGCAACTTTCCACCGTTCCGTTTATGACATACTCCATCATTGTCATATTGCTTAGCATGATCATGTAGTTGACATAGTATTTGTGGCAAAGCCACTGTTCATAATTCTTTCATACTTGTCACTCATGCATCATTGCATATCCCGGTACGCCGCCGGAGGCATTCACATAGAGTCATATTTTGTTCTAAGTATCGAGTTGTAATTGTTGAGTTTTAAGAAAAATAAAAGTGTGATGATCATCATTATTAGAGCATTGTCCCAGTGAGGAAAGGATGATGGAGACTATGATTCCCCCACAAGTCGGGATGAGACTCCGGACAAAAAATAAAAAAAGAGAAATAAAAGAGTCCATAAAAAAAGAGAAAGGCCCAAATAAAAAAAATGGAAAAGAGAAAAAAATGAGAGAAAAATAGAGAAGGGACAATGCTACTATCCTTTTACCACACTTGTGCTTCAAAGTAGCACCATGATCTTCATAGTAGAGAGTCTCTCATGTTATCACTTTCATATACTAGTGGGAATTTTTCATTATAGAACTTGGCTTGTATATTCCAATGATGGGCTTCCTCAAATTTCCCTAGGTCTTCATGAGCAAGCAAGTTGGATGCACACCCACTTAGTTTCTTTTTGAGCTTTCATATACTTATAGCTCTAGTGCATCCGTTGCACGACAGTCCCTACTCACTCACATTGATATCTATTGATGGGCATCTCCATAGCCCGTTGATACGCCTAGTTGATGTGATACTATCTTCTCCTTTTTATCTTCTCCACAACCACCACTCTATTCCACCTATAGTGCTATATCCATGGCTCACGCTCATGTATTGCGTGAAGATTGAAAAAGTTTTGAGAATGTCAAAAGTATGAAACAATTGCTTGGCTTGTCATCGGGGTTGTGCATGATTTAAATATTTTGTGTGGTGAAGATAGAGCATAGCTAGACTATATGATTTTGTAGGGATAACTTTCTTTAGCCATGTTATTTTGAGAAGACATAATTGCTTTGTTAGTATGCTTGATGTATTATTATTTTTATGTCAATATGAACTTTTGTCTTGAATCTTTCGGATCTGAATATTCATACCACAATTAAGAAGAATTACATTAAAATTATGCCAAGTAGCACTCCTCATCAAAAATTTTGTTTTTATCATTTACCTACTCGAGGACGAGCAGGAATTAAGCTTGGGGATGCTTGATACGTCTCCAACGTATCTATAATTTTTGATTGCTCCATGCTATATTATCTACTGTTTTGGACATTATTGGGCTTTATTATCCACTTTTATATTATTTTTGGGACTAACCTATTAACTGGAGGCCCAACCCAGAATTGATGTGTTTTGCCTGTTTTAGGGTTTCGAAGAAAAGGAATATCAAACGGAGTCCAAACGGAATGAAACCTTTGGGAACATGATTTTCTCATCGAATACAACTCAGGAGACTTGGACCCTACGTCAAGACACGTAACAGGAGGCCACGAGGTAGAGGGCGCGCCTACCCCCCAGGCGCGCCCTCCACCCTCATGGCCCCCCTGTTGCTCCATCGACGTACTTCGTCCTCCTATATATACCCACGTACCCCCAAACGATCAGATATGGAGCCAAAACCCTAATTCCACCGCCGCAACTTTCTGTATCCACGAGTTCCCATCTTGGGGCCTGTTTCGGAGCTCCGCCGGAGGGGACATCGATCACAGAGGGCTTCTACATCAACACCATAGCCCCTCCGATGAAGTGTGAGTAGTTTACCTCAGACCTACGGGTCCATAGTTAGTAGCTAGATGGCTTCTTCTCTCTTTTTGGATCTCAATACAATGTTCTCCCCCTCTCTTGTGGAGAACTATTCGATGTAATCTTCTTTTTGCAGTGTGTTTGTTGAGACCGATGAATTGTGGGTTTATGATCAAGTCTATCTATGAATAATATTTGAATCTTCTCTGAATTCTTTTATGTATGATTGGTTATCTTTGCAAGTCTCTTCGAATTATCAGTTTGGTTTGGCCTACTAGATTGATCTTTCTTGCAATGGGAGAAATGCTTAGCTTTGGGTTCAATCTTGCGGTGTCCTTTCCCGGTGACAGTAAGGGCAGCAAGGCACGTATTGTATTGTTCCCATCGAGGATAACAAGATGGGGTTTTCTTCATATTGCATGAGTCTATCCCTCTACATCATGTCATCTTCCTTAAGGCATTACTCTGTTTTTAACTTAATACTCTAGATGCATGCTGGATAGCGGTTGATGAGTGGAGTAATAGTAGTAGATGCAGGCAGGAGTCGGTCTACTTGTCTCGGACGTGATGCCTATATACATGATCATACTTAGATATTCTCATAACTATGCTCAATTCTGTCAATTGCTCAACAGTAATTTTTTCACCCATCATAGAATACTTATGCTCTCGAGAGAAGCCACTAGTGAAACCTATGGCCCCAGGGTCTATCTTTATCATATCAATCTCCTACTACTTAGTTATTTACTTTGCCTTTATTTTACTTTGCATCTTTATCATAAAAATACCAAAAATATTATCTTATCATATCTATCAGATCTCACTCTCGTAAGTGGCCCTATAGGGATTGACAAACCCTATTTGCATTGGTTGCAAGGATTTATTTGTTTTGTGCAGGTACGAGGGACTCGCGCGTAGCCTCCTACTGGATTGATACCTTGGTTCTCAAAAACTGAGGGAAATACTTACGCTACTTTGCTGCATCATCCCTTCCTCTTCGGGGAAAACAAACGCAGTGCTAAAAGAGGTAGCACCCGCTTGGTTTTTGTTTGCATGTGTGTTAGTTTGTTTGCCTGTCGTTATGGCTAGTCCCCTATCTTCTCCGTTGTCTCCCGAGAATGAAATCCTAAATTTTAAGCAAAGGGACGGAGAAAATCTAAAAGATGCTTGGTATAGAATTTGCAATGCTCAAAATAAATCTACTAGGAAGCAATCTACTTCCGTTCTTCTTCGCAATTTTTATGTAGGCATTACTCCTTGGCACCATTATGTTCTTGATACTATTACCGGAGGGAGTTTTTTTGGGTACCCATACTTTTGATTCTTATAATGCTATGTTAGATTTATTTGGCTCACCTCCTCTCTTGGTTAATGGAACTATATTAACTTTGGAGCATGTAATGCAAAGGCTTGAAATTATTGAAAATAAGGTTGCTACAGTAGAATTAATTGAAAATTTGGATAAAAAGATCCACAACCGAATCTCTCAATATGGATCTAAAGTAGGAGTTACTTTGAAAGATATTAAAGAAAAGGAACCCATAGTTAATGAGAAAATAAATCATGATTCCGTTAGGATCGATAAACTTGAGAATATTATTACCAACTTGGGAACCGCTTTTTCTTCCGTTAAGAATACTCCAAGTTCTTCCACTAAAGTTGCCAAGCTTATGTACGTTCCTAAAAATAAGGGTGAATCCTCCAGTAAGGATGCAGATCTCAAATCTATAAGTATTCATCCCAATCTTTTTGCTGTCTTTAAGGAACCATTTGTTACAAATGAATTTTTAGATCTTGTGCCTAAAATTTTGATAATCAATAAAAATAAAGAAATTCCTAAAGATGGTAGATGCCTAATTGAAGAATTGCCTACCAAAGATGGCAATACCTAGATCTATTCTTGCTTGTTATGCCTAGCTAGGGGCGTTAAACAATAGCGCTTGTTGGGAGGCAACCCAATTTTATTTTTATTCCTTGATTTTTGCTCCTGTTTAGTAATAAATAATTTATCTAGACTCTGTTTTGGTTGTGTTTTTTTGTGTTTAATTAGTGTTTCTGCCAAGTAGAACCGTTGGGAAGACTTAGGGAAAGTCTTGTTGAACTTGCTGTAAAAAACAGAAACTTTAGCGCTCACGATACTTGCTATCATTTTTATTTGGAAAGAGCTATTTAGTTAATTATTTTTGAAGATGATTAATAGATAAATTCCTCACTCCCAGCAATTTATTTTAGAGATTTTGGGGTTCCAGATCTTGCGCTAGCTACAGATTACTACAGACTGTTCTGTTTTTGACAGATTCTGTTTTTCGTGTGTTGTTTGCTTATTTTGATGAATCTATGGCTAGTAAAATAGTTTATAAACCATAGAGTACTTGGAATACAGTAGGTATAACACCAATATAAATAAATAATGAGTTCATTACAGTACCTTGAAGTGGTCTTTTATTTTCTTTCGCTAACGGAGCTCACGAGATTTTCTACTTTAAGTTTTGTGTTGTGAAGTTTTCAAGTTTTGGGTAAAGATTTAATGGATTACGGAACAAGGACTGGCAAGAGCCTAAGCTTGGGGATGCCCATGGAACCCCCAAGATAATCTAAGGACACCTAAAAGCCAAATCTTGGGGATGCCCCGGAAGGCATCCCCTCTTTCGTCTACTTCTATTTGTAACTTTACTTGGAGCTATATTTTTATTCGCCACATGATATGTGTTTTGCTTGGAGCGTCTTGTATGATTTGAGTCTTTGATTATTAGTTTACCACAATCATCCTTGTTGTACACACCTTTTGAGAGAGCCATACATGATTTGGAATTTGTTAGAATACTCTATGTGCTTCGCTTATATCTTTTGAGTTATATAATTTTGCTCTAGTGCTTCACTTATATCTTTTAGAGCACGGTGGTGGATTTGTTTTATAGAAACTATTGATCTCTCATGCTTCACTTATATTATTTTGAGAGTCTTAAATAGCATGGTAATTTGCTTAAAATCCTAATATGCTTGGTATACAAGATTAATAATAAAACTTTCTTATGAGTGTGTTGAATACCATGATAAGTTTCATACTTGATAATTGTTTTGAGATATGGAGATGGTAATATTAAAGTTGTGCTAGTTGAGTAGTTGTGAATTTGAAAAATACTTGTGTTGAAGCTTGTGATTCCCGTACCATGCACGTATGGTGAACCGTTATGTGATGAAGTCGGAGCATGATTTATTTTTTGATTGTCTTCCTTACGAGTGGCGGTCGGGGACAAGCGATGGTCTTTTCCTACCAATCTATCCCCCTAGGAGCATGCGCGTAATACTTTGATTTGATAACTTGTAGATTTTTGCAATGAGTTCTTTATGACTAATGTTGAGTCCATGGATTATACGCACTCTCACCCTTCCACCTTTGCTAGCCTCGCTAATACCGCGCATCTTTCGCCTGTATCATACACCCACCATATACCTTCCTCAAAACAGCCACCATACCTACCTATTATGGCATTTCCATAGCCATTCTGAGATATATTGCCATGCAACTTTCCACCGTTCCGTTTATTATGACACACTCCATCATTGTCATATTGCTTAGCATGATAATGTAGTCGATATCGTATTTGCGGCAAAGCCACCGTTCATAATTCTTTCATACATGTCACTCATGAGTCATTGCATATCCCGGTTCACCGCCAGAGGCATTCATATAGAGTCGTATTTTGTTCTAAGTATTGAGTTGTAATTGTTGAGCTGTAAGAAAAATAAAAGTGTGATGATCATCATTATTAGAGCATTGTCCCAGTGAGGAAAGGATGATGGAGACTATGATTCCCCCACAAGTCGGGATCAGACTTCGGACGAAAAAAAGAAAAAAGAAAGAAAAGAGGCCATAAAAAAGAGAAAAGGCCCAAAGAAAAAAAATGAGAGAAATAGAGAGAAGGGACAATGCTACTATCCTTTTACCACACTTGTGCTTCAAAGTAGACCCATGATCTTCATAGTAGAGAGTCTCTCATGTTATCACTTTCCCATACTAGTGGGAATTTTTCATTGTAGAACTTGGCTTGTATATTCCAATGATGGGCTTCCTCAAATTTCCCTAGGTCTTCATGAGCAAGCAAGTTGGATGCACACCCACTTAGTTTCTTTTTGAGCTTTCATATACTTATAGCTCTAGTGCATCCGTTGCATGGCAATCCCTACTCACTCACATTGATATCTATTGATGGGCATCTCCACAGCCCGTTGATATGCCTAGTTGATGTGAGACTATATTATCCCTTTTTGTCTTCTCCACAACCACCATTCTATTCACCTATAGTGCTATGTCCATGGCTCACGCTCATGTATTGCGTGAAAATTGAAAAAGTTTTGAGAATGTCAAAAGTATGAAACAATTGCTTGGCTTGTCATCGGGGTTGTGCATGATTTAAATATTTTGTGTGGTGAAGATGGAGCATAGCCAGACTATATGATTTTGTAGAGATAACTTTCTTTGGCCATGTTATTTTGAGAAGACATAATTGCTTAGTTAGTATGCTTGAAGTATTATTATTTTTATGTCAATATGAACTTTTGTCTTTAATATTTCAGATCTGAATATTCATACCACAATTAAGAAGAATTACATTAAAATTATGCCAAGTAGCACTCCACATCAAAAACTCTGTTTTTATCATTTACCTACTCAAGGACGAGCAGGAATTAAGCTTGGGGATGCTTGATACGTCTCCAACGTATCTATAATTTTTGATTGTTCCATGCTATATTATCTACTGTTATTGGACATTATTGGGCTTTATTATCCACTTCTATATTATTTTTGGGACTAACCTATTAACCGGAGGCCCAACCCAGAATTGTTGTTTTTTGCCTATTTTAGGGTTTCGAAGAAAAGGAATATCAAACGGACTCCAAAGGGAATGAAACCTTCAGGAACGTGATTTTCTCAATAGATAAGACCCGGGAGACTTGGACCCTACGCCAAGGCACATCACAGGAGGCCACGAGGTAGGGGGGCGCGCCCTACCCTACCAGGCACGCCCCCACCCTCGTGGGCCCTCTGTTGCTCCACCGATGTACTTCTTCCTCATATATATATATCCATGTACCCCCACACGATCAAAAACGGAGCCAAAACCCTAATTGCACCGCTATAACTTTCTGTATCCACGAGATCCCATCTCGGGGCCTGTTCTGGAGCTCCGTCGGAGGGGGCATCGATCACGGAGGGCTTCTACATCAACACCATAGCCTCTCCGATGAAGTGTGAGTAGTTTACCTCAGACCTACGGGTCCATAGTTAGTAGCTACATGGATTCTTCTCTCTTTTTGGATCTCAATACAATGTTCTCCCCCTCTCTTGTGGAGATCTATTCGATGTAATCTTCTTTTTGCGGTGTGTTTGTTGAGATCGATGAATTGTGGGTTTATGATCATGTCTATCTATGAATAATATTCGAATCTTCTCTGAATTCTTTTATGTATGATTGGTTATCTTTGCAAGTCTCTTCGAATTATTAGTTTGGTTTGGCCTACTAGATTGATCTTTCTTGCAATGGGAGAAGTGCTTAACTTTGGGTTCGATCTTGCGGTGTCCTTTCCTGGTGACAGTAAGGGCAGCAAGGCACGTATTGTATTGTTGCCATCGAGGATAACAAGATGGGGTTTTCTTTATATTGCATGAGTCTATCCCTCTACATCATGTCATCTTGCTTAAGGCGTTACTCTGTTTCTAACTTAATACTCTAGATGCATGCTGGATAGCGGTCGATGAGTGGAGTAATAGTAGTAGATGCAGGCAGGAGTCCGTCTACTTGTCTCGGACGTGATGCCTATATACATGATCATGCCTAGATATTCTCATAATTATGCTCAATTCTATCAATTGCTCAACAGTAATTTGTTCACCCACCATAGAATACTTATGCTCTCGAGAGAAGCCACTAGTGAAACCTATGGCCCCCGGGTCTATCTCTATCATACTGTTCTCCTACTACTTTGCTATTTACTTTGCCTATATTTTTCTTTGCATCTTTATCATAAAAATACCAAAAATATTATCTTTATCATATCTATCAGATCTCACTCTCGTAAGTGGCCTCATAGGGATTCACAACCCCTATTTGCGTTGGTTGCGAGGATTTATTTGTTTTGCGCAGGTACGAGGGACTCGCGCGTAGCCTCCTACTAGATTGATACCTTGGTTCTCAAAAACTGAGGAAAATACTTACGCTACTTTGTTGCATCATCCCTTCCTCTTTGGGGAAAACCAATGCAGTGCTCAAGAGGTAGCAATGAAGCAGAACCATTTATATACAATCAAAGAAAGGCCTCAACAATGTTTCCAAATTAGTGGGTTTTTGGACCACCAGATCACAACTTAACATAAAACAACAACTTATAAGAAATAACCCTACCATCTAAAACCCTAAAAATGGTAGGATCCTAAAAGCGCCAAATAATAGTGCACTACACTCAGGAGCACAACACTTTTCCTCAAAGATCAGTGTTAACAAACAAACGCAATAACTCCACATCAACTTGTAAAAAAAATCCAACATCAGCATCACCCCCAGTCTAACGGTAAGAGCATCCGGACAAACCACAAGACAAGCGCAACAAGGGGTCTTACCGCAGCCCATAACTGGCCTTCCCCTGATATCTTTGTTTATAGCTTTTATAAGAGTGCCATTACAAGGCTTTCCACTATCTAATGTAGTGTGAGGTTGACATGCTTAGCTTTCCTATATAAATCAAAAAATTCTTCACACACTACTGAAAACTTTATGCAAAATGCAAACCACTCGCAACAAAAAGCAATTCCCTGTAATCAGAGTCTTACTGAATCTTGATATATAGCATTGGTTGTACATGGATGGTTAGCCCAAGGAAACTCTATCTATATCTAGGTCTAGCAAGCAATGTGCACGATGGTGTGCCTCTGCCAGGTTGTGCATTCAGATATAGTGAGTTGTACTACCGGAAGTGGTAGGTCTGAGCATGGCTGAAGGCCAGACCGATGTACCCTGAAGACTGATTTACCACACTCAGGCACACGATCAAAAATAGCCATCTACCTGTCCAACCACAACTCCCAGGAACACATTCCTAGCAAGCAAAGCAACTGCCTTATTACAACAAGCATACCGGCAACACGAGAGCATCGAAGTGATTTTACAGAAGTCAATACTCAATAAACATGTGTTTATAACTCCTCAAATTTTGGGGTCGGGATCGGGGTAAACTAAACCTAAATCTAAACAGAGAGAGAGAGAGAGATAAGAGGGAGGGAAGAGGGAGGGGTGGTGTTGGGGAACGCAGTAATTTCAAAAAAATTCCTACGCACACGCAAGATCATTGTGATGCATAGCAACTAGAGGGGAGAGTGTTATCTACGTACCCTCGTAGACCGACAGCGGAAGCGTTATGACAATGCGGTTGATGTAGTCGTACGTCTTCACGGCCCGACCGATCAAGCACCGAAACTACGACACCTCCGAGTTTTAGCACACGTTCAGCTCAATGACGATCCCCGGACTCTGATCTAGCAAAGTGTCGGGGAAGAGTTCCGTCAGCACGACGGCGTGGTGACGATCTTGATGTTCTACCGTCGCAGGGCTTCGACTAAGCACCGCTACAATATTATCGAGGAGTATGGTGGAGTGGGGCACCGCACACGACTAAGAAAACGATCACGAGGATCAACTTGTGTGTCTAGAGGTGCCCCCCTGCCCCCGTATATAAAGGAGCAAGGGGGAGGCCAGCCGGCCCTTGGGCACGCCAAGGAGGAGGAGTCCTCCTCCTAGTAGGAGTAGGACTCCCCTCTTTCCTACTCCTACTAGGAGGGGGAAAGGAAGGGGGAGAGGGAGAAGGAAAGGGGGGCGCCCCCCCTCTCCTAGTCCAATTCGGACCAGAGGGGGAGGGGGCGCGCGGCCCACCCTGGCCGCCCCTCTCTCTCTCTCCACTAGGGCCCATAAGGCCCATTACTTCTCCCGGGGGGGGGGGGAGTCCGGTAACCCTCCAGCACTCTGGTTTTCTTCGAAATCACCCGGGACATTTCCGGTGTCCGAATATAGCCGTCCAATATATCAATCTCTATGTCTCGACCATTTCGTGACTCCTCGTCATGTCCGTGATCACATCTGGGACTCCGAACAAACTTCGGTACATCAAAATATATAAACTCATAATGAAACTGTCATCGTAACGTTAAGCGTGCGGACCCTACATGTTTGAGAACAATGTAGACATGACCGAGACACGTCTCCGGTCAATAACCAATAGCGGAACCTGGATGCTCATATTGGCTCCCACATATTCTACGAAGATCTTTATCGGTCAGACCGCATAACAACATACTTTGTTCCCTTTGTCATCGGTATGTTATTGCCCGGGATTCGATCGTCGGTATCTCAATACCTAGTTCAATCTCATTACCGGCAAGTCTCTTTACTCGTTTTGTAATACATCATCTCGCAACTAACTCATTAGTTGCAATTCTTGCAAGGCTTATGTGATGTGCATTACCGAGAGGGCCCAGAGATACCTCTCTGACAATCGGAGTGACAAATCCTAATCTCGAAATACGCCAACCCAACAAGTACCTTCGGAGACACCTGTAGAGCACCTTTATAATCACCCAGTTACGTTGTGGCGTTTGGTGGCACACAAAGTGTTCCTTCGGTAAACGGGAGTTGCATAATCTCATAGTCATAGGAACATGTATAAGTCATGAAGAAAGCTATAGCAACAAACTAAACGATCAAGTGCTATGCTAACGGAATGGGTCAAGTCAATCACATCATTCTCCTCATGATGCGATCCCATTAATCAAATGACAACTCATGTCTATGGTTAGGAAACATAACCATCTTTGATCAATGAGCTAGTCAAGTAGAGGCATACTAGTGACATACTGTTTGTCTATGTATTCACACATGTATTATGTTTCCGGTTAATACAATTATAGCATGAATAATAAACATTTATCATGATATAAGGAAATAAATAATAACTTTATTATTGCCTCAAGGGCATATTTCCTTCAGTCTCCCACTTGCACTAGAGTCAATAATCTAGTTCACATCGCCATGTGATTTAATACCTATAGTTCACATCACCATGTGATTAACACCCATAGTTCATATCGACATGTGACCAACACCCAAATGGTTTACTAGAGTCAATAATCTAGTTCACATCAATATGTGATTAACACACAAAGAGTACTAAGGTGTGATCATGTTTTTCTTGTGAGAGAATTTTAGTCAATGGGTCTGCCACATTCAGATCCGTAAGTATTTTATAAATTTCTATGTCAACAGTGCTCTACACGGAGCTACTCTAGCTAATTGCTCCCACTTTCCATATGTATCCAGATTGATATTTTCAGTCATCTGGACCAACGTCAAAATTTGCATCGACGTAACCCTTTACGACGAACCTTTTGTCACCTCCATAATCGAGAAACACATCCTTATTCCACTAAGGATAATTTTGACCAATGTCCAGTGATCTACTCCTAGATCACTATTGTACTCCCTTGTCAAACTCAGGGCAGGGTATACAATAGGTCTGGTACACAGCATGGCATACTTTATAGAACCTATGGCTGAGGCATAGGGAATGACTTTCATTCTCTCTCTATCTTCTGCCATGGTCGGGTTTTGAGTCTTACTCAACTTCACACCTTGTAACACGGGCAAGAACTCCTTCTATGATTGTTCCAATTTGAACTACTTCAAAATCTTGTCAAGGTATGTACTCATTGAAAAACTTATCAAGCATCTTGATCCATCTCTATAGATCTTGATGCTCAATATGTAAGCAGCTTCACCGAGGTCTTTCTTTGAAAAAACTCCTTTCAAATATTCCTTTATGCTTTGCAGAATAATTCTACATTATCTCCGATCAACAATATGTCTTTCACATATACTTATTAGAAATGTTGTAGTGCTCCCACTCACTTTCTTGTAAATACAGGCTTCACCACAAGTCTGTATAAAACTATATGCTTTGATCAACTTATCAAAGCATATATTCCAACTCCGAGATGCTTGCACCAGTCCATAGATGGATCGCTGGAGCTTGCATATTTTGTTAGTACCTTTAGGATTGACAAAACCTTCTGGTTGCATCATATACAACTCTTCTTTAATAAATCCATTAAGAAATGCAGTTTTGTTTATCCAATTTGCCAGATTTCATAAAATGCGGCAATTGCTAACATGATTCGGACAGACTTAAGCATAAATACGAGCGAGAAACGCTCATCGTAGTCAACACCTTGAACTTGTCAAAAAACTTTTTGCGACAATTCTAGCTTTGTAGATAGTAACACTACTATCAGCGTCCGTCTTCCTCTTGAAGATCCATTTAATCCCAATGGCTCACTGATCATTGGGCAAGTCAATCAAAGTCCATACTTTGTTCTCATACATGAATCTCATCTCAGATTTCATGGCCTCAAGCCATTTCGCGGAATCTGGGCTCATCATCGCTTCCTCATAGTTCGTAGGCTTGTCATGGTCAAGTAACATGACCTCCAGAACAGGATTACCGTATCACTCTGGTGCGGATCTCACTCTGGTTTACCTACGAGGTTCGGTAGTAACTTGATCTGAAGTTACATGATCATCATCATTAGCTTCCTCACTAATCGGTGTAGTAGTCATAGGAAGAGATTTCTGTGATGAACTACTTTCCAATAAGGGAGCAGGTATAGGTACCTCATCAAGTTCTACTTTTCTCCCACTCACTTCTTTCGAGAGAAACTCCTTCTCTAGAAAGGATCCATTCTCAGCAATGAATAACTTGCCTTCGGATCTGTGATAGAAGGTGTACCCAATATTTTCTTTTGGGTATCCTATGAAGATTTACTTCTCCGATTTGGGTTCGAGCTTATCATGTTGAAACTTTTTCACATAAGCATTGCAGTCCCAAACTTTAAGAAACGACAGCTTAGGTTTCTCGCCAAACCACAGTTCATACGGTGTCGTCTCAATGGATTTAGATGGTGCCCTTTTTAACGTGAATGTAGCTGTCTCTAATGCATAACCCCAAAACGATAGTGGTAGATCGGTAAGAGACATCATAGATCGCACCATATCTAGTAAACTACGATTACGACGTTCGGACACACCATTACACTGTGGTGTTCCAAGTGGCGTGAGTAGTGAAACTATTTCACATTGTTTTAACTGAAGGCCAAACTTGTAACTCAAATATTTTACTTCTGCGATCATATCGTAGAAACTTTTATTTTTGTTACGATGATTCTCCACATCACTCTGAAATTCTTTGAACTTTTCAAATATTTCAGACTTGTGTTTCATCAAGTAGATATACTCATATCTGCTCAAATCATCTGTGAAGATTAGAAAATAATGATACCTACCACGAGCCTCAATATTCATCGGACCACATACATCAGTATGTATGATTTCCAACAAATTTGTTGCTCGCTCCATTGTTCCGGAGAACGAAGTCTTAGTCATCTTGCCCATGAGGCATGGTTCGCAAGCATCAACTGATTCATAATCAAGTGATTCCAAAAACCCATCAGCATGGATTTTCTTCATGCGCTTTACACCAATATGACCTAAACGGCAGTGCCACAAATAAGTTGCACTATCATTATTAACTTTGCATCTTTTGGCTTCAATATTATGAATATGTGTATCACCATGATCGAGATCCAACAAACCATTTTCATTGGGTGTATGACCATAGAAGGTTTTATTCATGTAAATAGAACAACAATTATTCTCTAACTTACATGAATAACCGTATTGCAATAAACATGATCCGATCATATTTATGCTCAACGCAAACACCAAATAACACTTATTTAGGTTCAACACTAATCTCGAAGTATAGGGAGTGTGCGATGATGATCATATCAATCTTGGAACCACTTCCAACACACATCGTCACTTCACCCTTAACTAGTCTCTGTTCATTCTGCAACTCCCATTTCGAGTTACTACTCTTAGCAACTGAACTAGTATCAAATACTGAGGGGTTGCTACGAACACTAGTAAAATACACATCAATAATCTGTATATCAAATATACCTTTGTTCACTTTGCCATCCTTCTTATCCGCCAAATACTTGGGGTAGTTCCGCTTCCAGTGATCAGTCCCTTTGCAGTAGAAGCACTTAGTCTCAGGCTTAGGACCAGACTTGGGCTTCTTCACTTGAGCAGCAACTTGCTTGCCGTTCTTCTTGAAGTTCCCCTTCTTCCCTTTGCCCTTTTCTTGAAACTAGTGGTCTTGTCTACCATCAACACTTGATATTTTTCTTGATTTCTACCTTCGTTGATTTCAGCATTACTAAGAGCTTGGGAATCGTTTTCGTTATCCCTTGCATATCATAGTTCATCATGAAGTTCTACTAACTTGGTGATGGTGACTAGAGAATTCTGTCAATCACTATTTTATCTGGAAGATTAACTCCCACTTGATTCAAGTGATTGTAGTACCCAGACAATCTGTGCACATGCTCACTGCTTGAGCTATTCTCCTCCATCTTTTAGCTATTGAACTTGTTGGAGACTTCATATCTCTCAACTCGGGTATTTGCTTGAAATATTTACTTCAACTCCTGGAACATCTCATATGGTCCATGACGTTCAAAACGTCTTTGAAGTCCCGATTCTAAGCCGTTTAAGCATGGTGCACTAAACTATCAAGTAGTCATCATATTGAGCTAGCCAAATGTTCATAACATCTGCATTTGCTCCTGCAATAGGTTTGTCACCTAGCAGTGCATCAAGGACATAATTCTTCTATGCAGCAATGAGGATAATCCTCAGATCACGGATCCAATCCGCATCATTGCTACTAACATTTTTCAACTTAGTTTTCTCTAGGGACATATAAAAATTAAACGGGGAGCAATATTGCGAGCCATTGATCTACAACATAGATATGCTAATACTACCAGGACTAAGTTCATGATAAAGTAAAGTTCAATTAATCATATTACTTAAGAACTCCCACTTAGACAGACATCCCTCTAATCTTCTAAGTGATCACGTGATCCAAATCAACTAAACCATGTCCGATCATCACGTGAGATGGAGTAGTTTCAATGGTGAACATCACTATGTTGATCATATCTACTATATGCTTCACGCTCGACCATTCGGTCTCCGTGTTCCGAGGCCATATCTGTTATATGCTAGGCTCGTCAAGTTTAACCTGAGTATTCCGCGTGTGCAACTGTTTTGCACCCATTGTATTTGAACGTAGCCTATCACACTCGATCATCACGTGGTGTCTCAGCATGAAGAACTTTCGCAACGGTGCATACTCAGGGAGAACACGTGTACCTTGATAATTAGTGAGAGATCATCTTATAAAGCTACCGTCGAACTAAGGAAAATAAGATGTATAAAAGATAAACATCACATGCAATCAAAATATGTGACATGATATGGCCATTATCATCTTGTGCCTTTGATCTCCATCTCCAAAGTATCATCATGATCTCCATCGTCACCGACATGACACCATGATCTCCATCATCTTGATCTATATCAATGTGTCGTCACATGGTTGTCTCGCCAACAATTGCTGTTGCAACTATTGCTATCGCATAGCGATAAAGTAAAGCAATTATTTGGTGCTTCCATCTTATGCAATAGAGAGATAACCATAAGGCTTTTGCCTATTGCCGATAACTTCAACAAAACATGATCATCTCATACAACAACTTACATCTCATCACGTCTTGACCATATCAGATCACAACACGCCCTGCAAAAACAAGTTAGACGTCCTCTACTTTGTTGTTGCAAGTTTTACGTGGTTGCTACGGGCTGAGCAAGAACCGTTCTTACCTACGCATCAAAACCACAATGATAGTTTGGCAAGTTGGTGCTATTTTAACCTTCGCAAGAACCGGGCGTAGCCACACTCGGTTCAACTAAAGTTGGAGAAACTGACACCCGCCAGCCACCTGTGTGCAAAGCACGTCGGTAGAACCAGTCTCGCGTAAGCGTACGCGTAATGTCGGTCCGGGCCGCTTCATCCAACAATACCGCCGAACCAAAGTGTGACATGCTGATAAGCAGTATGACTTATATCGCCCACAACTCACTTGTGTTCTACTCGTGCATATTACATCAACGCATAAAACCTGGCTCGGATGCCATTGTTGGGGAACGTAGTAATTTCAAAAAAAATTCCTACGCACACGCAAGATCATGGTGATGCATAGCAACGAGAGGGGAGAGTGTTGTCTATGTACCCTCATAGACCGACAACGGAAGCGTTATGACAACGCGGTTGATGTAGTCGTACGTCTTCACGGCCCGACCGATCAAGCACCAAAACTACGACACCTCCGAGTTTTAGCACACGTTCAGCTCGATGACGATCCCCGGACTCCGATCTAGCAAAGTGTCGGGGAAGAGTTCCGTCAGCACGACGGCGTGGTGATGATCTTGATGTTCTACCATCACAGGGCTTCGCCTAAGCACCGCTACAATATTATCAAGGAGTATGGTGGAGGGGGCACCGCACACGGCTAAGAAAACGATCACGAGGATCAACTTGTGTGTCTAGAGGTGCCCCATGCCCCCATATATAAAGGAGCAAGGGGGGAGGCCGGCCGGCCCTTGGGCGCGCCAAGGAGGAGGAGTCCTCCTCCTAGTAGGAGTAGGACTCCCCTCTTTCCTACTCCTACTAGGAGGGGGAAAGGAAGGGGGAGAGGGAGAAGGAAAGGGGGGTGTCGCCCCCCCTCTCCTAGTCCAATTTGGACCAGAGGGGGAGGGGGCGCGTAGCCCACCCTGGCCGCCCCTCTCTCTCTCCACTAGGGCGCATAAGGCCCATTACTTCTCCCGGGGGGGTTCCGGTAACCCTCCGGCACTCCGGTTTTCTCCGAAATCACCCGGAACACTTCCGGTGTCCGAATATAGCCGTCCAATATATCAATCTTTATGTCTCGACCATTTCGAGACTCCTAGTCATGTCCGTGATCACATCCGGGACTTCGAACAAACTTCGGTACATCAAAATATATAAACTCATAATGAAACTGTCATCGTAACGTTAAGCGTGCGGACCCAACGGGTTCAAGAACAATGTAGACATGACCGAGACATGTCTCCGGTCAATAACCAATAACGGAACCTGGATGCTCATATTGGCTACCACATATTCTACGAAGATCTTTATCGGTCAGACCGCATAACAACATACTTTGTTCCCTTTGTCATCGGTATGTTACTTGCCCGAGATTCAATCATTGGTATCTCAATACCTAGTTCAATCTCATTACTAGCAAGTCTCTTTACTCGTTTCGTAATACATCATCTTGCAACCAACTCATTAGTTGCAATGCTTGCAAGGCTTATGTGATGTGCATTACCGAGAGGGCCCAGAGATACCTCTCCGACAATCGGAGTGACAAATCCTAATCTCGAAATACGCCAACCCAACAAGTACCTTCAGAGACACCTGTAGAGCACCTTTATAATCACCCAGTTATGTTGTGACGTTTGGTGGCACACAAAGTGTTCCTCCGGTAAACGGGAGTTGCATAATCTCATAGTCGTAGGAACATGTATAAGTCATGAATAAAGCAATAGCAACAAACTAAACGATCAAGTGCTATGCTAACGGAATGGGTCAAGTCAATCACATCATTCTCCTAATGATGTGATCCCGTTAATCAAATGACAACTCATGTCTATGGTTAGGAAACATAACCATCTTTGATCAATGAGCTAGTCAAGTAGAGGCATACTAGTGACATACTGTTTGTCTATGTATTCACACATGTATTATTTTTCCGGTTAATACAATTCTAGCATGAATAATAAACATTTATCATGATATAAGGAAACAAATAATAACTTTATTATTGCCTCTAGGGCATATTTCCTTCAGGTGGGGCACCTCGGTGTTGGGGACGGTCGGGGTCGGGGTCGGAGGCAGAGGGTGTTGGGCATCCTTCTCGAGGTAGGGGCCGGGCCGGGGTGTCGATGGTGATGGCGTCGGGGTCTGGTGCGGCGTCGGAGGGGTCGGAGCTCGAGGCGGCGGTTGTTGATGACGGGACGGGGACATCGCGATGAGGTGGCCGCGTTCGGTGATGGTGTCGGAGGGCAATGCGCAGGGGCGAAGGAGGGGCGAGGAGGCGACGGGCGAGGCGACGAGGAGGCGGTGACGGGGCGGGGCGGAGCTCGGGGTGACGGTGGCGGGGGGTCGGGGGTGGGGGCGGCAGTGTCGGAGTGGGGGCGGCGGCACGGATGAGGTATGGTGAGGGCTGGGAGAGAGAGAGGGAGAGAGAGAGAGAGAGAGAGAGAGAGGGAGAGAGGAGGGAGAGAGGGGTGGGGCGCCGACACTTAGTGGGGTGGGGCCGGGGGGAAACGACCATTAAAACAACCAATTTCTTTGCTGCCACCCACCATCTTTACCGTCTGCTCGCAGACGGCAAAGATTCTATGCCGTCAGCTAGCAGACGGCAAAGAGCAGGCTGACGGCAAAGAGGGGCGAGAGGGGGTCCCCTTGCCAGAGGCCACACCCATGCTTGATGGGCTAGGGTGGGGTGGGGCGGCCATTCCATTCAATAGGATCAATGAGGAGGATGTACATTGATACGTCCATTTTGCATCATGCTTTTATATCGATATTTATTGCATTATGGACTGTTATTTCACTTTATGTCACAATACTTATGGCTATTCTCTCTTATTTTACAAGGTTTACATAAGGAGGGAGAATGCCGGCCGCTGGAATCCTGGGCTGGAAAAGGAGCAAATATTAGAGACCTATTCTGCGCAACTCCAAAAGTCCTGAAACTCCATGGAACATCTTAAAATAAATAAAGAAAAATCCTCGCCAAAGATGAAGGCCAGGGGGCCCACACCCTGCTCACGAGAGTGGGGGCGCGCCCCCTACCTCGTGGGCCCCCTGGTGGCTCTCCAACATCCATCTTCTCCTATATGAAGTCTTTCGATGAGAAAAAAATAAGAGGAACTTTTCGGGACGAGACTCCATCGCCACGAGGCGGAACCTTGGCGGAACCAATCTAGAGCTCCAGCAGAGCTGTTCTGCCGGGGAAACTTCCCTCCGGGAGGGGGAAATCATCACCATCATCATCACCAACGCTCCTCTCATCAGGAGAGGGCAATCTCCATCAACATCTTCACCAGCACCATCTCATCTCCAAACCTTAGTTCATCTCTTGTATCCAATTCTTGTCTCAAAGTCCGGGATTGGTGCTAGTAGGTTGCTAGTAGTGTTGATTACTCCTTGTAGTTGATGCTAGTTGGTTTATTTGGTGGAAGATCATATGTTCAGATCTTATATGCATACTATTACCCCTCTGATTATGAACATGAATATGCTTTGTGAGTAATTACATTTGTTCCTGAGGACAAGGGAGAAGTCTTGCTATTAGTAGTCATGTGAATTTGGTATTCGTTTGATATTTTGATAAGATGTACGTTGTCTAGCCTCTAGTGGTGTTATGTGAACGTCGGCTACATAACACTTCACCATTATTTGGGCCTAGAGGAAGGCATTGGGAAGTAATAAGTAGATGATGGGTTGCTAGAGTGACAGAAGCTTAAACCCTAGTTTATGCGTTGCTTCGTAAGGGGCTGATTTGGATCAATATGTTTCATGCTATGGTTAGGTTTACCTTAATACTTTTGTTGTAGTTGCGTATGCTTGCAATAGAGGTTAATCATAAGTGGGATGCTTGGTCAAGTAAGAACAGCACCCAAGCACCAGTCCACCCACATATCAAATTATCAAAGTATCGAACGTGAATCATATGAACGTGATGAAAACTAGCTTGACAATATTCCCATGTGTCCTCGGGAACGCTTTTCCTATTATAAGAGTTTGTTCCGGCTTATCCTTTGTTACAAAAGGATTGGGCCACCTTGCTGCACTTTATTTACTTTTGTTACTTATTGCTTGTTACAATCTATCTTATCACAAAACCATCTGTTACCACTTATTTCAGTACTTGCAGAGAATACCTTGCTGAAAACCACTTATCATTTCTTTCTGCTCCTCGTTGGGTTCGACACTATTACTTATCAAAAGGACTACGATAGATCCCCTATACTTGTGGGTCATCAAGACTCTTTTCTGGCGCCATTGTCGGCGAGTGTAGCGCCTTTGGTAGGTGGAATTTGGTAAGGAAAAATTTATATAGTGTGCTGAAATTTACTGTCACTTGCTACTATGGAAAGTAATTCTCTGAGGGGATTGTTCGGGGTATCTTCACCCCGTCCAGTAGAGCAAAGAGTTGCTCCTCAACCTACCGAACCTATTGAAAATGAAACTCCTTTTGAATTTCCTTCGGGTATGATGGAAAAACTGCTAGCTAACCCTTTTACAGGAGATGGAACAAAGCATCCTGATGAGCACTTAATATATGTGGATGAAGTTTGTGGGTTATTTAAGCTTGGAGGTATACCCGATGATGTTGCTAAGAAGAAGGTCTTCCCTTTATATTTGAAGGGAGACGCATTGATATGGTATAGGCTATGTGATGATATGAGATCATGGGACTATAAAAGATTGAAGCTGGAATTTCATCGAAAGTATTACCCTATGCATCTTGTTCATCGTGATCGCAATTATATATATAATTTCTGGCCTCGTGAAGGAGAAAGCATCGCTCAAGCTTGGGGGAGGCTTAAATCAATTTTATATTCATGCCCCAATCATGAGCTCTCAATAGAAATGATTATTCAAAATTTATATGCTCGGCTTTCTGAAAACAATCGCACCATGCTCGATATTTCTTGTGCTGGAGATTTTATGATGAAGACTATTGAATTCAGATGGAATTTATTGGATATAATTAAACACAACTCTGAAGATTGGGACCTCGATGAAGGCAAAGAGTCATGTATGACACCTAAGTTTGATTGTGTTAAATCTTTTATGGATACTGATATTTTCCGTAAGTTTGGCACTAAATATGGACTTGACTCTGAGATAGTAGCTTCTTTCTGTGAATCTTTTGCTACTTATGTTGATCTCCCTAAGGAGAAGTGGTTTAAATATCATCCTCCCATAGAAGTAAAAGTAGTTGCACCTATTAAAGTTGAAGAAAAGACTGTCACTTATAATGATCCTATTGTTCCTACTTCTTATGTTGAGAAACCACCTTTCCCTGTTAGAATAAAGGATCATGCTAAAGCGTCAACTGTTGTTCGTAAAAGCAATATTAGAACTTATACACCTCCTGAGCAAGTTAAAGTAGAACCTAATATTGCTATTGTTAAAGATCTCTTGTCTGATAATATTGATGGGCATGTTATTCAGTTCGAAGGTGAAACTGCTAGAATTGCTAAACCTTGTGATAAAGATAAACATAGACCTGTGGTAGGCGTGCCTGTTATTTCTGTTAAAATAGGAGATCATTGTTATCATGGCTTGTGTGATATGGGTGCTAGTGCTAGTGTAATACCTATTGACTTATACGAAGAAATTAAGAATGAAATTGCACCTGCTGAGTTAGAAGGTATTGATGTCACAATTAAACTTGCCAATAGAGATACTATTTCACCAATTAGAATTGTTAGAGATGTTGAAGTCTTGTGTGGGAAAACAAAATATCCTGCTGAGTTTCTTGTTCTTGGTTCCCCACAAGATAGCTTTTGTCCCATTATATTTGGTAGACCCTTCTTAAATACTGTCAATGCTACGATAGACTGCACAAAGAATGTTGTTACTATTGGCTTGGATGATATGGTTCATGAGTTTAATTTCTCTAAATTTAGTAAACAACATCGTGAGGGAGAATTACCTAGTAAGGATGAAATTATTGGTCTTGCTTCTATTGCCGTACCTCCCAGTGATCCTTTAGAACACTATTTGCTAGACCATGAAAATGATATGTTCATGAATGAAAGAAGGGAAATAGATGAAGTATTCTTTAAACAGGAACCTATTCTACAACATAATTTGCCTGTTGAAATCTTAGGGGATCCTCCTCCACCCAAGGGTGATCCCATGTTTGAGCTTAAACCTTTGCCTGATAATCTTAAATATGCTTATCTTGATGAAAAGAAGATATATCCTGTTATTATTAGTGCTAACCTTTCAGAGCATGAAGAAGAAAGATTATTGAAAACTCTGAAGAAGCATCGTGCTGCTATTGGATATACTCTTGATGATCTTAAGGGCATTAGTCCCACTCTATGTCAACATAAAATAAATTTGGAAGCAGATGCCAAACCAGTTCGTGATCCTCAACGATGTCTGAATCCTAAAATGAAAGAAGTGGTAAGAAAAGAAATAATAAGCTTCTGGAGGAAGGTATAATCTATCCTGTTGCTGATAGTGAGTGGGTAAGTCCTGTCCATTGTGTCCCTAAGAAGGGAGGTATTACTATTGTTCCTAATGATAAAGATGAATTGATTCCACAAAGAATTATCACAGGCTATAGGATGGTAATTGATTTCCGCAAATTAAATAAAGCTACTAAGAAAGATCATTACCCCTTACCTTTTATTGATCAAATGCTAGAAAGATTATGCAAACATACACACTATTGCTTTCTAGATGGTTATTCTGGTTTCTCTCAAATACCTGTGTTGGCTAGAGATCAATCAAAGACTACCTTTACATGCCCTTTTGGTACTTTTGCTTATAGACGTATGTCTTTTGGTTTATATAATGCACCTGCTACCTTTCAAAGATGCATGATGGCTATATTCTCTGACTTCTGTGAAAAGATTTGTGAGGTTTTCATGGACGATTTTTCCGTCTATGGTTCCTCTTTTGATGATTGCTTGAGCAATATTGATCGAGTTTTGCAAAGATGTGAAGAAACTAATCTTGTTTTGAATTGGGAAAAGTGCCACTTTATGGTTAATGAAGGTATTGTCTTGGGGCATAAAGTTTCTGAAAGAGGTATTGAAGTTGATAAAGCCAAGGTTGATGCTATTGAAAAGATGTCATGTCCCAAGGACATCAAAGGTATAAGAAGTTTCCTTGGTCACGCCAGATTTTACAGGAGGTTCATTAAGGACTTCTCAAAAATTTCTCGGCCTCTGACTCATTTACTGCAAAAAGATACACCATTTGTCTTTGATGATGATTGTGTAGAAGCATTTGAAATACTTAAGAAAGCATTAGTCTCTGCACCTGTTGTTCAGCCACCGGATTGGAATTTACCCTTTGAAATTATGTGTGATGCTAGTGATTATGCTGTAGGTGCTGTTCTAGGGCAAAGAGTTGATAAGAAATTAAATGTTATTCATTATGCTAGTAAGACTCTAGACAATGCTCAAAGAAATTATGCTACTACTGAAAAAGAGCTTTTAGCAGTTGTATTTGCTTGTGATAAGTTCAGATCTTATATTGTTGATTCTAAAGTAACTATTCAAACTGATCATGCTGCTATTAAATATCTTATGGAAAAGAAATATGCTAAACCTAGACTTATTAGATGGGTTCTCTTGCTACAAGAATTTGATTTGCATATTGTTGATAGAAAGGGAGCTGAGAACCCCGTTGCAGACAACTTGTCTAGGTTAGAAAATATTCTTGATGACCCACTACCTATTAATGATAGCTTTCCTGATGAACAATTAAATGTTATAAGTACTTCTCGTAGTACTCCATGGTATGCTGATTATGCTAATTATATTGTTGCTAAGTTTATACCACCTAGCTTCACATACCAGCAAAAGAAAAAGTTTTTCTATGATTTAAGACATTACTTTTGGGATGACCCACATCTTTATAAAGAAGGAGTAGATGGTGTTATTAGACGTTGTGTACCTGAGCATGAACAGAAACAGATCCTACGCAAGTGTCATTCCGAGGCTTATGGAGGACACCATGCTGGAGATAGAACTGCACATAAGGTATTGCAATCTGGTTTTTATTGGCCTACTCTCTTCAAGGATGCCCGTAAGTTTGTCTTGTCTTGTGATGAATGTCAAAGAATTGGTAATATTAGTAGACGTCAAGAAATGCCTATGAATTATTCTCTTGTTATTGAACTGTTTGATGTTTGGGGCTTTGATTATATGGGACCTTTTCCTGCCTCTAATGGATACACACATATTTTAGTTGCTGTTGATTACGTTACTAAGTGGGTAGAAGCTATTCCAACTAGTAGTGCTGATCATAACACTTCTATTAAAATGCTTAAAGAAGTTATTTTCCCGAGGTTTGGAGTCCCTAGATATTTAATGACTGATGGTGGTTCACACTTTATTCATGGTGCTTTTCGTAAAATGCTTGCTAAATATGATGTTAATCATAGAATTGCATCTCCTTATCACCCTCAGTCTAGTGGTCAAGTAGAGTTGAGCAATAGAGATCTCAAATTAATTTTGCAAAAGACTGTTAATAGGTCTAGAAAGAATTGGTCTAAGAAACTTAATGATGCATTATGGGCTTATAGAACTGCATACAAAAATCCTATTGGTATGTCTCCGTATAAAATGGTTTATGGAAAAGCATGTCACTTACCTCTCGAACTCGAACATATGGCATATTGGGCTATTAAAGAGCTCAACTATGATTTTAAACTTTCCGTTGAGAAGAGGTTATTTGATATATAGCTCACTTGATGAATGGAGAACCCAAGCTTATGAAAATGCCAAGTTGTTTAAAGAAAAAGTTAAAAGATGGCATGACAAAAGGATACAAAAGCGTGAGTTTAATATAGGTGATTATGTATTGCTACACAACTCTCGTTTAAGATTTTTTGCACGAAAACTTCTCTCTAAATGGGAAGGCCCCTATGTTATCGAAGAGGTCTATCGTTCTGGTGCCATAAAAATCAACAACTTCGAGGGCACAAATCCGAAGGTAGTAAACAGTCAAAGAATTAAACATTATATCTCAGGTAGTCCCATAAATGTTGAAACCAATATTATTGAAACCGTAACCCCGGAGGAATACATAAGGGACACTTTCCGGAACGTTTCAGACTCCGAAAAGGAATAGGTATGTGGTACGGTAAGTAAACTGACTCCAAAACAAATTTTAAGGCAATACTTCTCCGTTTTGGAATATTTAGAAAAATAGAAAAATAAGTAGCTGTCCGGGAAGGACACGAGGGCCCCACGAGGGTGGTGGGCACGCCCTACGCCCTGGGCGCGCCCCCCTACCTCGTGAGCACCTCGTGTGCCTTCCGGACTCCGTTTTCTTGCACGATACATATTTTGGTCGATAAAAATTCATTATATATCCTGAAGGTTTTGACTCCCTTATCACGCAATTATTCTCTATTCTTATTTCGAGCTGTTTTTCTAACAGATCTAGATTATCATGACGTCCCCAAGTGCTTCCAAGGACAAGTTCTTCGATAAGGTCATCAACCCTTACCTCGCGGAGGTGCTGCGACACCCTCAAACCATTGAGATGCGTGATGGGTTGTTGCACATCCGCGGTGTTGAGGGACCAAAGGGAACCGGAAGCGTGGAGACGAGGCTCGAAGCAATGGAGCAACAAGTTTTCAAGTGCCAGGGGATGGTGGAGCGTGGAATCAACGCTAGCCACACGATGCTCGCGGAGTTCACTAACAACTACAAGCCGGATGCCAAGAACACCAAGGAGGCCATCTTCAAGCTATATGAGAAGATCGAGCACCTCCAAGCCCAAATCTATGACCTGCAAAACCAAAACTGTGAGTATGAATATAGATTCAAAAGAATGAGTTTGGCTGCAGATTCGAGGATTCCGGAGACTCGATCATCCTTCTATGATGGTGAACCTATGCCTTGGAAGATGGATGGCAAGCCTGCATCATCAACAACACCTCCACCTTCTTCACCAACCAAGGAGATATAATCACATGGGTATGGGCACTCCCCTTGGCAACTGCCAAGCTTGGGGGAGGTGCCCCGGTATCGTATCACAATCACAACTCCTATCTTTACCGTTTTTCTTAGTTCAATCCTATTAGTAGTATCTTGATCTAGTAGAATAAAGTTTATGGCATGATCTAGTTTTGAGTTTTGCTTTATGATCTCTCTTTGTAATCGAGTCGGTGAGCTATATATAATAAAGATAAGTGTTGAGTCAAGGGCTTGATTATTTTGCCATGATCTTGGGCGAATGAAAGAAAAGAGAAAAAGAATAAAAAGAAACAAAGAGTTCATATTGATCTTATTGAGAGTAATGACTTCACATAGAAAGAGTATGATGATTAAAAGTTGTTGGGAGTTGGCAAGCATAGCTTTGGTCATTGTTGCAATTAATAGGAAGTGATAAGGAAAGAGAGGTTTTCACATATAGATATATTATCATTGACATCTTTTATGATTGGGAGCACTCATTAAAATATGACATGCTAAAGAGTTGATGTTGGACAAGGAAGACAACGTAATGAGTTATGTCTTTCTTATATCTGAGATAAAGTATGTTGTCATGGATCCTCTAACTTGTTGAGCTTGCCTTTCCCCCTCATGCTAGCCAAATTCTCAGCACCAAGTAGAAATACTACTTGTGCTTCCAAATACCCTTAAACCAGTTTTGCCATGAGAGTCCACCATATCTACCTATGGATTGAGTAAGATCCTTCAAGTAAGTTGTCATCAGTGCAAAGCAATAAAAATTGCTCTAAATATGTATGATTGATTGGTGTGGGAGAAATAAACTTTATACGATCTTGTGATGTGAAAGTAATAAAAGCGACGGACTGCATAATAAAGGTTCATATCACAAGGGGCAATATAAAGTGACGTTCTTTTGCATTGAGATTTTATGCATCCAACCATAAAAGCACATGGCAACCTCTGCTTCCCTCTGCGAAGGGCCTATCCTTTATTATTATCTTTTACCTTATGCAAGAGTCATGGTGATCTTCACCTTTTCTTTTTCATTTTATCCTTTGGCAAGCTCAGCATGTTGGAAAGAACATGATATATATATCTAATTGGATGTAGGGGAGCATGAACCATTATTGTTGACATTACCCTTGAGGTAAAAGGTTGTGGGGCAAAACTATAAGCCCCTATCTTTCTCTGTGTCCGATTAAAACTCCATAACCACAAGTTTGCGTGAGTGTTAGAAATTATGGAGGACTAAATGATAGTTGAGTATGTGGACTTGCTTTTTAGCTCTGACATAGACTCTTTCCGATGTTATGATAAATTGCAATTGCTTCAATGACTGAGATTATAGTTTGTCCTCGGGAGCGCTTTTCCTATTATAAGAGTTTGTTCTGGCTTGTCCTTTGCTACAAAAGGATTGGGCCACCTTGCTGCACTTTATTTACTTTTGTTACTTGTTGCTCGTTACAATCTATCTTATCACAAAACCATCTGTTACCGCTTATTTCAGTACTTGCAGAGAATACCTTGCTGAAAACCGCTTATCATTTCCTTCTGCTCCTCATTGGGTTTGACACTCTTACTTATCAAAAGGACTACGATAGATCCCCTATGCTTGTGGGTCATCATACATCAAAGGGCGGTGATCCAATTCCGGAATTTTCTTGGGAACCCTTTTTCTTAGTAGCCGATGATGAATTCCCACTTGACCAAACCAGAGGCTGTGTCGATGTCAAGCTTTAAAAGGAGCGATGGCTCTTTGCCCTTACAGAGCCTTCGGGAAAGGTTCCTGATGTACATGAAGTTGTCGTGGATGCTTCTCCTTTTGATAAATGCATTTTGGGCATTGGAGACAAGTTCATCCATGTGAGGGCTTAACCGGATGGTTAACACCCTGGCCATGATTTTAGCAATCGTGTGAATGAGGCTAATGGGCCTATAGTCTTGGACCCCCCCCCTCCGCACCATCTTTCTTGGGCAAGAGCCCGTCATTTGCGGAGTTGAGCCAGTGGAGGTTGGTGGTATGCAAGAAGAGATGAACCACTCTCATGATGTCGCCTTTCATGGCGTTCCAACACTTTTTGAAGAACATTCTTGTGAAGCCGTCTAGCCCGGGCGCCTTGTCACTTGGCATCTCTTTGGTAGCCTCAGGAATCTCGTCCTCGGTTATGGGAGCCTCAAGATAATGTAAATCTTTGGGATCAATGTTTAGCTCCTCCCAATTAAGGTCCTTGAAGCTCCCTTGCCCCTTGCCCCTTGCCAATGACTTTGGAGAAGTGGTAATGTATGATGGATTCCTTGGCCTCATGCTCGTTTACCCAACCAGACTGGTGCATGATCATCCTATGGATGTGGCTCTTATGTCTTCTTGCATTAATGCGACGATGGAAGAATTTGGTGTTGCATGACCCTCTCGCAACTTTGCGATCCTAGCAGACTGCCTCTTTCTAGATCTCTCAATCACGACAAGACTTATGACCCATCTTTTAAGCCTCGCCCGGAGATCTTGCTCCTCAGTGGAAAGTTGTCGGTCTTCCTATGTAACAGCGAGACGAAGAATCACAAGAAGGGCGGCATGAAGGTGGGTCTTCACCTTAAAGAAGATGCCCCTACTCCATTCAGTGAGACGAAGCCTTCTTGAGCCTATTAAACAAGACTTTAGTCGGGCTCCGTATGATGGACGAGTTCGTTCCAAGCCTTTTGCACCACCTTGTTGAACCCGGGCATTGATGCCCAAAAGTTCTCAAATTTGAAGCTCCTAGGTGTCTTGGGCCCTTTGTGATTGGAAAGCTCCTAGGTCTCCTTAGCCCCCTGTCAAAGACGAGAGATTTTGGCAGCACCGAATGTTGGTATAAATCTCACATTGTCATCATTTATTCCTTATTTTAAACATAGTACAGACGCATAAGCTCATAAATATGCACACACACACATCCCTATAAACGCATGCACGCACGCACACGCTACCCCTATGAGTATCTCCGACAGAATGAGACGGCACATCATCTTGAGATTACCAAACGCATCACACGTTGGGGTAGCTGTAAAATTTTTTCGACGCAAGTTTTGCGTCACGTCCCCCGCGCGTTGCCTCTGGTGCACATGGGAAACCCTAACAGCGCCGCCAGCCGCCCCTCCCCGCTCCTCCCCCGTTTCGCCGCCACCGGAGGGGACACCGACGAAGCCCGCGTGGTCCCTAGGGAAGGTGGTGGCGGGGTGTCCTCGTCGTTCTTGCGTAGATCTCGCGGCGGTGTTTCGCCGGTGGCTGGCGCCCGCTGCCCGTGGGGCGGCGTCCCTCACGGTGGCGGGGCTGCCCCCGAATGACGCTTGGTGGTGGCCACATGGCGGTGCACGGGTGGGCCGGATTTGGGCTTCCAGTGTGCGGGTGGCAGCGCTTGCCGTTGCCCTCGGCCATGAGGCGTGGTCTGGGATGGGCCGAGCGCCGGTGGTGCTGGCCAGGACGCACGCTGGCAGCGCCCTACTTCATCTCGCATCGTCTCGCTGGCCAATGGTGGTGGTCATCTTCTTCGTCAGAGATGGCCGGCCAGAGGCTTGGTGATCGGATCTCGAGATCCATCATCTAGTCCTGGCTGCGAGTTGGGGAGACATGGTTGCCGGTGAAATCGAGCCGTTGGCAGGTGATGGCGGTGTTCTACGTCGTTACCTTGATGGAGGCATCATCGTGTAACTACTGTTGACCCACTCATGCTGCTTTGGGGGAAACCCTAGGATCTGGTGTTCCAGATCGGACGATGGCGGCACTGCGGTGTCGTTTCTCTCTTGGGAGCATCGTTTCTGGAGTAGCGCTAGAAGTCAGAAGCAGGAGGTGGAGCAGCTTTGTCTTGCATGGAGCTTCTGTGGATATGTTAAGTCTGAAGGAAATATGCCCTAGAGGCAATAATAAAGTTATTATTTATTTCCTTATATCATGATAATTGTTTATTATTCATGCTAGAATTGTATTAACCGGAAACATAATACATGTGGGAATACATAGACAAACAGAGTGTCACTAGTATGCCTCTACTTGACTAGCTCGTTGATCAAAGATGGTTATGTTTCCGAACCATAGACATGAGTTGTCATTTGATTAACGGGATCACATCATTAGGAGAATGATGTGATTGACTTGACCCATTCCGTTAGCTTAGCACTTGATCGTTTAGTTTGTTGCTATTGCTTTCTTCATGACTTATACATGTTCCTATGACTATGAGATTATGCAACTCCCGTTTACCGGAGGAACACTTTATGTGCCACCAAACGTCACAACGTACCTGGGTGATTATAAAGGTGCTCTACAGGTGTCTCCGAAGGTACTTGTTGGGTTGGCGTATTTCGAGATTAGGATTAGTCACTCTGATTGTTAGAGAGGTATCTCTGGGCCCACTCGGTAATGCACATCACTATAAGCCTTGCAAGCATTGCAACTAATGAGTTAGTTGCGGGATGATGTATTACGGAACGAGTAAAGAGAGTTGTTGGTAACAAGATTGAACTAGGTATTGAGATACCGACGATCGAATCTCGGGCAAGTAACATACCGATGACAAAGGGAACAACGTATGTTGTTATGCGGTTTGACCGATAAAGATCTTCGTAGATTATGTGGGAGCCAATATGAGCATCCAAGTTCCGCTAGCTATTATTTATTGACTGGAGATGTGTCCCAGTCATGTCTACATTGTTCTCGAACCCGTAGGGTCCGCACGCTTAAAGTTCGATGACGGTTATATTATGAGTTTATGTGTTTTGATGTACCGAAGTTAGTTCAGAGTCCTGAATGAGATTGGGGACATGACGAGGAGTCTCGAAATGGTAGAGACGTAAAGATCAATATATTGGACGACTATATTTGGACATCGGAAAGGTTCCGAGTGATTCAGGTATTTTTCGGAGTATGGGAGAGTTACGGGAATTCGCCGGGGAGTATATGGGCCTTATTGGGCTTTAGGGGAAAGAGAGAGGAGAGGTTGCGCCCCCCAATGCCTAGTCTGAATTGGACTAGGGGGAGGGGCTACGCCCCCTCCTTCCTTCTCTTCTCTCTCCCCTTTCCTTGACTCCTACTCCTACTACTTGGAAGGGAGGGAATCCTACTCCCGGTGGGAGTAGGACTCCTCCTAGGGCGTGCCATAAAGAGGGCCGGCCCTCCCCCTCCTCCACTCCTTTATATACGAAGGAAGGGGGCACCCCATAGACACAACAATTGATCTCTTGATCTCTTAGCCGTGTGTGGTGCCCCCCTCCACCATAATCCACCTCGATCATATCGTAGCGGTGCTTAGGCGAAGCCCTGCGTCGGTAGAACATCATCATCGTCACCACGCCGTCGTGCTGACGAAACTCTCCCTCAACACTCGGCTGGATCAGAGTTCAAGAGACGTCATCGAGTTGAACGTGTGCAGAACTCGGAGGTGCCGTACGTTCGATACTTGATCGGACGGATCGTGAAGACATACGACTACATCAACCGCGTTGTGCTAACGCTTCCGCTTCCGATCTACGAGGGTACATGGACATACTCTCCCTTCTTGTTGCTATGCATCACCATGATCTTGTGTATGTGTAGGAATTTTTGAAATTACTACGTTCCCCAACAGTGGCATCCGAGCCAGGTTTTATGCGTTGATTTAATATGCACGAGTAGAACACAAGTGAGTTGTGGGCGATATAAGTCATACTGCTTACCAGCATGTCACACTTTGGTTCGACGGTATTGTTGGATGAAGCGGCCCGAACCGACATTACACGTACGCTTACGCGAGACTGGTTTTACCGCCGTGCTACGCACACAGGTGACTAGCGGGTGTCAGTTTCTCCAAATTTAGTTGAACCGAGTGTGGCTACGCCCGGTCCTTGAGAAGGTTAAAACAGCACTACATTAACAAACTATCGTTGTGGTTTTGATGTGTAGGTAAGAACGGTTCTTGCTCAACCCATAGCAGCCACGTAAAACTTGCAACAACAAAGTAGAGGACGTCTAACTTGTTTTTTGCAGGGCATGTTGTGATGTGATATGGTCAAGACGTGATGAGATATAAGTTGTTTTATAAGATGATCATGTTTTGTTGAAGTTATCGGCAACTGGCAGAAGCCTTATGGTTGTCTCTTTATTGCATAATATGCAAGCGCCAGATAATTGCTTTACTTTATCGTTATGCGATAGCAATAGTTGCAAAAGCAATAGTTGGCGAGACGACCATGTGACAACACATTGATATAGATCAAGATGATGGAGATCATGGTGTCATGCCGGTGATGATGGAAATCATGACGAAGCTTTGGAGATGGAGAACAAAGGCACAAGATGATGATGGCCATATCATGTCACATATTTTGATTGCATGTGATGTTTAAATTTGATACATCTTATTTTGCTTAGTTCAATGGTAGCTTTATAAGATGATCTCTCACTAATTAACAAGGTACAAGTGTTCTCCCTAAGTATGCACCATTGCGAAAATTCTTCTTGCTGAGACACCACGTGATGATCGGGTGTGATAGGCTCTACGTTCAAATACAACGGGTGCAAAACAGTTGCACACGTGGAATACTCAGGTTAAACTTAACGATCCTAGCATATAACAGATATGGCCTCAGAACACTGAGACCGAAAGGTCGAGCGTGAATCATATAGTAGATATGATCAACATAGTGATGTTCACCATTGAAACTACTCCATCTCACGTGATGATCGGACATGGTTTAGTTAATATGGATCACGTGATCACTTAGAGGATTAGAGGGATGTCTATCTAAGTGGGAGTTCTTAAGTAATATGATTAATTGAACTTTAATTTATCATGAACTTAGTCCTGGTAGTATTAGCATATCTATGTTGTAGATCAATAGCTCGCGTTTAGCTCCCCTGTTTTATTTTTGATATGTTCCTAGAGAAAACTAAGTTGAAAGATGTTAGTAGCAATGATGCGGATTGGATCCGTGATCTGAGGTTTATCCTCATTGCTGCACAGAAGAATTATGTCCTTGATGCACCGCTAGGTGACAAACCTATTGCAGGAGCAGATGCAGATGTTATGAACGTTTGGCTGGCTCAATATGATGACTACTTGATAGTTTAGTGCACCATGCTTAAACGGCTTAGAATCAGGACTTCAAAGACATTTTGAACGTCATGGACCATATGAGATGTTCCAAGAGTTGAAGTAAATATTTCAAGCAAATACCCGAGTTGAGAGATATGAAGTCTCCAACAAGTTCTATAGCTAAAAGATGGAGGAGAATAGCTCAAGCAGTGAGCATGTGCTCAGATTGTCTGGGTACTACAATCGCTTGAATCAAGTGGGAGTTAATCTTCCAGATAAAATAGTGATTGACAGAATTCTCTAGTCACCATCACCAAGTTAGTATAACTTCGTGATGAACTATAATATGCAAGGGATAACGGGAACAATTCCCAAGCTCTTCGTGATGCTGAAATCGATGAAGGTAGAAATCAAGAAAAGCATCAAGTGTTGATGGTAAAAAAACCACTAGTTTCAAGTAAAGGGGCAAAGGGAAGAAAGGGGAACTTCAAGAAGAAAGGCAAGCAAGTTGCTGCTCAAGTGAAAAAAAACAAGTCTAGACCTAAGCCTGAAACTGAGTGCTTCTACTGCAATGGGACTGGTGATACGTCTCCAACGTATCTACTTTTCCAAACACTTGTGCCCTTGTTTTGGACTCTAACTTGCATGATTTGAATGGAACTAACCTGGACTGACGCTGTTTTCAGCAGAATTACCATGGTGTTATTTATGTGCAGAAACAAACGTTCTCGAAATGACCTGAAACTTCACGAAGCAACTTTTTGGAAAATATAAAAAATACCTGCAAAAGATGAAGGCCAGGGGCCCACCACCTCTCCACGAGGGTGGGGGCACGCCTGCCCCCCTAGGGCGCGCCTCCCTACCTCGTGGGCCCTTGTTGCCTCTCTGACTCCAACTCCAACTCTATATATTGTGTTTCAGGGAGAAAAAAACCAGAGAGAAGAATTCATCGCGTTTTACGATACGGAGCCGCCGCCAAGCCCTAAAACCTCTTGGGAGGGCTGATCTGGAGTCCGTTTGGGGCTCTGGAGAGGGGAATCCGTCGCCATCGTCATCATCAATCATCCTCCATCACCAATTTCATGATGCTCACCGCCGTGCATGAGTAATTCCATCGTAGGCTTGCTGGACGGTGATGGGGTGGATGGGATCTATCATGTAATCGAGTTAGTTTTGTTAGGGTTTGATCCCTAGTATCCACTATGTTCTGAGATTGATGTTGCTATGACTTTGCTATGCTTAATGCTTGTCACTAAGGCCCGAGTACCATGATTTCAGATCTGAACCTATTATGTTTTCATCAATATATGAGTGTTCTTGATCCTATCTTGCAAGTCTATAGTCACTTATTATGTGTTATGATCCGTTAACCCCGAAGTGACAATAATCGGGATACTTACTAGTGATGACCGTAGTTTGAGGAGTTCATGTATTCATTATGTGTTAATGCTTTGTTCCGGTACTCTATTAAAAGGAGGCCTTAATATCCCTTAGTTTCCGTAAGGACCCCGCTGCCACGGGAGGGTAGGACAAAAGATGTCATGCAAGTTCTTTTCCATAAGAACGTATGACTATATTCGGAATACATGCCTACATTATATCAATGAACTGGAGCTAGCTCTATGTCACCCTAGGTTATGACCGTTACATGATGAACCGCATCCGGCATAATTCTCCATCACCGATCCATTGCCTACGATCTTTCCATATACTGTTCTTCGCTTATTTACTTTCCCATTGCTATTGCTATCATCACTACAAAATACCAAAAACATCACTTCTACTAGTGTTACCTTTTGCTACCGTTACCACCACTATCATATTACTTTGCTACTAAATACTTTGCTGCAGATATTAAGTTTCCAGGTGTGGTTGAATTGACAACTCAGCTGCTAATACTTGAGAGTATTCTTTGGCTCCCCTTGTGTCCAATCAATAAATTTGGGTTGAATACTTTACCCTTGAAAACTGTTGCGATCCCCTATATTTGTGGGTTATCAAGACTATTTTCTGGCGTCGTTGCTGGGGAGCATAGCTCTATTTTTTGAGTCACTTGGGATTTATAACTGCTTATCATTATGAAGAACTTGAAAGATCCAAGAACCAAGATCTATCCCTCAACTATGAGGGGAGGTAAGGAACTGCCATCTAGCTCTTTCATTCACCTTCTGTTTTGAGTAAGCTTGCGACACCTACACCTGCTTCTGCTATTCATTCTGATATGTCGCATGTTATTGATGATGCCACTTCTGCTATGCATGATACTTATGATGAAAGTACTTCTATGCTTGATACTACTGTGCCACTTGGTAAATTTCTTGATGAACAACTTGCTAGGGCTAGAGAGATTGAAAATATTGAATCTGATAATACCGATGAAAGTGACGATGAAGAATCACTTGTTATTCCTGAGGGTTATGTCTTTGATCAAGAAGCTTCTTTAGCTATTTTAGCTTGCAAAGATAGAAACGAACTTAAGAGGTCATTAGCTAAATGGAATAAGCAATCTCTAAATGCTGGAATGAAACCTGACCCTGCTTTTGCTACTTCACCTATCTGTGTTACAGGTAAGGATTATGAATTCTCTGTTGATCCTGATATAATTACTTTGGTTGAATCTGATCCTTTTCATGGCTATGAATCTGAAACTGCTGTGGCACATCTTACTAAATTAAATGATATAGCTACCCTGTTTACTAAAGATGAGAGAACTCGCTACTTTTATATCCTTAAAATATTTCCGTTCTCATTAAAGGGTGATACTAAGATATGGTTTAATTCTTTTGATCCTGGTTGTGTGCGTAATCCCCGGAATATGATTTATTACTTCTCTGCTAAATATTTCCCGGCTCATAAGAAACAAGCTGCTTTAAGGGATATATATAATTTTGTGCAAATTGAAGAAGAGAGTCTCCCACAAGCTTGGGGGAGGCTTCTCCAATTACTTAATGCTTTGCCTGATCATCCTCTTAAGAAAAATGAAATACTTAATATCTTTTATAATGGACTAACCGATGCCTCCAGAGATTACCTGGATAGTTGTGCTTGTTCTGTTTTCATGGAAAGAACACCGGATGAAGCTGAAACTCTATTGAATAATATGTTGACAAATGAAAATAATTGGAAACCTCCGGAGCCAATTGCTAAGCCTATTCCTAAACCAACTCCGAAGAAGAGGGGTATTCTATTTCTCAGTCCTGAAGATATGCAAGAGGCAAAGAAATCTATGAAAGAAAAGGGTATTAAAGCTGAAGATGTTAAGAATTTACCTCCTATTTAAGAAATACATGGTCTTAATTTACCGCCTGTTGAAGAAACATATGATCCTAATCCATTACCTATTGAAGAAACTCGTGGTCTTGATAACCCGACACAGGTAGTAAAGGTAAATTCTCTCTATTGGAAAAATTCCATCGATTATATTTGGAGGTTTTGAATTTCCTCTTCCTACTGTCAAGAAGAAATATGATATTCTTATTATTGGGGATGTGCATATCCCCGTTGAGGTAACATAGTGTTATTCAAAATTTCTCCGGTTCCATGTTATTCGGAATGAGTTCGTTAACAAGACTTGATCAACCTTGTTAGTGGATTCCTTTTGATGATCATGAGATGGATGAAACTAGAAGGCACAACCTTCTGTACCCCACTTTTACTTTCTGTTATTCATATTAAATAAAATAAAAATAAATATTTTTCTGTCTGTTATCTGATTATTCGTGCAATATAAAAATACCACGAAAATAAAAGTTCTCCAAATGCCCTGAAATTTAAATATGATTTTTTTTCTAGAATATTTGAGAATATTTGGCACTGAGAACACAGCAGGGGGGTCAACCACCTACCCACGAGGGTGGAGGGCGCGCCCCCTGCCTCGTGGGCCCACAGTGACCCTCCTCCACTTATCCTTTCACCTACACACTCCTTCTTCCTCCCCCAAACACGAATATCCAGCTCAAACCCGAGTCCAAGCTCGTTTTGCTGCCATTTTCGATCTCCTTGCTCAAAGCACCTCTCGCAAAACTTCTTGGGGAGATTGTTCCTTGGTATGTGACTCCTCCATTGGTCCAATTAGTTTTTGTTCTAGTGCTTTATTCATTGCAAATTTTTGCTGCTTAGGTGACCCTGTTCTTGAGCTTGCATGTCAAATTTATATGGTCAAAAGTAGTTTTGATGCATGATATAGGCCCTAGGAACTTGTAGGAGTAGCTGCTATCAATATTATTGAGTTTGGTTTACTTTTATTTTGAAGTTACTAAAAAATTTCAGAATTTTTCAGAGGAAGAAAATTGCTTAGGAAAATGTTCCAAGGTGGTTCCTCAAGGAAGCAAGGACCCAGGCTTGCAATGCGTGATGCTGATGAAGAGCCACCAAGAGACGCTCCAGTGCGTCCTTGTGAGTGGCCTTCTGAAAATTTTATGGATCGAGCAGGAATTAAGGAAGAATTCAACGCATATTTGCGTAACGCCGATCTTGTGAGCTTCGAGGAAGAGAAGTGCAGTCAGTATCATAACCTCACCAGTACCTTTGTGAGGAGGTTTGAATTTTCAACTTCACGTAATTCCCCAACTGTCCTGTTTGATCTTTATGAAAATTCTTATACTATGGACTTAGAGGACTTTGCCACTGCTTGCAAACTTCCACAATGGGGTAGTATAAGGGATCCTCGCAAATCTGAATTTAGAGATTTTCTTGCTAGTATAACCATGGGAGAGTCTAGAGATATAACACAAGCCACCATAGGGAGCTGTGACGCCCGGGTAATCATGCTACAGTAACCTCTACTAATGATGCCACGTCACCGAGGTCACTGTTGTTAATCTCGCGTTAATTCAAACCCGATCGAATTCAAAATTCGAAATCAAACCAAACGATGAAGTTTTCAAACATTAAAACTAAAATGCTCGGAGTGTGTCGATTAATCCATAAGTAGTGGTAGGTGATGAAACCACACTTTTATAAAATATTTATGTGCACTAAAATAATTAAAACAATATTTTGAAATACTTAATAAATGCTTTTATGTGTATAGGTAATTGTAAGCTAGTTAAAATAATGTGTGAACATTTTATTATAGTGAGTTATGCTACCTTACTAATTTAGGTATGGGTTTTATAGTTTGATAAAACTGTTTTGATATTAAAATATTTAAACCCGAAGTTAAAAGAATAAATAAAGAAAAAACAAAAATAAAATAAAACAACCCACACCCCCCACCCAAACTTGGCCAGGCCCAGCTGTCCACTGCGCCGACCGGCCACCGGCCCACCGCCCACCCATAAGGCCCCCCCGGGGGTCAAACACTAGTCGCAGCGACCCACTCCCCCCGATCCCCTCTCACTCCCGGATCTGGACGGCGCCCCTCTCCCGTCTCCCCGCACCCCCCCCCACTCCTCCCACGTCCCACTCCTCCCTCTGCCCCCCTCCACGATCCAAATCGGGATCGGGGGCACCGAGCCGCCGACCCCACCTCTCCCGTGCCGGCGCTGACCACTGCCTTCCATCGTAGCAGCTGCCCAGCGTCGCCCGGCGACCTTGCTGCCACGGACAAGCTGCGCGTCGGCGACGAACTTCCCCGACACGGGTGCCTCACGGCCACCTCGTCGGACGCCCCATCCTTGTCCTCCTCCTCGAGCACGCTGCCGCTTCCCTGCACCGCAAGTGAGGCCCTGCCTCTCCTCCTCTCTTCCCCGCTGCCGCCCAAGCTCGCTGGAGCTCATAACCTGCCACGGCATTGCACGCACTCCGCCGCGCCACCGCGTGCTGCCCCCCTGCCCGACGTGCCTGCGTCATCCTCTGCTCCCACCGCCGACGGCCACTCACCTCCGCCGGCCTTTGTCGTGCGCGAGCGCTCGCGCCCCCTGCGTCTCGTCCACTCGCCGCCGGCCCTGCAATCGTCGCCTCGCGCCCGCGCTCGCATCGCCCGCTTGCCTTCCGCGCCCCCGCGCGCTGCCGTTGCCGCTTCCCTGCTGCCGGCCCGGCACCTCACTGGCCGCGCCACCCCCCTCGCTTCACCCCTCACCACCGGCCCCAGGCCACCGGCCTTCACCTGCTCCGGCGCCTTGCCGGGTTCGGGCGCCCGCAGCGTCACACCGCCCCGCAACCGCCCCGGTTAACCTATGGGCCAATGACACTAGGGCCCCACCCTAGAACGAAAAAAAGAAATTATAAATAAATAAATAAATTATAAGTAAATAAAAATGTTAATTAATTAACTAAATTAATTAACTTGATTAATCATGTTAAATTAAACTAATTAAACATTAGGTACCTAATTAACCAATTAAACTGATTAATAGGTTAATTAGGTTATTGTACCTATGACATGCGGGACCCACACGTCAGCGACTCAGTCAACACCTCTATTGACTGCTGACGTCACGCTGATATCATGCTAACGTCAACAAGCACTATTCCGGATAATGTTGATTTAAATTAATTAAATGAATTCTAGAAAATGATGTAAACTTTAAAAATTAATATAAAATAAACCAAAGCTCGGATGGAAAAACTTTATACATGAAAGTTGCTCAGAACGACGAGACGAATCCGGATACGCAGCCCGTTCGTCTGCCACGCATCCCTAGCATAGCGAACATGCAACTTTTCCCCTCCGATTCATCTGTCCGAAAACACGAAACACCGAGGATATTTTCCCGGACATTTCCCCCCTTCACCGGTATCACCTCATACCGCGTTAGGGCACACCTAGCATCATGGTTTGTCTTGCCATGCATTGTCATGCATTTGTTTGCATTATATTTATTGTTTCTTCCCCCTCTTCCCTCGCTAGACATCGAGACCGACGCCGCTGCTACCCAGTACGACTACGGTGTTGACGACCTCTCTCTCTTGCCAGAGCAACCAGGCAAGCCCCCCCCCCCCTTGATCATCAGATATCGCCTACTCTTCTCTTTACTGCTTGCAATAGAGTAGTGTAGCATGTTACTGCTTTCCGTTAATCCTATTCTAATGCATAGCCTGTCATTGTTGCTACAACTGTTGATACCTTACCTGCAATCCTACATGCTTAGTATATGATGCTAGTGTTCCATAAGTGGCCCTACACTCTTGTCCGTCTGCCATGCTATACTACTGGGCCGTGATCACTTCGGGAGGTGATCACGGGCATATACTATATACTTTACACTGTTACATTACCTATGGTACTGTTCGAAGTTGGGGGCTGAGGGGGCAGGTGGCTCCATCCCGGTAGTGGGCCTGGGTTCATGACGACCCCCGACTATTACTTTGTGGCGAAGCGACAGGGCAGGTTGAGACCACCTGGGAGAGAGGTGGGCCTGGCCCTGGTCGGCATTCGCGGATACTTAACACGTTTAATGAGATCTTGGTATTTGATCTGAGTCTGGCCACTGGCTTATGCACACTAACCATCTACGCGGGGATAGTTATGGGCACTCGACGTCGTGGTATCAGCCGAAGCCTTCGTGACGTCAGCGACTGAGCGGCGCGCGCCGGATTGGACTAGAACACCTGCTAGGCTAGGTCTGCTTCCGGCCGCGTTTGCAACATGCAGGTGTGCAATGGGCGATGGGCCCAGACCCCTACGCCATAGGATTTAGACCGGCGTGCTGACCTCTCTGTTGTGCCTAGGTAGGGCTGCGATGTGTTGATCTTCCGAGGCCGGGCATGACCCAGAAAAGTGTGTCCGGCCAAATGGGATCGAGCGTGTTGGGTTATGTGGTGCACCCCTGCAGGGAAGTTAATCTATTCGAATAGCCGTGATCTTTGGTAACAGGATGACTTGGAGTTGTACCTTGACCTTATGACAACTAGAACTGGATACTTAATAAAACACACCCTTCCAAGTGCCAGGTACAACCGGTGGTCGTTCTCTCACAGGGCGACGAGGGGAGGATCATCGGTTAGGATTATGCTATGCGATGTTACTTGGTGAACTTACCACCTACTCTCTTCTCCTGCTGCAAGATGGAGGTTACCAGAAGCGTAGTCTTCGAAAGGACTAGCTATTCCCCTCTTATTTCGGCATTCTGCAGTTCAGTCCACATATGATACCCTTATTCCGCTTTGATACCAATGCATACATTTGTAGTGTAGCTCCTTGCTTGCGAGTACTTTGGATGAGTACTCACGGTTCCTTTGCTCCCCCTTTTCCCCCTTTCTATACTCGATTGCTGCGACCAGACGTTGGAGCCCAGGAGCCAGACGCCACCGGCGATGACGACTACTACTACTCGGGAGGTGCTTACTACTACGTGCAGCCCGCTGACGACGACCAGGAGTAGTTTAGGAGGTTCCCAGGCAGGAGGCCTGCGCCTCTTTCGATCTGTATCCCAGTTTGTGCTAGCCTTCTTAAGGCAAACTTGTTTAACTTATGTCTGTACTCCGATATTGTTGCTTCCGCTGACTCGTCTATGATTGAGCTCTTGTATTCGAGCCCTCGAGGCCCCTGGCTTGTAATATGATGCTTGTATGACTTATTTTTATTTGTAGAGTTGTGTTGTGATATCTTCCCTTGAGTCCCTGATCTTAATCGTACAGGTTTAAGTGTATGATTAGTGTGCGATTGAATCGGGGGCGTCACAAGTTGGTATCAGAGTCGACTGCCTGTAGGAATCCCCCCTTCCAACTCCTTGGTCGAAGTCGAGTCTAGACATTACAAAACTTCTACTAACCTGGTTGTGCGCCTTATGGGCCCACGTCGCCATTGGGTGGTATTAGGATATTTTATTCCTCGATCTATACTCTGGGACTCTGATCTCTCTTCTATTTGGGTTAAATGATTTTGCTAAAATCTAACTCTAGGTTCTCGTTACCACTTCCTGCCAGAGAACCCTTTCATTACGGATGATCGACTGCTTCAACAGAAGATTCTGACAATACTCTCCGATATTTTCTCGAGACCTTGTGCCTATTGCTTTAGCAATTCCCTACCACCGAAAAATCCCTATGGATAAATACTTACACCTGTCGTTCTTACTTCTATTCCCAGTTGGTCTTGTTATTACAAGATACCCCGAAATACTCGTGGTTGTTTCGATAATCCTTTGAGCTTACTGCCTTGCTGTTCTTTGTCACCTGAATACCCCTACGGATAATTCTTGCACTTATCGAGTATCCGCTCATCCCCCAGTTGTTCATGTGTTTCACAATGGTCATTGAAATACTATTCGATCCTCCAAAAATCCTTAGTAGCTTATTGCTCTGCAATACTTGTCTGCTTGCATGATGGATGCTTTCCATATGTCTGGCAATATTCGTTAGTATCCTTAGGCACCGTCATTTTGATCCCTTTGATTCGACATGAGTGCGAATGCACGCAATCATCAATTGATCCTTTTAAATTATCTTTCCGGCTCAAACGTCATTTTTAAACATGAGATGGTTCTCAACAAATCCAATTGCCGTCGATTGTACCCCTAAGGCTATTCAACTTATCCATCCCTAATCAGAACATTTCTTCTGATCCCTTGATTTGAAAATCACAATTCCTTTGCATTTGAGCTCTGGATTAGTCAGTTGTTTCCATAATCCAATGCCTTTGCATTGTTACTTCCTCTGGTTGTGTGCCGATGCTCACATCAGCTCTGTTATGGACTGGCAGATCCTTTAATGCATTTTATCCAACAGCGTCCTTCATATTCAATAACCTTGTGAGCCTTCCCTCAGATACATAATGCATTTGGTAAATTGTATCATCTACTTTCTCAACCATGCTCTACTTTCGAGCTTGTGATATTTACTCTTGAAACTTGTGGTATATGTTTCTAAGAAGCCCCTATGGGTTGAACATATGCCTTCTCTAAACTGTGTGAACTCGAAAGTTTTCACGAGTCATACACTTCTGGTATTTTGCCAGATAAAATTTCAACACTACAACTTCTTCGAAAGTGAGAAGTGAATGAAAGGTTATGCATTGGAGAAGTGGGAGTCGACCTTGAACTTTGTGTTCATGCCCATGGACACGATGTAGATCTTATCATTAAAGATTCTCTTAAATTAATTATTCCTTTGGTATAAGTTCATCTTATATCTGGGATCTGGCCTTTTGCAATTGTGGTTCCGACCATGTGATCCTTTAAGTACCATTTCGCGTGCAAGTTTAAGTGCTTGTCTTCTGTAGAGCAATACCCCAGTCCAACCTCTACTTTGATCTGTCATCGAGTATTACCCCCTCTGGTATCTCGAGATTATCACGGAACTGCATAACTTCTAATGAGTTCTTCTTCAAGTATTATTTGACTTTCGCTGCATCATCATTTGACTTGATGTCATCGCCGACCGATTACATCTTCATGAAATCTCTCGACAAATGTGTCGTGGTCATCATCAACATCCTGAGCTCTTCCAAGATATATATCGAATTCTTGATGAGAAATACCATCCTCGCCCCTCAATGGTTTGTGTTATCACCGACCACTTTATTGCCTTCCGTTCAACACAAACTTATTCATGTTTTGTGTTATACCTTGAGATCCTTGCTATCCAACATTTGTTCTTCTTTACCTTGGAATACTACCACCTTTTATGTCAAGAATGTCGTGGTAATTTTACCACCTCTTGAGAATTCTTGATATAGTAATATCTCTCGCCTTTTGCGTTCATTTCTTGGTCTCCGTGTTGTTTCTAAACGGAATACCGACAAATGGTCTGTGATGTGTAAATTCTAAACTTCTAGCAACCCTATTGCTTTGAAGTTATTGGTCTAGAGTTTCATTCTAAGTCTATTGCTTATTGAATCATCATTCGAACATTGATCATGCTACCTAGTCCAGATTCCTGGGTGCACCCTTCTAGCATTGTTCAATTGTGTATGTTTCCCTCGAGCATACATCATTATATCATTTGATCCGACAAATGATATTTCCTTGTTCACATAATTGTGGAAATCAATCCTTTGGAAATCTTGATGATTTGTCGCTGAGCCTATCAGCCACCTCCTCATCCTCTCCTTGGTTTACTGATGAACTCTTGTTTCAGAGTTCACTTCCATAGATCATTTCCGAGAATCTCACAGTGTCATCTCGTCAAATTGTGTTGCACCTTCTCCTCTCAGGCATCTTGATGTCTGAGGTATCGTGACACCAATCGGATCTGAATCTCGGTCAGATATGATGGTTGGGACATATTTTCAAGAGTTATATCATTGGTCGTTATATGACCCGGTAAGGTGGTGTCTTTGCTTAGCACCCTTGGCCAGAGGACCTATTGTTATAGTTTCCTTTTTAGCAAGGTTATCCATTCTTCCATAAGGAAATTGTAAGACCTATTCTATAGGTTGTTCCTGACGAATCCTTTGTGTTTCCAAAGACCGATCTTTACCCAATGACCATGTCAATGCTATCTCGAAGCATGTCTGTGGTACTCAGATTTTCAACAAGAACATTTGAAGCCCCATGCTAAATGTTTCTTGCTAAATTATCCAAACACCGTTGTATGGATAATGGCTTGTAATTTCTCTTCCTTTTACTAAAGGGTTTTCTATGTTATATCCCGTCATGGATATCATGCTTTGCTTGCCCTTGGGAAGGATATAACCCTGAAATATGTGTTTAAACACATTTTCCTTTTCATTGTTTTGTCTAACCTTTCTGGTGATCATTATGATCTAAGCAGTATTAATTCCCTGCTTATATTAACACCTTAGTGTACAATTCTGACAGTAAGACCCTGTTGCTTTTGTTGATGACATTTTGGTAACCACCGATGGACGAGAACCTTGCCTATTGGTCCGCCTTGTTCAACGAGCAGGGAAATGGTTCTCTTCATCCCCCGCCCTTGGTACCGACATTGTTGCCGACATAATCGACAGGCTACCCTCTGGAATGCCTTGCTATCATGACCAAGCAAGATGTCACCACTCCTCCTACTTTTATCCCACATGGTGGGCCCATAACCCACAGTTCCACAGGATCGAAACCTGACACTCCTGTACACCACTTGTTCCCAAGGTTGTTCGTCGCGCTTGACTTCGTATGTAATTCACGGACCACCTGTCTAGTGATCTATTCTGGTATGAGGCGCAATACCTATTCTCGTTGCCCTAAAACCCTTTCACCTTCTGATTAGGCATCGAACGATTGCCTATCCGTTTGAAACTTCTCATGGTACCTTCTTACTTTGCTCTAGATATCTTCCTAAGTTTCAAATCGAGAGATACTTATCCTTCTTCCCTGAGTTAACCGTTGGATGCTCGATCTTGTTAGAATCCGTCCTTATAGGGTTTTCCCTTCTCACCCTTTTGTAAGTACGGTGAAGATCCTGAAGGAAGGACGACAAACTTCATCATGATGACCTAAAGCAAAGAAATGAAGGCATCAACGTAATGGATCAACCTTTTTGAGAAGAGCAACTAACAACGAGAACCCTCTCCAAAATTTCTTAACCAGAGTGCCCCCTTACGCCTTTTAAATCTCGGGACGAGATTTCTTGTAGTGGAGGAGAATTGTGACGCCTGGGTAATCATGCTACAATAACCTCTACTAATGATGCCATGTCACCGAGGTCACTGTTGTTAATCTCGTGTTAATTCCAACCCGGTCAAATTCAAAATTCGAAATCAAACCAAACGATGAAGTTTTCAAACATTAAAACTAAAATGCTCGGAGTGTGTCGATTAATCCATAAGTAGTGGTAGGTGATGAAACCACACTTTTATAAAATATTTATGTGCACTAAAATAATTAAAACAATATTTGGAAATACTTAATAAATGCTTTTATGTGTATAGGTAATTGTAAGCTAGTTAAAATAATGTGTGAACATTTTATTACAGTGAGTTATGCTACCTTACTAATTTAGGTATGGGTTTTATAGTTTGATAAAACTGTTTTGATATTAAAACATTTAAACCCGAAGTTAAAAGAATAAATAAAGACAAAACAAAAATAAAATAAAACAACCCCCCCCCCCGCCCTCACTGGGCCAGGCCCACCTGTCCACTGCGCCGACCGGCCACCGGCCCAGCCGCCCACCCATAAGCCCCCCCCCCCCGGGGCAGCGACCCACTCCCCCCGATCCCCTCTCACTCCCGGATCTGGACGACGCCCCTCTCCCGTCGCCCCGCACCCCCCCCCACTCCTCCCACGTCCCACTCCTCCCTCTGCCCCCCTCCATGATCCAAATCGGGATCGGGGGCACCGACCCGCCGACCCCACCTCTCCCGCGCCGGCGCTGACCACCGCCTTCCATCGTAGCTGCTGCCCAGCGTCGCCCGGCGACCTTGCTGTCGCGGACAAGCTGCGTGTCGGCGACAAACTTCCTCGACACCGGCGCCTCGCGACCACCTCGTCGGACACCCCGTCCTCGTCCTCCTCCTCGAGCACGCTACCGCTTCCCTGCACCGCAAGTGAGGCCCGGCCTCTCCTCCTCTCTTCCCCGCTGCTGCCCGAGCTCGCTGGAGCTCGTAACCCGCCACGGCACTACACGCACTCTGCCGCGCCACCGCACGCTGCCCCCCTGCCCGACGTGCCTGCGTCGTCATCTGCTCCCGCCGCCGACGGCCGCTCGCCTCCGCCGGCCTTTGTCGTGCGCGAGCGCTCGCGCCCCCTGCGCCTCGTCCACTCGCCGCCGGCCCCGCAATCGTCGCCTCGCGCCCGCGCTCGCATCGCCCGCTTGCCTTCTGTGCCCCCGCGCACTGCCGTTGCCGCTTCCCTGCCGTTGGCCCCGCCCCGCACTGGCCGCGCCATGCCCCTCGCTCCACCCCTCACCACCGGCCCCAGGCCACCGACCTTCACCTGCTCCGGCGCCTTGCCAGGTTCGGGCGCCCGCAGCGTCACACCGCCCCACAACCGCCCCGGTTGACCTATGGGCCAATGACACGAGGGCCCCACCCTAGAACGAAAAAAAGAAATTACAAATAAATAAATAAATAATAAGTAAATAAAAATGTTAATTAATAAACTAAATTAATTAACTTGATTAATCCTCTTAAATTAAACTAATTAAACATTAGGTACCTAATTAACCAATTAAACTGATTAATAGGTTAATTATGTTATTGTACCTATGACATGCGGGACCCACACGTCAGCGACTCAGTCAACACCTCTATTGACTGCTGATGTCACGCTAATGTCATGCTGACGTCAGCAAGCACTATTCCGGATAATGTTGATTTAAATTAATTAAATGAATTCCAAAAAATGATGTAAACTTTAAAAATTAATATGAAATAAACCGTAGCTCGGATGGAAAAACTTTATACATGAAAGTTGCTCAGAACGATGAGACGAATCCGGATACGCATCCCGTTCGTCTGCCACGCATCCCTAGCATAGCGAACACGTAACTTTTCCCCTCCGATTCATTTGTCCGAAAACGCGAAACACCGAGGATATTTTCCCGGATGTTTCCCCCCTTCACCGGTATCACCTCATACCGCGTTAGGGCACACCTAGCATCACGGTTTGTCTTGTCATGCATCGTCATGCATTTGTTTGCATTATATTTATTGTTTCTTCCCCCTCTTCCCTCGCTAGACACCGAGACCGACGCTGCTGCTACCCAGTACGACTACGGTGTTGACGACCTCTCTCTCTTGCCAGAGCAACCAGGCAAGCCCCCCCCCCCTTGATCATCAGATATCGCCTACTCTTCTCTTTACTGCTTGGATTAGAGTAGTGTAGCATGTTACTGCTTTCCGTTAATCCTATTCTAATGCATAGCCTGTCATTGTTGCTACAACTGTTGATACCTTACCTGCAATCCTACATGCTTAGTATATGATGCTAGTGTTCCATCAGTGGCCCTACACTCTTGTCCGTCTGCCATGCTATACTACTGGGCCGTGATCACTTCGGGAGGTGATCGCGGGCATATACTATATACTTTACACTATTACATTACCTGTGGTACTGTTCGAAGTTGGGGGCTGAAGGGGCAGGTGGCTCCATCCCGGTAGAGGTGGTCCTGGGTTCCCGACGGCCCCCGACTGTTACTTTGTGGCGGAGCGACAGGGCAGGTTGAGACCACCTGGGAGAGAGGTGGGCCTGGCCCTGGTCGGCGTTCGTGGATACTTAACATGTTTAACGAGATCTTGGTATTTGATCTGAGTCTGGCCACTGGCTTATGCACACTAACCATCTACGCGGGGATAGTTATGGGCACTCGACGTCGTGGTATCAGCCGAAGCCTTCGTGACGTCAGCGACTGAGCGGCGCGCGCCGGATTGGACTGGAACACCTGCTAGGCTAGGTCTGCTTCCGCCCGCGTTCGCAACATGCAGGTGTGCAATGGGCGATGGGCCCAGACCCCTGCGCCATAGGATTTAGACCGGCGTGCTGACCTCTCTGTTGTGCCTAAGTAGGGCTGCGATGTGTTGATCTTCCGAGGCCGGGCATGACCCAGAAAAGTGTGTCCGGCCAAATGGGATCGAGCGTGTTGGGTTATGTGGTGCACCCCTGCAGGGAAGTTAATCTATTCGAATAGCCGTGATCTTCAGTAACAGGACGACTTGGAGTTGTACCTTGACCTTATGACAACTAGAACCGGATACTTAATAAAACACACCCTTCCAAGTGCCAGGTACAACCGGTGGTCGTTCTCTCACAGGGCGACGAGGGGAGGATCATCGGTTAGGATTATGCTATGCGATGTTACTTGGTGAACTTACCACCTACTCTCTTCTCCTGCTGCAAGATGGAGGTTACCAGAAGCGTAGTCTTCGAAAGGACTAGCTATTCCCCTCTTATTTCGGCATTCTGCAGTTCAGTCCACATATGATACCCTTATTCCGCTTTGATACCAATGCATACATTTGTAGTGTAGCTCCTTGCTTGCGAGTACTTTGGATGAGTACTCACGGTTGCTTTGCTCCCTCTTTTCCCCCTTTCTATACTCGATTGCTGCGACTAGACGTTGGAGCCCAGGAGCCAGACGCCACCGTCGATGACGACTACTACTACTCGGGAGGTGCCTACTACTACGTGCAGCCCGCTGACGACGACCAGGAGTAGTTTAGGAGGATCCCAGGCAGGAGGCCTGCGCCTCTTTCGATCTGTATCCCAGTTTGTGCTATCCTTCTTAAGGCAAACTTGTTTAACTTATGTATGTACTCCGATATTGTTGCTTCCGCTGACTCGTCTATGATCGAGCTCTTGTATTCGAGCCCTCGAGGCCCCTGGCTTGTAATATGATGCTTGTATGGCTTATTTTTATTTGTAGAGTTGTGTTGTGATATCTTCCCGTGAGTCCCTGATCTTAATCGTACACGTTTGCGTGTATGATTAGTGTGTGATTGAATCAAGGGCATCACAGGAGCATTCACTTTCCTGCTATACATTATTTTGCTCTCTTCAAAGGTAGATGCATTAATGGTAAAGATGAGGCATGTCACATGTGTGTCCCTGACCTCAGTATTCTTAGGAGTGCTGTGTTAGGAGAGAAATCTTATAATTTGGGAGCCATTATTGCACGTAGGTTGCATCTTAATAGATTTAATGGAGATTTCTTTGGAGGAATTTATGCAACCCGCATAGCTAATTTTCTTGGTATAGCCATACGCGAAGATGATATTGAATTACCTCCTGCTTACCTAGACTTTAATGCTATGGTTCACCACCAGTTTGTCGAGAGGAATGAATCACCTCTCCAGTATCGACTAATCTTTGACAGACGCCATGCTGTCCATATTACTCTCCCTGCTCCTGCCTTCTTTGATCATCAGGCAAAAGGAAGATATACTATTACCAGAGAGGAGGCAGATGAGTACGAGAGGAGAGCGGAGGCCGCTCGTCGCCACGCTGCAGCCCAGCAGGCGATAGCCGCTGCATCGCAGTACGACCCCAACTACTATTATGGATATCCGCCAGGCCAGCCGTGGCCATAGACCAACTTAGGCCAAAAGCCTAAGCTTGGGGGAGTACGTATTTCCCACCGACATTACATTTATGTTCGTACACTCATTGCTAGATGTCAGTGCTCATACTTTTTCATTGTATCATCCATGTTAGTTTATTTTCCTTTTTATGCATTATTCTTATGTGTTTAATAAACCTTAAGAAAAACCAAAAAAATAGTTGTAGCTTTTAGTTAGTTTACTTTCCATGCTTGTAGTAGTAATTAAAAAGAAAACCCAAAAATATTCCTGTTCTTCTTTTGCTTATTGGGAGCTTTCCCGTGTAAATAGTTTTATTTCTTTCCTTTTCTTCGAGGGTCGATAGGAGAAGACCATAATTAAATTGTTGAAGTGGCTCTTATATGCATTATTGTTGATCTGACAAAAGAGCCCATGTTGCCCTGTCTTCTCCTGTTTATTGAATGCTTGCAGATTCCAGCTTAGTCCAACGCACGTGCACTATTATTATTATTCACATCATTCGGTCGTGCAAGTGAAAGGCAATTATGACGATATATGATGGACTGACTGAGATGAGAAAAGCTGGTATGAACTCGACCTCTTTTGTTTTTGTAAATATGATTAGTTCATCGTTCCTGATTCAGCCTATTATGAATAAACATGTTTGCAATGACAACTAGATATTATAGTTTCTTGTGCCATGCTTGATTAGCTATGAGTTATAATGGTTTACCTTGCGTGCCAACATGCTATTGAGATGGTTATGATGGGGTATGATAGGGTGGTATCCTCCTCTGAATGATTTAAGTGACTTGACTTGGCGCATGTTCACGCATGTAGTTGAAACAAAATCAACATAGCCTTCACGATATTTATGTTCATGGTGGATTATATCCTACTCATGCTTGCATTCGGTGTTGATTAATTTTAATGCATGTTCATGACTATTGTCGCTCTCTAGCTGGTCGCTTCCCAATCTTTTGCTAGCCTTCACCCGTACCAAGCGGGAATACTGCTTGTGCATCCAAACTCCTTAAACCCCAAAGTTATTCCACATGAGTCCACTATACCTACCTATATATGATATCTACATGCCGTTCCAAGTAATTTTGTATGTGCCAAACTCTAAACCTTCAAATAAATATCCTGTTTTATATGCTCGAATAGCTCATGTATCAACTAGGGTTGTATGTATCTTCCATGTTAGGCGGGTTATTCTCAAGAGGAGTGGACTCCGCTCCTCACTCACGAGATAAATGGTTGGTCACCGGGACGCCCAGTCCCATGCTTTATGCAAACTAAATCAAAATAATTGCAAACAAAACTCCCCCAGGATTGTTGTTAGTTGGAGGCGCTTGTTGTTTCGAGCAAGCCATGGATTGATACTTGTTGGTGGAAGAGGGAGTATAAACTTTACAATTCTGTTTGGGAACCGCCTATAATGTGTGTAGCATGGGAGATATCGCATCTCTTGGTTGTTATGTTGACAATGAAAGTATACTGCTCAAAATATTATTCACCTCTATTTCAAAACCGAGCTCTGGCACCTCTACAAATCCCTGCTTCCCTCTGCGAAGGGCCTATCTATTTACGTTTATGCTGAGTCATCATCCTCTTATTAAAAAGCACCAGTTGGAGAGCACCACTGTCATTTGCATTCATTACTGTTAGTTTACATTGAGTATGACTTGACTTGATCTCTTTTACCATGAATTACAATGTCTAGTCAGCCCTTGGTCTTTAAAGGTGCTCTGCATTTATGTTTTGCGGTCTCAGAAAGGGCTAGTGAGATACCATCTTGTAATATCATATTATGATTGTTTTGAGAAAGTGTTGTCATCCGAGATTTATTATTATTGCTCGCTAGTTGATTATGCCATTGATATGAGTAAACTTGAGACCTAAGCGTTATTGCGAATGTGGTTAGTTATAATCTTTGCTGAAAACTTGAATGCTGGCTTTACATATTTACAACAACAAGAGCAAACAGAGTTTGTAAAAGTTTTTCTTTATCTCTTTTAGTTTATCTCTTTCAGTTTGTCAACAGAATTGCTTGAGGACAAGCAAAGGTTTAAGCTTGGGGGAGTTGATACGTCTCCAATGTATCTACTTTTCCAAACACTTTTGCCCCTGTTTTGGACTCTAACTTGCATGATTTGAATGGAACTAACCCGGACTGACGCTATTTTCAGCAGAATTACCATGGTGTTATTTATGTGCAGAAACAAACGTTCTCGAAATGACCTAAAACTTCACGGAGCAACTTTTTGGAAAATATAAAAAATACTTGCAAAAGATGAAGTCCAGGGGGCCCACCACCTCTCCACGAGGGTGGGGGCACGCCCCCCTACCTCGTGGGCCCCCTGTTGCCTCTTCGACTCCAACTCCAACTCTATATATTGTGTTTCGGGGAGAGAAAAATCAAATAGAAGAATTCATCGCGTTTTACGATACAGAGCCGCCGCCAAGCCCTAAAACCTCTTGGGAGGGCTGATCTGGAGTCCGTTCGGGGCTCCGGAGAGGGAAATCCATCGCCATCGTCATCACCAACCATCCTCAATCACCAATTTCATGATGCTCACCGCCGTGCGTGAGTAATTCCATCGTAGGCTTGCTGGACGGTGATGGGTTGGATGGGATCTATCATGTAATCGAGTTAGTTTTGTTAGGGTTTGATTCCTAGTATCCACTATGTTCTAAGATTGATGTTGCTATGACTTTGCTATGCTTAATGCTTGTCACTAGGGCCCGAGTGCCATCATTTCAGATCTGAACCTATTATGTTTTCATCAATATATGAGTGTTCTTGATCCCATCTTGCAAGTCTATAGTCACCTATTATGTGTTATGATCCGTTAACCTCGAATGACAATAATCGGGATACTTACCGGTGATGACCATAGTTTGAGGAGTTCATGTATTCACTATGTGTTAATGCTTTGTTCCGGTACTCTATTAAAAGGAGGCCTTAATATCCCTTAGTTTCCGTAAGGACCCCACTGCCACGGGAGGGTAGGACAAATGATGTCATGCAATTTCTTTTCCATAAGCACGTATGACTATATTCGGAATACATGCCTACATTATATCAATAAACTGGAGCTAGCTCTGTGTCATCCTAGGTTATGACTGTTACATGATGAACCACATCCGGCATAATTCTCCATCACCGGTCCATTGCCTACGAGCTTTCCATATATTGTTCTTTGCTTATTTACTTTCCTGTTGCTATTGCTATCATCACTACAAAATACCAAAAACATCACTTCTACTACTGTTACCTTTTGCTACCGTTACCACTACTATCATATTACTTTGCTACTAAATACTTTGCTGCAGATATTAAGTTTCCAGGTGTGGTTGAATTGACAACTCAACTGCTAATACTTGAGAGTATTCTTTGGCTCCCCTTGTGTCGAATCAATAAATTTGGGTTGAATACTTTACCCTCGAAAACTGTTGTGATCCCCTATACTTGTGGGTTATCAACTGGTCACTGGAAGCGGAACTACCCCAAGTAATTGGCGGATAAGAAGGATGGCAAAGTGAACATATGTATATTTGATATACATGTTATTGATGTGTACTTTACTAGTGTTTATAGCAACCCCTCAGTATTTGATACTAGTTCAGTTGCTAAGAATAGTAACTCGAAACGGGAGTTGCAGAATGAACAGAGACTAGTTAAGGGTGAAGCGACGATGTGTATTTGAAATGGTTCCAAGATTGATATGATCATCATCACACACTCCCTATACTTTTGGGATTAGTGTTAAACCTAAAATAAATGTTATTTAGTGTTTGCGTTGAGCATGAATATGATTGGATCATGTTTATTGCAATACGTTTATTCATGTAAGTTAGAGAATTATTGTTGTTCTGTTTACATGAAAAAAACCTTCTATGGTCATACACCCAATGAAAATGGTTTGTTGGATCTCGATCATGGTGATACACATTTTCATAATATTGAAGCCAAAAGATGCAAAGTTAATAATGATAGTGCAACTTATTTGTGGCACTGCCGTTTAGGTCATATTGGTGTAAAGCGCATGAAGAAAATCCATGCTGATGGGATTTTGGAATCACTTGATTATGAATCAGTTGATGCTTGCGAACCATGCCTCATGGGTGTTACGCCCCCGATTCAATCGTACACTAATCATGCACGCAAACGTGTACGATCAAGATCAGGGACTCACGGAAAGATATCACAACACAACTCTAAAAACATAAATAAGTCATACAAGCATCATAATACAAGCCAAGGGCCTCGAGGGCTCGAATATAAGTGCTCGATCATAGACGAGTCAGCGGAAGAAACAATATCTGAGTACAGACATAAGTTAAACAAGTTTGCCTTAAGAAGGCTAGCACAAACTGGGATACAGATCGAAAGAGGCGCAGGCCTCCTGCCTGGGATCCTCCTAAACTACTCTAGGTCATCATCAGCGGGCAGCACGTAGTAGTAGGCACCTCCAGTGTAGTAGGGGTCGTCGTCGACGGTGGCGTCTGGCTCCTGGACTCCAGCATCTGGTTGCGACAACCAGAAAGAAAGGAAAGGGGAAAAAAGGGGGAGAAAGCAACCGTGAGTACTCATCCAAAGTACTCGCAAGCAAGGAACTACACTACATATGCATGGGTATATGTGTAAGGAGGCCATATCAGTGGACTGAACTGCAGAATGCCAGAATAAGAGGGGGATAGCTAATCCTGTCGAAGACTACGCTTCTGGCAGCCTCCGTCTTGCAGCATGTAGAAGAGAGTAGATTGAAGTCCTCCAAGTAGCATCTCCAAGTAGCATCTCCAAGTAGCATCTCCAGTAGCATCGCATAGCATAATCCTACCCGGCGATCCTCTCCTCGTCGCCCTGACGGAAAAGCGATCACCGGGTTGTCTGTGGAACTTGGAAGGGTGTGTTTTATTAAGTATCCGGTTCTAGTTGTCATAAGGTCAAGGTACAACTCCAAGTCGTCCTGTTACCGAAGATCACGGCTATTCGAATAGATTAACTTCCCTGCAGGGGTGCACCACATAACCCAACACGCTCGATCCCATTTGGCCGGACACACTTTCCTGGGTCATGCCCGGCCGCGGAAGATCAACACGTCGCAGCCCCACCTAGGCAAAACAGAGAGGCCAGCACGCCGGTCTAAACCTAAGCGCGCAGGGGTCTGGGCCCATCGCCCTGAGCACACCTGCATGTTGCGTGGGCGGCCGGAAGCAGACCTAGCCTAGTGGCGTTCCAGTCCAATTCGGCGCGCGCCGCTCCGTCGCTGACGTCTGAAGTGCTTCGGCTGATACCACGACGTCGGGATACCCATAACTACTCCCACGTAGATGGTTAGTGCGTATAGGCTCGTAGCCGACTCAGATCAAATACCAAGATCTCGTTAAGCGTGTTAAGTATCCGCGAACGCCGAACAGGGCCAGGCCCACCTGTCTCCTAGGTGGTCTCAACCTGCCCTGTCGCTCCGCCACAAAGTAACAGTCGAGGGCCGTCGGGAACCCAGGCCCACCTCTACCGGGATGGAGCCACCTGTCCTTTCAGCCCCCTCGTCGGAATCACTTGCGGGTACTCAATGAGCTGACCCGACTTTAGTCACCATCTGTATAGTATGTATGTATGTATAGTATATACCCGTGATCACCTCCCAAGTGATCACGGCCCGATAGTATAGCAAGGCAGACTGACAAGAATGTAGGGCCAATGATGATAAACTAGCATCCTATACTAAGCATTTAGGATTGCAGGTAAGGTATCAACAGATGTAGCGACAATGTCAGGCTATGCATCAGAATAGGATTAACGAAAGCAATAACATGCTACACTACTCTAATGCAAGCAGTATAGAGAGAATAGGCGATATCTGGTGATCAAGGGGGGGGGGCTTGCCTGGTTGCTCTGGCAAGAGAGAGGGGTCGTCAACTCCGTAGTCGAACTGGGCAGCAGCAGCGTCGGTCTCGTAGTCTACCGAAGAGAAGAGGGGGAAGAAACAATAAATACAGTGCAAACATAAGCAAGACGACGCAAGACATGACAAAGAGCGGTGCTAGGTGTGTTCTAACGCAGTATGGGGTGATGCTGGCGAAGGGGGAAATCGTCCGGGAAAGTATTCCCGGTGTTCCGTGTTTTCGGGCAGAGGAGCCGGAGGGGGAAAGTTGCGAGTTTGATATGTTAGGGGTGTGTGGCGGACGAACGGGTTGCGTATCCGGATTCGTCTCGTCGTTCTGAGCAACTTTCATGTTGAAAATATTTTAATCCGAGTTACGGATTATAAGATATGATTTTTAAAAGATTTTAACAATTTTGGAATTTAATTATTTATTTAATTAATTCAAAAAAATGTATTTATGACGTCAGCATGATGTCATGCTGACGTCAGCAGTCAACAGGGGTTGACTGAGTCAACCCTGACAGGTGGGTCCCGTTCGTCATACACTGTTAACTAATTAACCTAATTAAGTTTAATTAACAGTAGTTAATTAGGTTAATTAGTTATTAGGTTAATTAATCAGGATTAATTAGATTAATTATTTACTTAATTAATTGATTAATTAATTAATTAATTAGTTTTTATTCATTTTTTTTATTTATATAAATCTCATTTTCCTTTTCTTTTTATTTAAAAGTTCTGTGGGGGGTGGGGCCCCAATGTCATAGGCCCCAGGGGGCCAAACGGGCGTGCGGGCGTGCGGGGTGGCCCGTTCGGGCGCAACCCAGGGGGACGCGGGCGTGGGCGCCCGCCCGATCCCGCGCCGGCGTGGCGGAGGGGGGCCCGACGAGGAGCCGGCGAGGCGGTCCCCGGTGGGGCTTCGGCGGTGGCGGGGCTAGACGGGGTCCGGGTCGCCGGAGGCGGCGGAAGTAGGCGGAGGGGGATGCGGGCGTGGACGCGGGCGTCAGCGTCGGCGGGCGTCGCCGGGGGGGGTGCGACGGGGAGGTCCGTTCGGGTTCGTTGGCAGGGGGGAAAGGCGAGGGAGGCGGGGGACGGCCGGAGCCGGCGACGGGGGCTCCGGGCGACGGCGTCGTTCGGGAGGGGGAGAGGGGAGCGACGGGGGGGGGGGAGTGGGCGAAGCTCACAGGGGGTCCGCGGGGTCTAGGAGGCGGGCGCGGTGGAGCTTGGAGGCGACCGGCGAGGAGGGAGTCGGGGAGGCGGCCGCCGGCGTCGGGGAGGGGGTCCGGTGAGGCGGGGGAGGTCGGGGACGATCCCGCGGCGGCGGGTGCCCCGCGCGTGGGGCGACGGTGTGGAGGGGGGGTCCGGACGGCGGCGAGGGGCGCAGGGGGGCGGAGGTGACCGGTGTCGGAGCGGCGGGGGCCGCCGGCGATGAGGGGAGGACGAGGGGGACCGGGATCGGGCGGGGGCCGATCCGGATCAGCGCGAGGGGGAGAAAGGGGATCGGGGGGGGAGTGGTTGCGGCTAGGGTTCCCGACGGGGGGAAGAGGTGGATAAGTGGCCGGCCGGCTGGGCCGGGCCAGGGGAGGGGGCTGGGCCAGGTGTGAGGGGGGCCAGGTGGGGAGGGGCTGGCCCAGTTGGGCCAGTGGGGTTTCCTCCCCCGCTCTCTTTTGTTTTATTTTTACTTTTTATTTACTTTACCTTTTCTGTTTTATTTTAGTTGCAGTTTATTTTTTTGTTTTAGTAAATACCAAAGTGGCACCTAAATTGTTCTTACAAATTAAGCCACAACCACAAAATGCTTCATCCCTAAATAATATAGTTTAATATTTTACAAAACACAAAAGGCATTTAATTAATTTCTTTTGCTGCTGTTTTATTTTCCTTTGAGCATTTAAACATTTTATAAAAATGTGGTTTCACCTCCATAATTACCTATGTATTATTTGGTTCACTCCGAACATTTAAATTTTAATATTTGAAAACTTTTATTGTTTGCTCGATTTTGTATTTGAAATTCGAACCGGTTTTTGAACTAACCCGAGATTAACTACAGTGACAAAGGTGACGTGGCATCATTAGTGGGGATTACTGTAGCTTAATTACCCGGGCGTCACAATTCTCCTCCACTACAAGAAATCTCGTCCCGAGATTTAAGAGGGGAGCAAGGGGGAAAGGTCTGGTTACGATAATCTAACGGATCTTCTCGAAGAAGTTAATCCCTTTCGTTGATGTCTTCAATCCTTTATTCCGATGCATCATGATAAACTGGTCATCATTTCTTCGGGAACTCCATCGTACTTACGAAAGATAAGGGGCCAGCTCACTACGACATAAAGCTTTTAAGGGAAACAATCTGGGGCTAACCCATGAATTAGTATAAGATTATCTCTCGAGTTGAACATATGAAATACCTCGAGAGTAAGGTACGAAGGTACCATAATAGGCTCCAAGCGGGTGAGAAAGGGGTTCAGAGTAGCGAGAGTAAGTATCGCGTCTGATACCAGAATAGATCACTATGACGGTGGCCCGTGAATTACATACGAGTCCACGCGGGAGGAATAACTTTGGGAACAGGGGGTGTACAGGAGAGTCTGGTTCCGATCCTGTGGAACTGTGGGTTATGGGCCCACCATGTGGTTAAAAGTAGAAAGGTTGGTGACATCTTGCACGATCATGTAAGCTAGGCATGTCAGAGGAGAGTCTGAGGGTCATGTCGGCAACAACATAGGTACCAAGGGCGAGGGTCGAAGAGAACCATTTTCCTGCTCGTTGAACGAGGCGGACCAATAGGCAAGGTTCTCGTCCATCGGTGGTTACCGGAATGTCATCAACAATAGTAATAGGGTCTTACTTACAGAGTGGTACAACGAGGTGCTTACCTAAGCAGGGGATTATCACTGCTTAGATTATATAGGTCACAAGAAGGGTCAAACAGACCCATGGAAAGGAAAATGTGATCATTAGGTTAAACAGAACAATGGAAAGGAAAAATGTGTTTAAACACATATTTCGGGGGTATATCCTTCCCAAGGATAAGCAGAGCATGATATCCATGACAGGATATAATGTAGAAAACCCTTTAGGTAAGGGGAGAGAAATTTCATGACATTACCCATACAACGGTGTTCGGATAATTGAGCAAGAAACATTTAGCATTGGGCTTCGGATGTTCTTGTTGAAAATCAGAGTATCGCAGACATGCTTCGAGATAGCATTGACATGGCCTTCAGGTGAAGATCAGACTTTGGAATCACGAAGGATCCATCTGGAATAACTTGTAGAATCAGTATTACAATTCCCTCATGGATGAATGGATAACCCTGCTGAAAAGGAATCTATAATGATAGGTCCTCCAGCCGGGGGGGGGGGTGCTAGGTATGACATCATGCTACCGGGTCATCAAGGATCAACATCATAACTCTCTGAAAGTTGTCCCAACCATCTTAGCTGACCGGGATTCGGATCCGATTGGTGTCAGGATACCCCAGACTTAGGATACCTGAGAAGAAAAGGATGCAACGCAAATAGACGAGATGACATTGTAAGATTCTCGGGGAAATGGACTATGAAGTGATTTCTGTTAACAAGAGTCCATCATTAACCCAAGGAGAGGACAAGGAGGTGTCTGGTGAACTCAACGGCAATTCACCGAGATTCCCAAAGGATAGACTCCCACATTTAAGTGAACAAGGAGATAACATTTGTCGGAGCAAATGATACAAGGAAGTATGCTCGAGGGAAACATACACAAGTAAACATTGGTTGAAAGGTGCGCCCGATGGGTTGGGTTGCACGGCCAATGTCAGAATGGTGATTCAATAATCGATAGTCTAAGAATTTCACTTCAAAGCAAGAGGCTTGCTAGAAGGGCAGAATTCAAACAGCACCGTTCACTTGTTGGTACACCGGTTGGAAGCAACACGGGGACCAAGAAAGAATGGTGATGGTGAGAAGCGTCTCAATACCAAGAATTTCTTAAGAGGTGGAGCAGTCCTCACAACATCCTTGATATTAACAGATGGTAATACTCCAAGGTAAAGAAGAACAAATGCTGGATAGCAGGGATCTCAAGGTTTACACAAAACACGAACATCTTGTGTTGAACGGAAGGCAATAAAGTGGTCGATGAGAACAGGAATCATCGAGGGCAAGGATGGTATTACCCATCATGAATTCAATTGAATTCCTGGAAGAGCTCATAAGATTGATGATGATCACGACACAAGTGTCGAGAGTTTCCATGCCGATGTGATCAATCAGCGACGACATCAAGTCAAAGTAATGATGAAGCAAGAGGTTAATGGAACCACGGTTATGACATAAACTCGAACTCAAGCTTGTTGTTTAAGGTGAAAGGGAATGACGAGGAAAATCGACATAAGCTTAATTCATCGTCGAAAATTGTGCTCCGAGAAGAAGGACCGGGTAGCACAGTTAAAATCATCACGACAATGATATAGCCAAACAGGCTAGGAATGGCGTGATCGGGTACAAACTCGTACTTATAGAAGCTTACTGAAGAGTTGTTGAACCGTAGTGCGGACTTGGTTCAGTTATCGGTGTCTTTGAGTGTTTAATAACTCAGAGCCCGTGAGAAATTGGAATCAGTGGGAAGGTAGTACTTGATGAACTCATAAAAAGTTATGCAGTTCCATGATAATCTCGAGATACCAGGGGGGTAATACTCGACAGAAGATCAAAGTAAAGGTTGGACTGGGGTATTGATCCATAGAATACAATTGTTTAACTTGTCTGAGAAATGGAATCAAAGAAGAACAAACATGGTCGGAACCACGGATGCAAAAGGCTAGATCCCTGATATAAGAAAAACTTATACCAAGGGAATAATTCATTTAAGAGAAGCTTTAATGATAAGATCTACATCGTGTCCATGGGCATGAACACAAGTTCAAGGTCGACTCCCACTTCTCCAATGCATAACCTTTCATTCACTTCTCACATTCGATGAAGTTGCAGTGTTGAAATTTTATCTGGTGAAGCACCAGAAGAGTATGACTCGTGAAAACTTTCGGGTTCACACGGTTTAGAGAAGGCATATGTTCAACCCATAGGGGCTTCTTAGAAACATATACCACAAGTTTCAAGAGTAAATAACACAAGCCCGAAAGCAGAGCATGGTTGGCCAAGCCGAGGATACAACTTAACAAAGGCATTATGTATCAGGGGAAGAACTCACAAAGTGATCAAATGTGAAGGACATTGTCGGATAACAATCCAACAAAGGAGCTGGTGGTCCACAAGGGATCTGAGGTGAGCACCGGTACTCAACCAGAGGAAGAAGAATGCACGGGCATCATATTATAGAACATCGGAATGATTCGATGCTTAGATAATAAAGGAATTTCGATTTCCAAAACAAAGGATCGGGAGCAGTCGCTCTGATCAAGGATGGATAAGTTGGATATACCAGAGGCACAATTGACGACAAATAGTTTGGTCGAGAACCAGCTCATGTTCAAAAATGATGTCTGAGCCGGAAGGATAATTTAGAAGGGTTGATAGATGATTGTGTGCATTCGCACACGTGCTGAATCAATAGGATCAAAATGACGATGCCTAAGGATACTAACGAATATTGCCAGACATATGGAAAGCATCCATAATGCAAGCCGACAAGTATTGCAGAGCAATAAGCTATTAAGGATTTTTGGAGGATCAAACAGTATTTCGAAGACCATTGTGAAACACATGAACAACTGGGGGATGAGCGGATATTCTATAAATGCGAGAATTAACTGTAGGGGTATTCAAGTGACAAGAACAGCAAGGCAGTAAGCTCAAGGGATTATCGAAACCACGACGAGTTTTTCAGGGTATCTTGTAATAACAAGACCAACTGGGGATGATATAAGAATAACAACTGTAAGTAGTTACCCATAAGGGTTGACGGTGGAAGGGGAACTGCAAACGCGATGAACACAAGTTCTCGGCCTAACAGCGGAAAGTATCTTCAGGGTCTTCACGTGCAGCCGACGATCATCAGTAATAAGGGGCTCTCCGGGTGAAAGTGATAACGAGATCCTAATGTTAGATTTAGCAAAATCATTTAACCCGAATAGAAGAGAGATCAGAGTCCCAGAGTAAAGGTCGAGGAATAAAAGATCCTAATACCTCCCGATGGCGACGTGGGCCCATGGGCCACACAGCCATGTTAGTAAAAGTTTTGCAATGTCTAGACTCAACTTCGGCCAAGGAGTTGGAAAGGGGGATTCCTACAGGCAGTCAGCTCTGATACCAACTTGTTACGCCCCCGATTCAATCGTACACTAATCATGCACGCAAACGTGTACGATCAAGATCAGGGACTCACGGAAAGATATCACAACACAACTCTAAAAACATAAATAAGTCATACAAGCATCATAATACAAGCCAGGGGCCTCGAGGGCTCGAATACAAGTGCTCGATCATAGACGAGTCAGCGGAAGAAACAATATCTGAGTACAGACATAAGTTAAACAAGTTTGCCTTAAGAAGGCTAGCACAAACTGGGATACAGATCGAAAGAGGCGCAGGCCTCCTGCCTGGGATCCTCCTAAACTACTCCAGGTCGTCGTCAGCGGGCAGCACGTAGTAGTAGGCACCTCCAGTGTAGTAGGGGTCGTCGTCGATGGTGGCGTCTGGCTCCTGGACTCCAGCATCTGGTTGCGACAACCAGAAAGAAAGGAAAGGGGAAAAAGGGGGGAGAAAGCAACCGTGAGTACTCATCCAAAGTACTCGCAAGCAAGGAACTACACTACATATGCATGGGTATATGTGTAAGGAGGCCATATCAGTGGACTGAACTGCAGAATGCCAGAATAAGAGGGGGATAGCTAGTCCTATCGAAGACTACGCTTCTGGCAGCCTCCGTCTTGCAGCATGTAGAAGAGAGTAGATTGAGTCCTCCAAGTAGTATCTCCAAGTAGCAACTCCAAGTAGCATCTCCAGTAGCATCTCCAGTAGCATCGCATAGCATAAACCTACCCGGCGATCCTCCCCTCGTCGCCCTGTGGAAAAGCGATCACCGGGTTGTCTGTGGAACTTGGAAGGGTGTGTTTTATTAAGTATCCGGTTCTAGTTGTCATAAGGTCAAGGTACAACTCCAAGTCGTCCTGTTACCGAAGATCACGGCTATTCGAATAGATTAACTTCCCTGCAGGGGTGCACCACATAACCCAACACGCTCGATCCCATTTGGCCGGACACACTTTCCTGGGTCATGCCCGGCCTCGGAAGATCAACACGTCGCAGCCCCACCTAGGCAAAACAGAGAGGCCAGCACGCCGGTCTAAACCTAAGCGCGCAGGGGTCTGGGCCCATCGCCCTGAGCACACCTGCACGTTGCGTGGGCGGCCGGAAGCAGACCTAGCCTAGTGGCGTTCCAGTCCAATCCGGCGCGCGCCGCTCCGTCGCTGACGTCTGAAGTGCTTCGGCTGATACCACGACGTCGGGATACCCATAACTACTCCCACGTAGATGGTTAGTGCGTATAGGCTCGTAGCCGACTCAGATCAAATACCAAGATCTCGTTAAGCGTGTTAAGTATCCGCGAACGCCGAACAGGGCCAGGCCCACCTGTCTCCTAGGTGGTCTCAACCTGCCCTGTCGCTCCGCCACAAAGTAACAGTCGAGGGCCGTCGGGAACCCAGGCCCACCTCTACCGGGATGGAGCCACCTGTCCTTTCAGCCCCCTCGTCAGAATCACTTGCGGGTACTCAATGAGCTGACCCGACTTTAGTCACCATCTGTATAGTATGTATGTATGTATAGTATATACCCGTGATCACCTCCCAAGTGATCACGGCCCGATAGTATAGCAAGGCAGACTGACAAGAATGTAGGGCCAATGATGATAAACTAGCATCCTATACTAAGCATTTAGGATTGCAGGTAAGGTATCAACAGATGTAGCGACAATGTCAGGCTATGCATCAGAATAGGATTAACGAAAGCAATAACATGCTACACTACTCTAATGCAAGCAGTATAGAGAAGAATAGGCGATATCTGGTGATCAAAGGGGGGGGCTTGCCTGGTTGCTCTGGCAAGAGAGAGGGGTCGTCAACTCCGTAGTCGAACTGGGCAGCAGCAGCGTCGGTCTCGTAGTCTACCGAAGAGAAGAGGGGGAAGAAACAATAAATACAGTGCAAACATAAGCAAGACGACGCAAGACATGACAAAGAGCGGTGCTAGGTGTGTTCTAACGCAGTATGGGGTGATGCTGGCGAAGGGGGAAATCGTCCGGGAAAGTATTCCCGGTGTTCCATGTTTTCGGGCAGAGGAGCCGGAGGGGGAAAGTTGCGAGTTTGATATGTTAGGGGTGTGTGGCGGACGAACGGGTTGCGTATCCGGATTCGTCTCGTCGCTCTGAGCAACTTTCATGTTGAAAATATTTTAATCCGAGTTACGGATTAAAAGATATGATTTTTAAAAGATTTTAACAATTTTGGAATTTAATTATTTATTTAATTAATTCAAAAAATGTATTTATGACGTCAGCATGATGTCATGCTGACGTCAGCAGTCAACAGGGGTTGACTGAGTCAACCCTGACAGGTGGGTCCCGTTCGTCATACACTGTTAACTAATTAACCTAATTAAGTTTAATTAACAGTAGTTAATTAGGTTAATTAGTTATTAGGTTAATTAATCAGGATTAATTAGATTAATTATTTACTTAATTAATTAATTAATTAATTAGTTTTTATTCATTTTTTTATTTATATAAATCTCATTTTCCTTTTCTTTTTATTTAAAAGTTCTGTGGGGGGGTGGGGCCCCAATGTCATAGGCCCCAGGGGGCCAAACGGGCGTGCGGGCGTGCGGGGTGGCCCGTTCGGGCGCAACCCAGGGGGACGCGGGCGTGGGCGCCCGCCCGATCCCGCGCCGGCGTGGCGGAGGGGGGGCCCGACGAGGAGCCGGCGAGGCGGTCCCCGGTGGGGCTTCGGCGGTGGCGGGGCTAGACGGGGTCCGGGTCGCCGGAGGCGGCGGAAGTAGGCGGAGGGGGATGCGGGCGTGGACGCGGGCGTCAGCGTCGGCGGGCGTCGCCGGGGGGGGGTGTGACGGGGAGGTCCGTTCGGGTTCGTTGGCAGGGGGGAAAGGCGAGGGAGGCGGGGGACGGCCGGAGCCGGCGACGGGGGCTCCGGGCGACGGCGTCGTTCGGGAGGGGGAGAGGGGAGCGACGGGGGGGGGGGAGTGGACGAAGCTCACAGGGGGTCCGCGGGGTCTAGGAGGCGGGCGCGGTGGAGCTTGGAGGCGACCGGCGAGGAGGGAGTCGGGGAGGCGGCCGCCGGCGTCGGGGAGGGGGTCCGGTGAGGCGGGGGAGGTCGGGGACGATCCCGCGGCGGCGGGTGCCCCGCGCGTGGGGCGACGGTGTGGAGGGGGGTCCGGACGGCGGCGAGGGGCGCAGGGGGGCGGAGGTGACCGGTGTCGGGGCGGCGGGGGCCGCCGGCGATGAGGGGAGGACGAGGGGGACCGGGATCGGGCGGGGGCCGATCCGGATCGGCGCGAGGGGGAGAAAGGGGATCGGGGGGGAGTGGTTGCGGCTAGGGTTCCCGACCGGGGGAAGAGGTGGATAAGTGGCCGGCCGGCTGGGCCGGGCCAGGGGAGGGGGCTGGGCCAGGTGTGAGGGGGGCCAGGTGGGGAGGGGCTGGCCCAGTTGGGCCAGTGGGGTTTCCTCCCCCACTCTCTTTTGTTTTATTTTTACTTTTTATTTACTTTACCTTTTCTGTTTTATTTTAGTTGCAGTTTATTTTTTTGTTTTAGTAAATACCAAAGTGGCACCTAAATTGTTCTTACAAATTAAGCCACAACCACAAATGCTTCATCCCTAAATAATATAGTTTAATATTTTACAAAACACAAAAGGCATTTAATTAATTTCTTTTGCTGCTGTTTTATTTTCCTTTGAGCATTTAAACATTTTATAAAAATGTGGTTTCACCTCCATAATTACCTATGTATTATTTGGTTCACTCCGAACATTTAATTTTTAATATTTGAAAACTTTTATTGTTTGCTCGATTTTGTATTTGAAATTCGAACCGGTTTTTGAACTAACCCGAGATTAACTACAGTGACAAAGGTGACGTGGCATCATTAGTGGGGATTACTGTAGCTTAATTACCCGGGCGTCACAATGGGCAAGATGACTAAGACTCCGTTCTCCGAAACAATGGAGCGAGCAACAGATTTGTTGGAAATCATACATACTGATGTATTTGGTCCGATGAATATTGAGGCTCGCGGCGGGTATTGTTATTTTCTCACCTTCACAGATGATTTAAGCAGATATGGGTATATCTAGTTAATGAAACATAAGTCTGAAGCGTTTGAAAAGTTCAAAGAATTTCAGGGTGAAGTTGAAAATCATCGTAATAAGAAAATAAAAGTTTCTACGATATGATCGCAAGTAAAATATTTGAGTTATGAGTTTGGCCTTCAGTTAAAACAATGTGAAATAGTTTCACTACTCACGCCACCTGGACCACCACAGTGTAATGGTGTCTGAATATCGTAACCGTACTTTATTAGATATGGTGCGATCTATGATGTCTCTTACCGATTTACCACTATCATTTTGGGGTTATGCATTAGAGACAACTACATTCACGTTAAATAGGGAACCATCTAAATCCGTTGAGACGACACCGTATGAACTATGGTTTGGCAAGAAACCTAAGCTGTCGTTTCTTAAAGTTTGAGGCTGCAATGCTTATCTGAAAAAGTTTCAACCTGATAAGCTCAAACCCAAATCGGAGAAGTGCGTCTTCATAGGATAACCAAAAGAAAATGTTGGGTACACCTTCTATCACAGATGCGAAGGCAAGATATTCATTGCTGAGAATTGATCCTTTCTAGAGAAGGAGTTTCTCCCGAAAGAAGTGAGTGGGAGGAAAGTAGAACTTGATGAGGTAACTGTACCTACTCCCTTATTGGAAAGTAGTTCATCACAGAAATCTGTTCGTGTGACTACTACACCAATTAGTGAGGAAGCTAATGATGATGATCATGTAACTTCAGATCAAGTTACTACCGAACCTCGTAGGTAAACCAGAGTGAGATCCGCACCAGAGTGGTACAGTAATCCTGTTCCGGAGGTCATGTTACTTGACCATGACGAACCTATGAACTATGAGGAAGCGATGATGAGCCCAGATTCCGCGAAATGGCTTGAGGCCATGAAATCTGAGATGAGATCCATGTATGAGAACAAAGTATGGACTTTGATTAACTTGCCCAATGATCGGCGAGCCATTGAGATTAAATGGATCTTCAAGAGGAAGACGGACGCTGATAGTAGTGTTACTATCTACAAAGCTAGAATTGTCGCAAAAGGTTTTCGACAAGTTCAAGGTATTGACTACGATGAGAGTTTCTCACTCGTATCTATGCTTAAGTCTGTCCGAATCATGTTAGAAATTACCGCATATTATGAAATCTGGCAAATGGATAAACAAAACTGCATTCCTTAATGGATTTGTTAAAGAAGAGTTGTATATGATGCAACCAGAAGGTTTTGTCAATCCTAAAGGTGCTAAAAAAATATGCAAGCTCCAGCGATCCATATATGGACTGATGCAAGCATCTCGGAGTTGGAATATACGCTTTGATAAGTTGATCAAAGCATATAGTTTTATATAGACTTGCGGTGAAGCCTGTATATACAAGAAAGTGAGTGGGAGCACTACAACATTTCTGATAAGTATATGTGAATGACATATTGTTGATCGGAGATAATGTAGAATTATTCTGCAAAGCATAAAGAAGTGTTTGAAAGGAGTTTTTCAAAGAAAGACCTTGGTGAAGCTGCTTACGTATTGAGCATCAAGATCTATAGAGATAGATCAAGACGCTTGATAAGTTTTTCAATGAGTACATACCTTGACAAGATTTTGAAGTAGTTCAAAATGGAACAGTCAAAGAAAGAGTTCTTGCCTGTGTTACAAGGTGTAAAACTGAGTAAGACTCAAAGCCCGACCACGGCAGAAGATAGAAAGAGAATGAAAGTCATTCCCTATGCCTTGGCCATAGGTTCTATAAAATATGCCATGTTGTGTACCAGATCTATTGTATACCCTACACTGTTTTTGGCAAGGGAGTACAATAGTGATCTAGGAGTAGATCACTGGACATCAGTCAAAATTATCCTTAGTGGAATAAGGATATGTTTCTCGATTATGGAGGTGACAAAAAGGTTCATCATAAAGGGTTACGTCGATGTAAATTTTGACACTGATGCAGATGACTCTAAATCTCAATCTGGATACATATTGAAAGTGGGAGCAATTAGCTAGAGTAGCTCCGTGCAGAGCATTGTTGACATAGAAAGTTGCAAAATACTTACGGATCTGAATGTGGCAGACCCGTTGACTAAACTTCTTTCACAAGCAAAACATGATCACACCTTAGTACTCTTTGGGTGTTAATCACATAGCGATGTGAACTAGATTATTGACTCTAGTAAAACCTTTGGGTGTTGGTCACATGTCGATGTGAACTATGAGTGTTAATCACATGGTGATGTGAACTATTGGTATTAAATCACATGGCGATGTGAACTAGATTATTGACTCTAGTGCAAGTGGGAGACTGAAGGAAATATGCCCTAGAGGCAATAATAAAGTTATTATTTATTTCCTTATATCATGATAAATGTTTATTATTCATGCTAGAATTGTATTAACCGGAAACATAATACATGTGTGAATACATAGACAAACAGAGTGTCACTAGTATGCCTCTACTTGACTAGCTCGTTGATCAAAGATGGTTATGTTTCCTAACCATAGACATGAGTTGTCATTTGATTAACGAGATCACATCATTAGGAGAATGATGTGATTGACTTGACCCATTCCGTTAGCTTAGCACTTGATCATTTAGTTTGTTGCTATTGCTTTCTTCATGACTTATACATGTTCCTATGACTATGAGATTATGCAACTCCCGTTTATCGGAGGAACACTTTGTGTGCCACCAAACGTCACAACGTAACTTGGTGATTATAAAGGTGCTCTACAGGTGTCTCCGAAGGTACTTGTTGGGTTGGCGTATTTCGAGATTAGGATTAGTCACTCCGATTGTCGGAGAGGTATCTTTGGGCCCACTCGGTAATGCACATCACTATAAGCCTTGCAAGCATTGCAACTAATGAGTTAGTTGCGGGATGATGTATTACGGAACGAGTAAAGAGAGTTGTCGGTAACGATATTGAACTAGGTATTGAGATACCGACGATCGAATCTCGGGCAAGTAACATACCGATGACAAAGGGAACAACGTATGTTGTTATGCGGTTTGACCGATAAAGATCTTCGTAGAATATGTGGGAGCCAATATGAGCATCCAGGTTCCGCTAGCTATTGGTTATTGACCGGAGACGTGTCTCGGTCATGTCTAGATTGTTCTCGAACCCGTAGGGTCCGCACGCTTAAAATTCGATGACGGTTGTATTATGAGTTTATGTGTTTTGATGTACCGAAGTTAGTTCGGAGCCCCGGATGAGATCGGGGACATGACGAGGAGTCTCGAAATGGTCGAGACGTAAAGATTGATATGTTGGATGACTATATTCGTACATCGGAAAGGTTCCGAGTGATTCGGGTATTTTTCAGAGTACGGGAGAGTTACGGGAATTCGCCGGGGAGTATATGGGCCTTATTGGGCTTTAGGGGAAAGAGGGAGGAGAGGCTGCGCTCCCCCCAATGCCTAGTCCGAATTGGACTAGGGGGAGGGGCTGCGCCCCCTCCTTCCTTCTCTTCTCTCTCCCCTTTCCTTGACTCCTACTCCTACTACTTGGAAGGGGGGAATCCTACTCCTGGTGGGAGTAGGACTCCTCCTAGGGCGCGCCATAGAGAGGGCCAGCCCTCCTCCTCCTCCACTCCTTTATATACGGAGAAGGGGGCACCCCATAGACACAACAATTGATCTCTTGATCTCTTAGCCGTGTGCGGTGCCCCCCTCCATCATAATCCACCTCGATCATATCGTAGCGGTGCTTAGGCGAAGCCCTGCGTCGGTAGAACATCATCATCGTCACCACGCCGTCATGCTGACAAAACTCTCCCTCAACACTCGGCTGGATCAGAGTTCGAGGGACGTCATCGAGTTGAACGTGTGCAGAACTCGGAGGTGCCGTGCATTCGGTACTTAATCGGTCGGATCGTGAAGACATACGACTACATCAACCGCGTTGTGCTAACGCTTCCGCTTTCGGTCTACGAGGGTACGTGGACACACTCTCCACTCTCGTTGCTATGCATCACCATGATCTTGCGTGTGCGTAAGAATTTTTTTGAAATTACTACGTTCCCCAACAAAGTCATGCCTGATCGACAGGTGCTACGCTTTGTCATGCCTGGTCGGCAGGTGCTACGCACGACAGATTTTCCAAAGACTTCAAGTTGTATCGGCTGGTGGTACTTGGCAGCATGGTGCTGAGGTGTATCAGTGGCGACCGTGACGTGCACAGCTGTTTGCGCGCAGGGAGGAGGTGCCGTTGGGCGCCGTGGTGGCGTCGATGATAGCTAGACCGAGCAAGGTTGATGCATCAGTACAGTTCTGAAGATGGAGCAGTGGCAGTTGGCGGCGGCGACCTGTGAGGGCACGCCGGACCAGCGAGACCCATGCCCGGCAGGCATCCTGGATGGGTCCTCAGGTCTTAGATGTTAGGTTTGGCTGCGATGTCTGTTTGGTATTAGGCCCAGGCTATCTGCGCCCCTTCATCAACTGGATAGGTGTAGCGACAGTTTGTTGCTTAGACGGCGGCGGCCTCTGAGGGCACGCCGGACCAGCGAGACCCATGCCCGGCAGGCGTACTGGATGGGTCCTCACGTCTTGGATGTTAGGTTTGGCTGCGATGTCTGTTTGGTATTAGACTCAGGCTATCTGCGCCCCTTAATCAACTGGATAGGTGTAGCGACAGTTTGTTGCTTAGACGGCGGCGGCCTCTGAGGGCACGCCGGACCAGCGAGACCCATGCCCGGCAGGCGTCCTGGATGGGTCCTCAGGTCTTAGATGTTAGGTTTGGCTGCGATGCCTGTTTGGTATTAGGCCCAGCCTATCTGCGCCCCTTCATCAACTGGATAGGTGTAGCGACAGTTTGTTGCTTAGACGATGGCTTTAGTCTTACTGTGGTATTACTATGTAAGGTCTTGTGAGAATAATTAATAAAGTGGTCGTATGCATCGCCCAGATGCAGAGGCAGGGGGTCATCCTCCTTTTCTAAAAAACAAAGTCACCACACACATTTTGATAGTCGACGAGAACGTCTCCTTCTATAAAACACACATCGCCACAAGGTTTGAGATAAATACAAAAAAATGCGAGCAGTGTGAGACTTGAACTCCAGCGACAATAGGGGATACCACGGTGCTCCTATCCACCGTCATCATCTGATCTGTTCCAATCCAATTCGTTAGAGGTCCCGATTACACCCATCTGGACGCGACGTGACAGCAACAAAGGCGACTCCGGTTAGAAAAGCCTGACTCTTTTCTCAGAAGGGTGACGCAGGCATGGACACTGACGAACTGACCATGACATGCACGGACCTACGCGATTTTCCTTTCACTCACAGCCTGATCGAAACTGTGATGTATGTGCTCACATACCATACGGGTCAGGTCAAGCAGCACTGCACTCGGAGACACGGGACGTGACGCCGCTACGCGCCGCTGATGGCTCGCTTTCATGGTGCGGTCAGGGGCGACCAAAAAATACGAGCGCCGGGCCCGTCAGCTCGCGACGACGCACGCGATGCGCCATGCGACGGTCATGGCAGCGACAGGAAGCCGTAGATTATCACGCCGATCACGTACGCAGGCCGCCGTGCCAGGCCACGAGCGGAACCAGATATAGTGTAGTGTGGCATGCATTCGAAGGCGCTAGCTGTGCGTACGTAGTACACCGCGAGAAGTGAGCAGGCAGGCCAGATCTCGTAGTAATGTAATAATGCCATCATAAATGGAAGCACGTACAATGGCAGATCGCCGTATATATGCAGGGAGGGAGGTTCCACAAGTGTACAGTCCGGATTAAGATTAGTAGCACAACAAAGTGGGTAGGCGGGTTGGGAACGGACAAAAGGAGGGGATCGATTTGAGTTGACAGTGGAAGTCGTCTTGTCCAGCCTACCGACACACGCAGCACAGGAGTCGTCCCTTGAGAAGCGGTGGAGATGCAGCCCCCGACGCGGAATTCAGTTGACATCTTCTTATCGCGTCTTTAAGAGATCTATCCATGGCTTGACCTATGGCTATGCACACCTACGGCAGTTACCACCGCATCTTGCTTCTTCCCAGAGCCAACGACCCAACCAGTATAGATTTCCAATTCTAAAATTCTAGTTCTAGAACCGGAGCGGATCGGCGGTGCCCGGTTGATCGTTCACATTAACGCGATCATGGATACGGAAAGGAAGTCCGGTGACTAGCTTGAACCTCACTTATCGTCGCTCGCTTTACAGTTCACGGTTGGGCAGCTAGTGTTGGCGAAAGAGCTAAAGCCCACACGTTACTACACGCAGATCTCGTGACAGCCCACGATCGTGAGTAACCACAACGGAAGCCAGTCCGGCCCGGCCCTGATATTCCCCCGCGCAGATTCCGTTCACCCCAACGCTTTCACATGCATGCACACACACACACACACACACACTTTGATGAGAACTGTATTTCTAGTTGCCATGATGGTAGAGTTTCCGTGTTGGCTCTCCTGTTGTGAGTGCTACCCAGAAACTTTGCGCCTGATAATTATTCACATGCAGACGGACGCTATCTCGGCAACGGAGTGCTCCCCGGCAATCTGCATCCGAAAGCGGGAAACGCAAGAGAGACAAAGACAAGGGAAGCGCACCACCTCGGCATCCCCATAAAATACGCCCCCCGTCACCTTTGACCCCTCCACCTTTCGCCACCACTCCTCCTCCAGTTTCCTCCCTTTTATAAAACAAACAAAAGATCACGACGCACAGCCCGCGCCTCCCGTCCCGAGAGAGCCGAGCAGAGACAAGAAGCAAGATCAAACACACGCCGGCCGGCACGCAGCAACGCCGTCCGCCCGCGCGCGATGGGGAACAGCATTGGGGCGAAGCGGAAGGGGGCCAAGGTGATGCAGCTGGACGGGACGTCCTTCCGGGTGAAGCCGCCGGCGGCGGCGGCCGACGTGCTGCGCGACCACCCGGGCTTCCAGCTGCTGGAGGCGGAGGAGGTCAAGCTGCTGGGCGCGCGGGCGCGGCCCCTGGCGCCCGACGCGCCGCTGCGCCGGGGCCGGCTCTACTTCCTCGTCGCGCTCCCGCGCCGCCCCGCCGCGGGGCCGCCGCGCAGGGCATGGTCGGGCAACCTCCGCGTCGGCGCGCGCGAGCGGCTCGAGTCGCTCATGCTCGCCCGCCGCTCCACCTCCGACCTCTCCTCCTTCCAGGGCGTCGCCTCCGCCTCCGCCCCCGCCTCCCCGCTCTTCGCGGGAGCGGGAGGCGGCGCAGGCACCCCCGTGCGGCTCAGGATGCGGCTCCCCAAGGCGCAGGTGGAGAAGCTGATGGGGGAGAGCCGGGACGCGGCGGAGGCGGCGGCCAAGATCATGGAGCTGTGCGCCGCGGTGGGCGACGGCGGCGGCTGCGGCGCCAAGGTGACGCCCGAGCGGCCGCCCGGGATCCTGCGCAGCCCGCGGTTCGCGGCCACGCCCGAGTGGGGCTCCGGCTTCATGCTCCCCAAGCCGGCGCCCGGCGCGCCGCCCAAGACGCCGCAGCGGTGGGCCTCGCTGCCCCGCGCCAAGGAGGAGGTAACCACCATTACTGATTGATTACTGCTCCTACTACCCTTCAAATCAATCAATTAGGCCCATCCATTCTCCACGTGCATTGCATCACTGCGTGTCCCCTTGTGCGCACTGCGTGATACTACATGAATTATATTCGTTCCACAGAACTCTGAACAAGATCTGCATTTTTACTTGCTACTCCAACATCTGCATTTTTACTTGCTACTCCAACTTGAGTTGAGATGCACAACCAAAAAGTCAAGCACATGTATATAGTACTGTAGAATTTGTGTTATAGAAGAAGAAACAAAAATCTTGGCCGGCAATGCGTAGTATACTACTCTTTCCCTCCGGAAATACTCGTTGGATAAATGAATAAAAACACATATATCTAAAACTAAAATACGTCTAGATACATCAATTTATTCAGATGGAGAGAGTACGTTAGATTATAGTACTCCCTCTGTTCATTTTTATAAGTCGGTTCACACAAGTGAAATTGTGTTATTTTGCATACTGTTTGAAACATCTACAAAGGCTTATAAAAGTGAACAGAGGGAGTAGTAGAATTCTTGGGCTTTGTTCGGTTTTGTGCGTTGGTTACCGCAGTAGAAAAGCAGCCACTAACCACTAGTGCAAGGTTAGCGAAGCTGCCGAATGTCAGATGAGATGCCGCGTACAGTAGAGCGGCAAGAAGAGTTTTCTTTCTTGTATACTGCTGTCTGCAGAGAACATGTACCCTGTCTCAGTGGCGCACTACACCTGGGAAACCCTTCTCCGCTCATTGCGGGAAACAACCTACACAGCAAGCAGAGCACGACTTTCGTGCGGGTTTCCTTTTCACACACCAGTACTATCATTTAACAACTGGAGTTAGTAACCGTCACAATAATAATAAAAAAGAAACAAAAACAAATTAGAGTTAGTAGAACGAGACAAAAAAAAAGAAATAAGTTGATGCTGCCCATCGTTTTTGTTTCTTGTTTCTAAACTCTCTTGTGGAGTTGTGGTGTTGTGTTGAACCCAGACCCACAAGTTTTACTTTGAGCGTCGATACGTAACGGGATCCGTAGACAAATCTGTGTAACAATTGTTGCCTTTTCTGGAGTCTAATCTTGTCTCCATTTCCATGTTTCAGAAGCGTGCGAGGTTCGTGGCGTTGCCGGACGAGCTGATCGCATGACCGACATTTCGCTCGACGGAGACGAGTTAACACATCCATCCTGCTGTCCCAGCCATGCTTGCTGATTGTCAGGCCAGGAGATAGGGAGTTATAAACCTATCTTCAGGCTGTTAGAGATACCGTTTCGAAAGAAAAAAAGGCTATTAGAGATACATGCTTGGATCATCATTCTCTTGCCAACAAAAACTATGGTTTGAAGACGAGAAGCCGCCGAATGGCTTCCAATTCACCTTGATTTCGCATATCAGTAGCGTGTTTCTGGACTCTGTGTTCTCCCTTGTGTGTTTTCTTGTTAGTTCCTCTCTGGTGGTTTTATTATTAGTCCACCATGCCATGTCGTGAATGCTCTGTCTCTGTGCGAACCAATTGTCTCAGTCAACTGCGTGTGCATGATTTCAGACTGATTTGGAAGATGCCAACCTGCAGATTGATTTGGCAGATGCCAACCTGCTGCAGTTTGCTTCAGGCAGCTTCTCTGAATTATCCGCATTCATTCATTCGATCCCTGCATGATTCTGGAAGGGGGTTGTGCGGGTTAGTGGCGCGTGATAATGGATCGTCGCGTTGAACCGGTGGATTATGTTTGCTTATACTAAGAATTATTATTGGGAGCTGTTGCTCAACCGCATTCCTCGGCACATGCAAGTGCTGTTTACAAAATCATAAGTACACGTTTGCTGCGTCGTCAGTGTTTCTTCCTTGTTTTTTCAGATGGTGATGAAAGGCTTGGTTAGCGCCGGGCTTCGTGTCGAGTCGCAAGTGTTTTTAGTGGTTTCTTAATTGATCCAGATTTGGATAATGGTGCTGCATCCAATCATAAGAAACCTGCACATGTTACGCGATCTGAACTACCGTCTTATATAGTACTCTTATATCTATGGTGTGAGAAAGTCAGATCAGAAGAACATGCAGGTATACCTTCTGAATCTGAGAGAATCGTTCGTTGGCAGCGTGTGGACTCTGAGATAACTCCATATTCTTTGAGCTTGAACAGTAAACTTACTGGCTGCCCCTACAATGCATCGTCCGTTACTGCGGGAGAGTGTGTTGTGTGTAGAGCAGATCAGATCAGATGGCCAACTTCCAGCATGACCTGGGGGCATCATGTCCATGGGTCTCTCCACAGTTGCTTGGCCAGTGGTCGTAGTCCAGAATGGGAGTTGGCTTCCCTATCGTAAGGGCACCTCCAATATAGTCCTGGCTAGGGTTTCCGGGGAGCCGACGGTCGGGCTCGTTTCCCCGCTGGGCCAGGAGGAGTGGCCCAGCCTTCCAGGAATTGGGCTGGGGGCCCATCGGCGATCCAGCCCGCGTCTTGGCCTGTGGGGGTGCAGGGACGCCCCTCCGTGCTTGGGCCTGACCAGCCTGGCCCGGTGGCCTGCTATGAGCCTGCGCTTAGGCCCGGGCCCAATGCGGAGGAGGCTGAGCGGTCGGCCGCCCCTATTAATAGGTGGCTGTGGGTGCCAAAAGGAACCCTAGATCTGTCTCTAGGGTTTCCTGCATCCCACTCTCAGGTTCGGCGCTTCGGGCACCTTGCCAGTCGTCTCCTACGTTCTGCCCCTCCCCCACCTCTTTCCTGCTCGTTCGCCACTGTTGTGAGGATGGGCTCCCGCCGCGGCGACAAGCCTCCCATGTCGCCTCCGACCCCGGCGGCGGATCGACAGCGCGAGCACGATCTGCGGGCGAAGGCACTCTCCAAGGCGTCGGCGAAGGCCGCGGGGGACGGGCGCTGGGGGCCGCCGCCTCCATGGTGGCTTGCGGAGCAAGAGCGGAAGCAGCAAGAGGACCGCGAGCGCAAGAAGAAGAAGAAGAAGGAGGAATATCGGCGCCGTGGGCTGGAGCAGAAGAAAGAGCTCAAGAGGAAGGAGTCTCAGCTCCCTCCGGGCGGTGAGCGGAGCGGGGATCCGGTGGCCAAGAAGCAGAAGCAAAAGGGGGGCCGTCGGCTTCGAAGGGTTCGGCTAACGCTCCGATCCCAGTGGAGGAGGCTGACGGGCCGGAGTGCTTCAAGTGCGGCAGGGTGGGGCATTACCAAAATATGTGCCACTTCAAGCCCCTGTGCGTCGTCTGCCACGAGGAAGGGCACGCGTCGGCGTACTGCCCCACGCGGGGGCGGCCTCTTCTGCTGCAGATCATGGGCAACGCCATCCCTGGAGAGGGCTTCTTCTGCCTCCCTTTCGTGGAGACGGAGGGCGAGGAGGTCCAGGCCCCGCTGGTGGCGGATGCGGCGATCATCTCGGCGGCGCCTGGCACGCTGTCGATCCCCATCTTGGAGGCGGAGCTTCCTCACCTCTTCGAGGGGGTGTGGGATTGGCAGGTGACGGCCATCGGCGTCGACCAGTTCTCGGTCGTCTTCCCCAACAAGGCCATGCTGCGGATGGTGACCCGCAGCGGCAAGCTCTACCTCTCCCTCAACGACATCATGACGGATATCAAGGAACTGAGCCAGGAGGAACCCAAGGCCGAGATCATGCCGGACGTGTGGGTCAAGCTGTGGGGTGTGCCGCCCAAGCACCGCCGCGTGGACCACCTCATGGCAGGGACGGTGATGATTGGGCGTCCAATGGAGGTGGATGAGGCGTCGTTGCCGGGGCGCGGCCCAGTCCGGATGCGCTTCGCGTGTCGATCGCCGGCCAAGCTCAAGGGCTACGTCCAAGTGTGGTTCAACAGCGAGGGCTTCACCATTCGTCTGGAGGCCGAGGTGGGTGATCTACAGGGTGCGGCGCCCCCTCCCCCTCCACCAGCCAGCATGGACAAGGGACCAAATGACAAAGACAAGGACCACGACGCGAGCATGGGGGATGACTCCATCGACACCGCCACTTGGGACAAGCTTGGCCTCAAGGACAAGGACCCCCAGGACGCGCCCCCGGCGGCGGGCGCTGCGAAGGACCAGGAGGAACGACAAGTGGTGGTGGGCAGCAACGAGATGGGTCTCAACCAGTACAGCTCCAACATGACGCTGGGCCTCGACATCGACAAGGGGGTCTCGGCGTCCTGCGACTCGGAGGGTCGCTCGATGCTCGTCTCCCCGATGGCTGCGGTGGTGGGTGAGCCTCGGGTTGCCACGACGCGCTCACCCAAGGCGGTGACTGGCCTCGGTGGTGGTGGGACGAGGCTCCACAAGAAGCCGGCAGGCCACAAGACTCCCTTGGTGGCGCCGGTGAGCCCTCCCTCGGGCCATGCGGGCACGCCTGCTCCGCAGCGGCCGGTGGTGATGGCGCTAGCCTCTCCTGGGGGTTCGACTGGTGGCACCTCATCGGTCATCTCCCCTCCAGCTTCTGACACGCTCCGCGCGGAGGTGGCCAAGGTGGCGCCCGTTTCAACGGCCAAGCGCTCCAAGGCGGTGGTGGCGTCCACGGTGACACAGGAGCGGGCGAGCTCCCGCCCGAAGGGCGCCAAGGGCAACCTCCCAGCCCTCCAACGCGCCCAACTCCTGCAGGCCCAGAAGAACCTGGAAACCGAAGGTAACCCCATGCCCCGCTTTACGATCTTTGATGAATATTCTGATGAGTGCTTGGGGGGTATCTTAGAAGATAGTGGGGTGATGATGTCTGACGAGGGGGAAGCGCGCGAAGTGCTCTCTCTTATTCATGCTAAGGAAATCGCGCAGGCCACGCTAGCTCAGGCAGCGCTGGCCCGCGTTGCGCCAGCAGCAGAAGAAGTAGGGGCTTCTCTGGTGATGTTACGCAGCCCGATCAGGAGGACATAGCAGCAGGGGCTGCGCCGTCCACCTCCAACCGTCGTCCTGCCAAGATACGGCGCGTGGCCAACGCGGTGACCGCTCGCGGTATCCGCCTCCGCAATCGCATTATCTAATGCGGTACATATTCTGGAACATCCGAGGCTTCGGCCATGCTGGGAGGCGGACCCAGTTAAAAGAGTTCATTCGGAACGAGGCGATCGACGTAGTTGGCCTGCAGGAAACTATCAAGGCCGATTTCAATCATCGGGACCTGCTAGCTGTCGATCCGCTGGAGCGTTTTGTTTGGCATTGGGTGCCGGCGGTCGGGCACTCGGGAGGCATGTTGCTAGGCATCAACCTAGTTTGCTTCGAGGTGGTGGCGTGGGATGTCAGTCATTTCTTCCTGTCGGCCCACGTGCGCCACCGCGCAACTCTCCAAGAGTGGGAGGTGATTGTGGTTTACGGCCCGGCCGACCACTCGCTCTCGCTGGAGTTCTTGGGAGAACTCCAGGCGAAGGTTGCGTCTGTGGGCACGTGAAATTTTCCTCTGCTAGTGGGAGGGGATTTCAACTTAATTCGCTCGGGAGCGGATAAAAACAACGATACTATTAATTGGACAAGGGTGTCCATGTTTAATAATGCAATCACAGCCATGGCCCTTAGGGAAGTGGCTCGCGTGGGGGCACGCTACACCTGGACCAACAAACAACTAACGCCGGTGCGGTCGGTCTTGGACAGGGTTTTCATGTCCTCAGAGTGGGAGGTGCTTGTTTCCTTGTGCTCTTTGCATGCCGAAACGAGGATAGGGTCGGACAACGTCCCCCTCATCCTCTCCTCGGGGGAGGAAAGGTTAAAACGCAGCCCTCATTTTTTCTTCGAAACCGCGTGGTTAGAGTCTCTGGACTTTGAGCAAATCTTCCTTTCGAAATGGGAGAATTACGTCGCCCGGGTCGGGCGCGCGCGCGGGCCGATGGAGTTCTGGATTGCTGCAGGAGCGGGCTTGCGTGCGGCCCTCAAAGGGTGGGGGGCTAACCAGGGGCGCGAAGATAAGCTGCTTCGATCGCGTTTGACCGTGGAGCTCGCTCAGATGGATGCTGTGGCGGATGTGCAGACCTTCTCGGAGCAAGACTGGGCTCAGCGCTACGTGCTTGAGGCCCAGGTCGAGTCCCTCCTTAGAGCTGAGGAGGAGTACTGGCGTAGACGTGGTGGTATCAAGTGGACGCTCAAGGGTGACGCGAACACTCAATATTTTCACGCCTATGCTAATGGCCGTCGCCGCAAATGCGCCATTTTGCGCTTGCAATCTGAGCAGGGGCTCCTTTTGCGGCAACAGGATATCGTCCATCACATTTACGAGTTCTACATCCAACTTATGGGTTCCAGGGAGGAATCCCGCGCCCGGCTTAGGGCGGATGTGTGGGACCCTGCGTTGCGGGTCACGGACGATGAAAACAAGGGCCTGGGATTGGCCTTCACCCTGGAGGAGATTGACAAGGCGACCCTTGGCATGAAATCCGACACCGCACCCGGGCCGGATGGGTGGCCGGTGGCGATGTTCAAAAGGTTTTGGCAAGTCCTCAAAGGGCCTATTTTTGACGTTTGCAATGGTTTTATGCGGGGTATGGTAGATATCTCTCACCTAAACTTTGGGGTTCTCTCTCTGATCCCCAAAGTTCCGGGCGCGGATCATATTAGGCTCTTTCGTCCCATAGCGTTGATTAATGTTCCATTTAAAATTTGTGATAAGGCTTGTTCGACTCGCTTTTCTCCGATAGCTCACCGAATTATTAGTAGGAACCAATCGGCTTTTATTCAGGGGCGCAACATCTTAGAGGGGCCGTTGGCCCTCCAGGAGATTGTGCACTCCCTAAAACGCGCTCGCCAGCCCGCAATTCTCCTGAAGCTAGACTTTGAGAAGGCGTACGATCGCGTGAACTGGGAGTTTCTCCGTCAGGTCCTCCTGGACCGGGGATTCTCGTCGGTTTGGGTTCATCGCATGATGCAGTTGGTCTCGAGGGGCCAAACGGCGATTGCGGTGAACGGAGAAGTAGGGAACTTCTTCCGCAACAAGCGTGGGCTGCGTCAGGGGGACCCAGCCTCGCCGTTGTTGTTTAACTTTGTAGCGGACGCCTTGGGTGCCATGCTCGACAGAGCTTGTTTGGCTGGCCACATCAGGGGAGTGGTGGACAACCTGATCCCGGGGGGAGTGTCACACCTGCAATACGCGGATGACACACTCCTCCTCTTCGAGCCCGACACACACAGTATCGCATCGGTCAAGGCCATTCTGTTGTGTTTTGAACTCATGTCGGGGCTTAAAATCAACTTCCACAAGTGTGAAGTGGTGTCCATGGGGATGGATGCGGCCGAAAGTCAGCGGGTAGCCAACTTGCTTAACTGCAAACTTGGCCAGTTTCCATTCACTTACCTCGGCCTCCCGATCGTGGCGAAGAAATGTTCGATCGTTGATTGGGAACCTCTCACCTCCAAGGTAGCGGGCAGGGTGTGTCCGTGGAGAGGTAGATTTATGTCTTCAGGGGCTAGACTAATCTTAACCAACTCCAGCCTCTCATCCTTACCTATGTTCGGCATGGGTTTGTTCTTGCTGGCGGATGGGGTACACACTAAGTTGGATACCTCGCGGTCCCGTTTCTTTTGGGAAGGAGCGGGACCCAAACGGAAATACCATATGGTCAAATGGCAGGCCGTTTGTAGACCTAAAGCCCAGGGGGGCCTTGGGATCATCAACTCCAAGCTGATGAATATTGCACTCATGTGCAAATGGATCTGGAAGATGTCTTAGGGTGAGACTGGCCTCTGGATCGATCTCCTCCGTGCGAAATACTTCCCGAACGGGAATTTCTTTGAGGCAGCCTCTCGTGGCCCCCCCTTCTGGAACTCCATTCAAGCCCTAAAACCCTTCTTCGCCAGGGGAGCGAAGTTTGGGGTTAACAACAGGCGCTCCACGCGGTTTTGGCTAGACCTTTGGATTGGCCACCAACCCCTATGGTCGGAGTTTCGCCAACTCTACTCCATTGCAGTCGAGCCCAACCAACTAGTTGCTTTGGCTCTTAGCTCCTCCCCACCCTACATCAACTTCAGAAGAGAATTATCGGGACGGAAATGGCGGAGTGGGACCGCCTTCGGGATTTGATCGCTGATGTTCGCCTATCGGACTCCGTGGACACGGTCTCTTGGAGACTTTCGGGCTCTGGCAAATTCACTGTCAATTCCCTATACAGAGAGCTTACTCGCGGCCAGGTCCCTTCGGCTGCCAAGGGGCTTTGGAAGGCCAAAATCCCTCTCAAGATCAAGGTCTTCCTCTGGCAGCTAAGCCAAGATCGCCTGCCTACCTCTATCAACCTTGCTAAGCGCAACGGCCCCGCCTCCGGCCCTTGTGCTGTGTGGGGTTCCGGAAGATGCTGACCACGCTTTCTTCCGGTGCTCTTTGGCGCACTTTGCCTGGAGCGCGGTCCGTGAGGCCGCGGGGGTGGATTGGGATCCCCGCTCCCGAGCCGCGCTAGTGTCTTCTTTGTCATTGGTTCTTGGCCCGGCTCGTCGGGTCATGTGGACGTGTGCGGCGGCCATGTTATGGGCTATCTGGCATATTCGTAACAAGTTTACTATTGAGGGCATATTTCCCTCGCATCTCGCTGACGTTATCTTCAAATGCATCGTTTTCTTGCAGCAATGGGCACCGCTGGGCAGACAACAAGACTCTGATCTTCATCGCCAAGCTCTTTGCCGTCTTCGCTTAGTTTACGCCGAGTCCCGCGCTCCGTCGTCTGCGCCGTCTGCTGTCGCATAGGGATGGGCAGCCCCTTTTGGTTGTAGTTTCAGCCGAGCCTGCGTGCTTGTTTCGCTAGGCCGGCCGTGCCTTGTAACGTACTTTATTCCTCCTCCGGTTGCTGTTTTCCAAGACCTGCTTGTCTTATGTTTGGTGCCGTGTGTTGGTCATGTGGTTGTCATACGCTGCCTATGTTGTGGGCTTTATTAATTTAAAGTCGGACGTCCCTGACGTCTATGTTCTAAAAAAATGAACGCCCCCTACTATGCGCGGGCACGGCCGAACGTGTCTCCACAGCGTTCCAACAATCCAACACAGTGCTCTCCAACCACTCCGTCCCCAACAGGAAGGCGATGGCCTCCCTCACATTGCTCACCTCTTGGGCCATCTGGAACGCACGTGATGCAAGGGTGTTCCCTCACAAAGGTGCCCCGCCATTTGTAATTCTAGCTGTCATCAAAGGGGAGGCGGCACTTTGGGTCGCTGCCGCCCGCCGGTGCTAAGAAGTTCAGTTCAATAATGCCGGGAGAGTAGTCCCTTTGTAAGGCGGTGTTCTGTGTTGTAATCCCTCAAACTCTATCTTCTCTCTTATTTAATATATGAGGCAAATCTTTTGTCTCCTTAAAAAAAATCCAATACAGTCTCATAGCCCCCCTCCCCCAATTCGGACGAAATTTAGACACGTCTAATATATATTACATGCAACTACCCCAAATTAAACCTAAACTAAATAGCGGACAGTGACCTTGTAGGCATGACCTCTAAGGCCAGTCAAACCGCTGTCATTTTCGCCATTGTCGTCACCTTCATAGTCCCGTCGCTTGGGTAAGCCAGGGCAACCACGGCAATGCACTCGCGCCGGATCCGCTGTGTGTCCTATTCTGCCTTGACCCACGCCATGTCCTCACAAGTGGCTCACTCTGACCTACGGGGAACTCCAACATGCCGACACATTTTGTCCGTGCGCGCCCGTTTGGGTCGGAACGGACAAAGAAAAACAGCACATCTTGTCCATCGTAGCACCTCCACGGCTATGCCACCCCCTCGCTTCCACGGCCACCGGCCTCGCTCTAAGCCTGCCGGCCTCGCTCCATGGTCGCCTCCACTTTGATAGGCATGCTACCTGTACGCGAAAGAGGTGTGGGGCTCTTCACCGGTCGCACACCCGCAAGGTGTTCGATGTTTTATCCGCAAGGTACCATGGATAGTGGGAGGAGAGTTCTTCTTCAATAACTTCATCGTCGGACGATGAGGATTTTGTGGTCACGACTATGGTCTTCAACGACCACATTTCTAGGCAGTGGCTGAGGTTTAAGGGATCAATCCTGGGACATGCTCCGGCATTGAATCGCAACATAGGGAGAGGCCATTTCCTACTCTTCGCCAACAACTTCCAGTGCGTGTCCCCACTCTACAATCCCGAGCTTTTCCGGTGCCGCTTCTGGATGGCAAGACATGTGGTCGAATGTATCCGGGAGGGAGTGATGGAGTACGATGACTATTTCATATGTAAGGAGGATGCTCTTGGAAAGGTTGGCTTCTCCTCTTATCAAAATGCATTGTAGTTATTCGGTTGCTTGCATACGGAATTCCCGGCGATCTTGTTGATGAGTATGCCCGCATGAGTGAGCCTACATGCCTTGCATCATTGTACAAGTTCTGCAAGGCTGTGGTAGCAGTGTTTGGCCCGGAGTACCTGAGAGGGACAAATGTTGTGGATAGAACCCGATTGTTGGCAATCAATGAAGAGAGAGGCTTCCCGAGAATACTTGGTAGCATAGATTTTATGCACTGAAGTGGCAGAACTGCCCACTGCTTGGCAAGGGCGATATAAGGGGCATATTAAATGTTGCACAGTTATACTTGAAGCGCTGGCTTCACAAGATCTCTAGTTTGACACTCTTTTCTTGACATGGTTGGTTCTCACAATGACATCAACATGCTTCAGTGCTCTCCGGTGTTCGGAGGACTTGCAGAAGGCAACTGCCCAGAGGTCAACTTTGAGATCAATGACCATCACTACAACAAGAGATCCTACCTAGCTGATGGTATATATCCTCAGTGGTCAACTCTTGTGAAGACAATCTCCAATCCGGTAAGAGAGAAGAGGGCTATAGGTTTTCCCAAGCAAAAGAGGGTGCTAGGAAGGATGTGGAGCGTGTTTTGGTGTGCTTCAATCTCGATGGGCTATCGTTTGGTGCTCTGCTAGAACATGGAGCACCAAGAAGATGTGGAAGGTGATGACTGCTTGCGTCATCATGCACAACATTATCATAGAGGATGAGCACGAGGACCAATTTTTCGACCAAGAGTTTCAGTTTCAGGGTGAAAATGTTGTGCCTGAGCATGGACGGGCAACGCTTGTAGAGTTTGCCCAATTTCATCATGAAATGTGTGATTGGGAAACTCATATTCAACTTCAAAATGATTTGGTTGAGAATATGTGGACTCACCTTGGAAACCAATAGATCTATCGGGTCCTTTTCTTCAATGTATTTGTGACAATTTAAATTTCATTTGGTTTGTAAACTATGAGATTTTTGTTTGGTCCTAAGCTATTCATTATTGTAATACAAAAACTATGTGATTTAAAGTTTGGGCAATCTTTAGATTTGTATGCTACAATTGTGTAAATATGGCCGCATACCGGCCCGCGGATGAAATGCGTCGGCTGGTTTGACGCACTGGCCAATAAAGCAAGGAAGGGGCCGGCCGCCGCCCCTATGGTCGACCCAAATGGAGAAAAAATGTGTTGGGGAACGTAGTAATTTCAAAAAAAATCTACGCACATGCAAGATCATGGTGATACATAGCAACAAGAGGGGAGAGTGTCGTCCACGTACCCTCGTAGACCGTTAAGCGGAAGCGTTATGACAATGTGGATGATGTAGTCGTACGTCTTCACGATCGACCGATCCTCAGTACCGAACGTACGACACCTCCGCATTCAGCACACGTTCAGCTCGGTGACGTCCCGTGAACTCACGATCTAGTAGAGCTCGGGGAAGAGTTTCGTCAGCACGACGGCGTGGTGACGATGTTGATGAAGCTACCATTGCAGGGCTTCGCCTAAGCACCACTATAGTATGACCGAGGTGGATTATTGTGGAGGGGGGCACCGCACACCGCTGGGAGAGATCAATGATCAACTTGTGTGTCTAGAGGTGCCCCCTTGCCCCCATATATAAAGGAGCAAAGGGGGAGGCCCGCCGGCCCTAGAGGGCGCGCCACCATAATCCACCTCGGTCATACTGTAGCGGTGTTTAGGCAAAGCCCTGCTGCGGTAGCTTCATCAACATCGTCACCACACCGTCGTGCTGACGAAACTCTTCCCCGAGCTCTACTGGATCGTGAGTTCGCGGGACGTCACCGAGTTGAACATGTGCTAAACGCGGAGGTGCCGTACGTTCGGTACTGAGGATTGGTCGATCATGAAGACGTACGACTACATCAACCGCGTTGTCATAACGCTTCCGCTTAACGGTCTACGAGGGTACGTGGACGACACTCTCCCCTCTCGTTGCTATGCATCACCATGATCCTGCGTGTGCGTAGGAAAATTTTGAAATTACTACGTTTCCCAACAGTGGTATCAGAGCCAGGTTTTATGCGTAGATGTTATATGCACGAGTAGAACACAAGTGAGTTGTGGGCGATACAAGTCATACTGCTTACCAGCATGTCATACTTTGGTTCGACGGTATTGTTGGATGAAGCGGCCCGGACCGACATTACGCGTACGGTTACGCGAGACTGGTTCTACCGACATGCTTTGCACATAGGTGGCTGATGGGTGTCAGTTTCTCCAATTTTAGTTGAACCGAGTGTGGCTACGCCCGTCCTTGAGAAGGTTAAAACATCACTAACTTGACGAACTATCGTTGTGGTTTTGATGCGTAGGTAAGAACGGTTCTTGCTCAGCCCGTAGCAACCACGTAAAACTTGCAACAACAAAGTAGAGGACGTCTAACTTGTTTTTGCAGGGCATGTTGTGATGTGATATGGTCAAGACATGATGCTAAATTTTATTGTATGAGACGATCATGTTTTGTAACGGAGTTATCGGCAACTGGCAGGAGCCATATGGTTGTCGCTTTATTGTATGCAATGCAATCGCCCTGTAATTGCTTTACTTTATCACTAAGCGGTAGCGATAGTCGTAGAAGCAATAGTTGGCGAGACGGCAACGATGCTACGATGGAGATCAAGGTGTCATGCCGGTGACGATGGTGATCATGACGGTGCTTCGGAGATGGAGATCACAAGCACAACATGATGATGGCCATATCATATAACTTATACTGATTGCATGTGATGTTTATCCTTTATGCATCTTATTCTGCTTTGTTTGACGGTAGCATTATAAGATGATCTCTCACTAAATTTCAAGGTAAAAGTGTTCTCCCTGAGTATGCACCATTGCCAAAGTTCGTTGTGCCGAGACACCACGTGATGATCGGGTGTGATAAGCTCTACGTCCATCTACAACGGGTGCAATCCAGTTTTGCACACGCAGAATACTCGGGTTAAACTTAAAGAGCCTAGCATATGCAGATATAGCCTCGGAACACTGAGACCGAAAGGTCGAGCGTGAATCATATAGTAGATATGATCAACATAGTGATGTTCACCATTGAAAACTACTCCATTTCACATGATGATTGGTTATGGTTAAGTTGATATGGATCACGTGATCACTTAGATGATTAGAGGGATGTCTATCTAAGTGGGAGTTCTTAAGTAATATGATTAATTGAACTTAAATTTATCATGAACTTAGTACCTGATAGTATTTTGCTTATCTATGTTGTTGTTCCGTTGAATTTTAATGCGTTCATTGAGAAAGCAAAGTTGAAAGATGATGGTAGCAATTACATGGACTGGGTCCGTAACTTGAGGATTATCCTCATTGCTGCATAGAAGAATTACGTCCTGGAAGCACCGCTAAGTGCCAAACTTGCTGCAGGAGCAACACCAGATGTTATGAACATCTGGCAGAGCAAAGCTGATGACTACTCGATAGTTCAGTGTGCCATGCTTTACGGCTTAGAACCGAGACTTCAACAATGTTTTGAACGTCATGGAGCATATGCGATGTTCCAAGAGTTGAAGTTAATATTTCAAGCAAATGCCCGGATTGAGAGATATGAAGTCCCAAATAAGTTCTATGGCTGCAAGATGGAGGAGAATAGTTCTGTCAGTGAGCATATACTCAAAATGTCTGGGTATCATAATCACTTAACTCAACTTGGAGTTAATCTTCCTATTGATAGTGTCATTGACAGAGTTCTTCAATCACTGCCACCAAGCTATAGAAGCTTCGTGATGAACTATAATATGCAAGGGATGAATAAGACAATTCCCGAGCTCTTCGCGATGCTAAAAGCTGCGGAGGTAGAAATCAAGAAGGAGCATCAAGTGTTGATGGTCAACAAGACCACCAGTTTCAAGAAAAAGGGCAAAGGGAAGAAGAAGGGGAACTTCAAGAAGAACAGCAAACAAGTTGCTGCTGAGGAGAAGAAACCCAAGTCTGGACCTAAGCCTGAGACTGAGTGCTTCTACTGCAAACAGACTGGTCACTAGAAGTGGAACTGCCTCAAGTATTTGGCGGATAAGAAGGATGGCAAGGTGAACAAAGGTATATGTGATATACATGTTATTGATGTGTACCTTACCAAAGCTCGTAATAGCACGTGGGTATTTGATACTGGTTCTATTGCTAATATTTGCAACTCGAAACAGGGACTACGATTAAGCGAAGACTGGCTAAGGACGAGGTGACAATGCGCGTGGGAAATGGTTCCAAAGTCAATGTGATCGCGGTCGGCACGCTACCTCTACATCTACCTCTGGGATTAGTTTTAGACCTAAATAATTGTTATTCGGTGCCGGCGTTAAGCATGAACATTATATCTGGATCTTGTTTGATGCGAGACGGTTATTCATTTAAATCTGAGAATAATGGTTGTTCTATTTATATGAGTAGTATCTTTTATGGTCATGCACCCTTAAAGAGTGGTTTATTTTTACTAAATCTTGATAGTAGTGATACACATGTTCATAGTATTGAAGCCAAAAGATGCTGAGTTGATAATGATAGTGCAACTTATTTGTGGCACTGCCGTTTGGGTCATATTGGTATAAAGCGCATGAAGAAACTCCATACTGATGGACTTTTGGAATCACTTGATTATGAATAACTTGGTACTTGCGAACCATGCCTTATGGGCAAGATGACTAAAACGCTATTCTTCGGAACTATGGAGCGAGCAACAGATTTGTTCGAAATCATACATACTGATGTATGTGGTCCAATGAATATTGAGGCTCGCGGCGGGTATCGTTATTTTCTCACCTTCACAGATGATTTAAGCAGATACGAGTATATCTACTTAATGAAACATAAGTCTGAAACATTTGCAAAGTTTAAAGAATTTCATAGTGAAGTGGAAAATCATCGTAACAAGAAAATAAAGTTTCTACGATCTGATCGTGGAGGAGAATATTTGAGTTATGAGTTTGGTCTACATTTGAAACAATGCGGAATAGTTACGCAACTCACGCCACCCGAAACACCACAGTGTAATTGTGTGTCCGAACATCGTAATCATACTTTACTAGATATGGTGCGATCTATGATGTCTCTTATTGATTTACCGCTATCGTTTTGGGGTTATGCTTTAGAGACGGCTACATTCACGTTAAATAGGGCACCATCAAAATCCGTTGAGACGACGCCTTATGAACTATGGTTTTGCAAGAAACCAAAGTTGTCGTTTCTTAAAGTTTGGGGCTACGATGCTTATGTAAAAAAGCCTCAACCTGATAAGCTCGAACCCAAATCGGAGAAATGTGTCTTCATAGGATACCCAAAGGAAACTGTTGGGTACACCTTCTACCATAGATCTGAAGGCAAGACATTCGTTGCTAAGAATGGATCCTTTATAGAGAAGGAGTTTCTCTCGAAAGAAGTGAGTGGGAGGAAAGTAGAACTTGATGAGGTAATTGTACCTGCTCCCTTATTGGAGAGTAGTTCAACACAGAAACCAGTTCATGTGACACCTACACCAGTTAGTGAGGAAGCTAATGATGATGATCATGAAACTTCAGATCAAGTTACTACCAAACCTCGTAGGTCAACTAGAGCAAGATCCGCACCAGAGTGGTATAGTAATCCTGTTCTGGAAGTCATGTTACTTGACCATGATGAACCTACGAACTATGAAGAAGCGATGATGAGCCCATATTCCGCAAAATGGCTTGAGGCCATGAAATCTGAGATGGGATCCATATATGAGAACAAAGTGTGGGCTTTGGTTGACTTGCCCGATGATCGGCAAGCCATCGAGAATAAATGGATCTTCAAGAAGATGACAGACGCTGACGTAATGTTTCTGTCTACAAAGCTCAATTTGTTGCGAAAGGTTTTCGACAAGTTCAAGGAGTTGAATACGATGAGACCTTCTCACCCGTAGTGATGCTTAAGTCCGTCCGAATCATGTTAGCAATTGCTGCATTTTATGATTATGAAATTTGGCAAATGGATGTAAAGACTGCATTCCTGAATGGATTTCTGGAATAAGAGTTGTATATGATGCAACCTGAAGGTTTTATCGATCCAAAGGGAGCTAACAAAGTGTGCAAGCTCCGGCAATCCATTTATGGACTGGTGCAAGCCTCTCGGAGTTGGAATAAACATTTTGATAGTGTGATCAAAGCATATGGTTTTATACAGACTTTTGGAGAAGTCTGTATTTACAAGAAAGTGAGTGGGAGCTCTGTAGCATTTCTAATATTATATGTGGATGACATATTGTTGATTGGAAATGATATAGAATTTCTGGATAGCATAAAAGGATACTTGAATAAGAGTTTTTCAATGAAAGACCTCGGTGAACCTGCTTATATATTGGGCATCAAGATCTATAGAGATAGATCAAGAGGCTTAATTGGACTTTCACAAAGCACATACCTTGATAAAGTTTTGAAGAAGTTCAAAATGGATCAAGCTAAGAAAGGGTTCTTGCCTGTGTTACAAGGTGTGAAGTTGAGTAAGACTCAATGCCCGACCACTGCAGAAGATAGAGAGAAAATGAAAAGTGTTCCCTATGCTTCAGCCATAGGCTCTATCATGTATGCAATGTTGTGTACCAGACCTGATGTGTGCCATGCTATTAGCTTAGTAGGGAGGTACCAAAGTAATCCAGGAGTGGATCACTGGATAGCGGTCAAGAACATCCTGAAGTACCTGAAAAGGACCAAGGATATGTTCCTCGTTTATGGAGGTGACAAAGAGCTCATCATAAATGGTTACGTTGATGCAAGCTTTGACACGGATCCGGACGATTCTAAATCGCAAATCGGATACGTGTTTATATTAAACGGTGGAGCTGTCAGTTGGAGCAGTTCTAAACAGAGCGTCGTGGCAGGATCTACATGTGAAGCGGAGTACATTACTGCTTCGGAAGTAGCGAATGAAGGAGTCTGGATGAAGGAGTTCATATCCGATCTAAGTGTCATACCTAGTGCATCGGGTCCAATGAAAATATTTTGTGACAATACTGGTGCAATTGCCTTGGCAAAGGAATCCAGATTTCACAAGAGAACCAAGCACATCAAGAGACGCTTCAACTCCATCCGGGATCAAGTCCAGGTGGGAGACATAGAGATTTGCAAGATACATGCGGATCTAAATGTTGCAGACCCGTTGACTAAGCCTCTTCCACGAGCAAAACATGATCAGCACCAAGGCTCCATGGGTGTTAGAATCATTACTGTGTAATCTAGATTATTGACTCTAGTGCAAGTGGGAGACTGAAGGAAATATGCCCTAGAGGCAATAATAAAGTTATTATTTATTTCCTTATTTCATGATAAATATTTATTATTCATGCTAGAATTGTATTAACCGGAAACATAATACATGTGTGAATACATAGACAAACATAGTGTCACTAGTATGTCTCTACTTGACTAGCTCATTGATCAAAGATGGTTAAGTTTCCTAACCATAGACATGAGTTGTCATTTGATCAATGGGATCACATTATTAGGAGAATGATGTGATTGACTTGACCCATTCCGTTTGCTTAGCACTTGATCATTTCTGTTTACTGCTATTGCTTTCTTCATGACTTATACATGTTCTTATGAGTATGAGATTATGCAACTCCCGAATACCGGAGGAACACTTTGTGTGCTACCAAACATCACAACATAACTGGGTGATTATAAAGGTGCTCTACAGGTGTCTCCGATGGTACTTGTTGAGTTGGCATAGATCATGAAAGATCGTGGATGTCGCCTAGAGGGGGGTGAATAGGTGCTTTAAAATAATTACGGTTTAGGCTTGAACAAATGCGGAATAAACCTAGCGGTTAATTTGTCAAGAACAAAACCTACAACAACTAGGCTCACCTATGTGCACCAACAACTTATGCTAAGCAAGATAAACTACTAGGTGATAGCAAGATATATGATAAGAAACAATATGGCTATCACAAAGTAAAGTGCATAAGTAAAGAGCTCGGGTAAGAGATAACCGAGGCACGCGGAGACGATGATGTATCCCGAAGTTCACACCCTTGCGGATGCTAATCTACGTTTGGAGCGGTGTGGAGGCACAATGCTCCCCAAGAAGCCACTAGGGCCATCGTAATCTCCACACGCCCTCGCACACTGCAAGATGTCATGATTCCACTAAGGGACCCTTGAGGGCGGTCACCAAACCCGTACAAATGGAAACCCTTGGGGGCGGTCACCGAACCCGTACACTTTGGCAACCCTTGGGGGCGGTCACCGGTACCCGTCAAATTGCTCGGGGCGATCTCCACAACCTAATTGGAGACCCTGACGCTTGCCCGGAGCTTTACACCATAATGATTGAGCTCCGAACACCACCAACCTTCTAGGGCGCCCAGGCACCCAAGAGGAACAAGCTCTAGGGTGCCCAAACACCCAAGAGTAATAAGCTTCTCAAACTTCACTTCCACGTATCACCGTGGAGAACTCAAGCCGATGCACCAAATGGAATGGCAAGGGCACACGGAGTGCCCAAGTCCTTCTCTCCCAAATCCCACCAAAGCAACTAATTCTAGGGAGGAAAATGAGAGGAAGAATGAAAGAAGAACACGAAGAACTCCAAGATCTAGATCCAAGGGGTTCCCCTCACTTAGAGGAGAAAGTGATTGGTGGAAACGTGGATCTAGATCTCCTCTCTCTTTTCCCTCAAGAACTAGCAAGAATCATTGGAGGGATTGAGAGTTAGCAAGCTCGAAGAAGGTCAACAATGGGGGAAGAACACGAGCTAAAAAGGATTAGGTTCAATGGGGAAGAAGACCCCCTTTTATAGGTGGGGAAAAATCCAACCGTTATGCTCACAACCCGCACAGAGTGGTACTACCGCTCCAAGGAGCGGTACTACCGCTAGGGCGGTAGTACCCCTTTGAAAACAACAGTGAGGAGGCAGAAGGCGAGTAGAACCGCCGGAGCGGTACTACCGCTAGGGATCGCGGTACTACCGTAAAGGGTAGCGGTACTACTGCTAGCGAGCGGTACTAAAAAATACATCCGGGCCTACCACTGTAGGACTTGAGACGAGTTTTTGGTCCGGAGCGGTACTTCCGCTGTAGGAGCCGTGGTAGTACCGCTCTGGAGTGGTAGTAAAAAATTACATCCGCTCCAAATCACGGTAGTACCGCTGCAACCTTTTCAGAACACCAAAACTGCCACAACTTTTGCAAACGGACTCCAAATTCAATGAAACCAAGTTTGTTGGAAAGCTAGCGACAAGGGCTAACACAATCTTGAAAGAAATATCAATAAGAAGCAAATTAGAAAAGGCCCATTAGAAAAAGGTGAGAACCCTTACTCGGATAAGACCGGTAAAACCTCCAACACCGAAAACATCATAGAAGACGCATGCGAACTCCGTTTTCGATGAACTCAAGCTTGTCATCAAGATGACCAAAAGCTCTAAGACTCACAAAGAGAACTAAAAAAGAACCACGAAACATGATGTAAGGATGCAATGGTTTGAGCTCTCGACAAATGATACAATCAAGCTACTCACTTGAGAGCCCCCTTGATAGTACGGCTATCGATCCTATAACCCGGTCTCCCAACTACCACCATGAGACCGGTAAAATAAAAAACCTATCAAGGGTAAACCTTTGCCTTGCACATGATCCACTTGAGCTAGATGATGACGATCTTGTCCTCCTCAAGATGGACCACCTTTCTTGATTGCGCTGGGTCGATGGAGACTAGATGATTGCTCCCCCATACTCCACTATGGGTGAGCCACTCTTTGGCACATCTTCACAAGTCCATTGACACCACAATGGATGGCAAGCTTCAAGCACTTGATCTCTTCGTGATTCTCCACTTGAACTTGCACACGGCAATCTTGATGACGATCACCACTTGATGTCATCCTTCCCATGGGTTGTATGATATCATCCTCTTGATGCAAGCCCATGGACATGTACCTAACCCCACATAGACTCTCACATAGACCATGGGTTAGTACACAAAGTGCAATGGACAATGCTTACCATACCATGGGATCACTTGATCCCTCTCGGTACATCTTCTACTCTTTGTGAGTTGATCAACTTGATTCACTCTTGACTTAGTCTTGATCAACCTTGAATCTTTCCAACTCTCTTCGTTTGGATGATGTCTTGAAGGTAAACATGAATGATCACACAATCTTCTTCTTCAATACATGCTTGCAATAAGCTCAACACTCACATGACCAATCTTTGGATAATTCCTTAATAGCACCTTGGTCAACACATAAACTCCTTGAAACCAACACATGGACTTCAAGAAATGCCTATGGAAAAATCATTCAAATATAACTCAATGCAACCATTAGTCCATAGAGAATGTCATCAATTACCAAAACCACACATGGAGGCACCACATGTCCTTTCAATATCCCCCATTTTGGTAACTGATGACAATCACTTTCAAGAGAGTTTATATAAGGAATTATGCATCACCATGCAATGCAACAACCAATAATGCATGCGTAGGAGATGCGAATGCTTAGGAACAAAACCAAAGAAAGGATAAAACTCCGAAGACTTCTCCACAAAACTCTGAAATTTCTCCCTCATTGGCATCGATTGCCAAAATGGGCGAAAAGCTAAGAAGACCAATATAAAAGGTGTTCCTCCAAAAGTTGTGTATTTCTCAACAAGAGAGAGGAATGCCATACACAAATACAAAGGTAATACTTGGAGGAAGACCAACTATATTGAGGCACCAAGATTGCTATATGAAGATATGCCACAAGGGCATAACAAAGAGAGACGTAAGCAATCAAGCGATCAAAAGATACCAATTGAAGCAAGCAATCAAAGGACATCAATTGAACCAACTAGACCAAAGATCCTACGAGCCACAAGAAAAAAAGATATAATGATAAGAGCAGAGCAGTGTTCTAAAGAAACTAGAGAAGCTCCCCATGATTTGTGCACATCAAGAATTTTTGTATCTGGATACAAAGTGCACAAAAAGGATCATAGCTCCCCCAAAATCAATAGAAACTTACAACAAGTGCAAGAGAGCATATAGGAAACTAAGCCTAGTACTTGCAACAAACACATGGTTGAGCAACAAGTAAGAGAGGCAACTTAAGAGTGGGCTCAACCAAAACGATGTGTGTGAGTCAAGGCAATGCACTTGAGAAGACTAATGTATAGAAGAGCATTAAGAATCAATAAAGTCTTGAAAGAATGAGGCACATGGTGCAAGGCCTATCATTCCCACACACAACTAGCAAATGGGTTCACAAGCTTACTAATAAGCATATAGAGAACCTATGCTTGTGACAACCCGCGGTGAAGATAGAAGATGAAAGGCTCATCAAGACGAGGGATACCAATTAAGATGGCAAAAACCTCGTAAAAATAAGCAAGAGGAAAAAAATCTTCACCACACAAGAGTGCATCAAGATGCAACTATAGAAGACACACACTTAAGGCAAAAGCTTTCATGGAGCCACCAAAGAAATAACATAAGAAAGACAAGGTGGATGCGAAAGAAAGGATATCATCTAGATATGCAACTTATCTCAAGTGTATAAGATTCTAGGTAGACGAAATCATGATGATATATATATCTACAAAGAAGGATGTACACCCGAAATAGTTACAACACGAAGGAACAAGATATCCAAAAGGAAGTCATACATATACCAATAAGATATTTGCTTGGAAGCATAGCACATGGCTAGATATGGTCTTATAGTATATAAATGAATTCCTACCACACACCCATCAAAGACATCACAACTAGCAACATGAGATCATCGTTGAGATGATTTGAGAAAGGAAACAAGTATCACAAGAAAGAATGGATAACATGCCATGATACAACCTACACAAGGTTGATGCAAGAAATGTGTGCATGAAGTATATGAAGATACTTGTTACCGAGATAACATTGGAAGGATGTAGTAGATACCAATTGAAGGTACAAAGTAGTTCATTGATCATCCTAGCTTGACTCCAATAAGCACATGGTGACAACACCTTCCTTGTGAGTGAGCCAAGCATCCAATGCATCTCCACTTGTTCCTAGAACAATGACACAAACAAAATGGTACCCAAACTCATTGGGACCAAAGAGTTAGAGAACCAACAACACATAGGACAAACTCCACATAAATATGTGCATATAGATATGAAAAATGAATTTCATGCACATCTCATCCAATTTGAGACTTGGTGGAGTTCCCCCTATATATTGGGTCAAAGAAATAAAACATGCCAAAGAAACTACAAGAAGTAAATATGCATGCTCAAGACTTCCAAGAACCGAGACCAAAAGACAAAGAAATACCAAGCGAAGAAAAGATACCAAATGAATAAATCATCACTTGGAGGATATCCATAAAAGATACATCAAGGAATGAGATATCCATTGATACACTCAAAAAGAAAGATGTCAAACTCCCAAAAGAGAGAATGGTTCCAAACAAACCAAGCCCTCTACAAAGTTTCATGATGGCACAAAGCACCAAAAAGAAATGGCTTGCCTTCCACAAACACACACTTGATAAGAATCACAAGATGAGTGTTTTATAGAGAATAGGATAGCTCCCCAAAGACTAGTGCATTATAGAGAATTTGCATTTGAATACAAAATGCACGAGGTGGGATCACCACTTTCACTATATCTAGAAAACACTAGACAAGGTCAAGAAATTAACAAGATCCACAAGTGGTATGGAATACAATGGGAGTTGACACAATCCTAGGCAAGAGATAAAGCAAATAAAAGCAAAGGCCAACGTAAAGATGATCAATAATTTCTACCACACATAAATGAGTACCAATTGTCAAAAGACAAGAAGTATTTGGAAATAATTCCCGGTGGTAGATAACAAGGATATCCGACATCATCTTCACACGAAACAAAAAGCAAATTGCAACTTGTAGAGCTAACATGCCACCTAGGAACAAGATAATTTACAATATCAACACTAGGTGACAATATCTCAAATGTACACATTTTCTAGGCTAGTAATATACACACAACATATTACTCCCCCATAATGTGATACCAATTGAGGATAAACAAGAGGCAGATAAAAGGATCCAACAAGAGATAATTAATGGACTATTTAGAATTTGAATTTCTCATGAGAAGACATACCACATAGTGACTAGATAATCTTGAAATATCAATACTAGATGGTATTACTCATGTACACACATTTATAGGATTGTGAGGTGCACAAAGCACATCACTCCCCCATAATAGGATATTCCATTAATCTCTCACAAGAGCCAACTAAGAAATAAACAAGATGCAAAAAGGCTCAACACACAACACACACGTACGTGATGTGCAAAACAACATACACATACTTGATTTCTCAAGATAAGCAAATTGGAAGCACAACATATACAAGCACATGCAAGGTACAAAACCACAACATGCTAAGGGGCAAGTAACTTTCAAGTAAACAATTTAAACACGAGTTACCGCAAGGAGGAACATTGGATATAAGATAGAAACTTGATAACCCGAATGACTTGGCTTGAGACAATAAGAATGATGAAGTCCCCTTAATTCTTCATAATGTATCCAAGTCTCCAAAGACCTCCAATATCACCTATTGATCAAGTTTGAGCTTGTTGGTCCCCAACCAAGTTGGGTCCTAAGAGGTTAGTCACAATAGGCTTGGCTACCCAAATGGTTCTTTTCTTGACACCACTTTGAGAACCAACAAATTTGGCAAACACATTGCCAACATTATCCTTCCCAAGAGAATAGATATCATCAATAATAATTGGGTTGGATAAGTTACCACTAGTGCATGAAGAGGCGGGGTGACCTTTCTCGCGACATAGGTAGCAATGTCTACTCTTCACTTTCTTCTCACTTGATTTCTCAACTTGAGAAGCATAAGCTTGAGTCTTCTTGGGAAGAGGCTTTTCTTCAACTTGAGATTGAGCATGAGAATGAACTTGTGGCCGCTTCCCTTGTTGCTTGTCACTAATGGGTTTCTTCTTCAATGGGCAAGATCTAACATGATGCCCTTCAATTTTGCACTTGAAGCAAATAATAATCTTGGCTGAATTCTTGACATGTTCTTGGCCCTTCTTCTTGATCATCTTGGACCTCTTCTTCTTATTGGAGTTGAATCCAAGTCCACCTTTGTCATTGGGGGATTTTTGCACACTCAAGATATTGTTGAGTGTGGATTTCCCTTCATGACTTTTTTCCAAGTCTTTCTTCAAAGAAGTGACTTGGGCCTTGAGCTCTTTGATTTCCTCTACATGGTTAGTCTCAACACAAGTACTAGAGGAAGTATAAGCTTCATCGTTAGAGCAACAAGGCAAGGAAAGCAATTCATCACAAGATGTACCAACATTGTGAGTAGATGAATTACAAGGACTAGCACATGGCAATATAGCATTTTGACTAGAACTAGTGCTAGTATCCACATGAGGATCACCAGATGTTACCTTAGAAATCATGGCCTCATGAGCTATCTTTAGCTCATTATGGGATACTAGAAGATCATCACGAGAGCTTGAGAGCTTTTCATGGTTTTCTTCCAATTTCCCATAATTGCTAGATAGCAATTCGAGTGGAGCCCGAAGCTCAACATTCTCCTTCAAAATAGATGCTTCACAAGTAATAGAGTTAGTATCACAAGCATCATCATTAACAACAATAGGAGAGGACACCTTGGCAAGCTCTTTTAAGTAAGAAGCTTCAAGTTGAGCATGAGACTCGGTGAGTTTGATGAGCTCACCCTTGATGACCCTTGAGCCATTTTCGAGGTGCTCAAAATCCTCAAGGAGTCTAGCATGAGCAACTTCAAGCTTAGCATTTTTAGTTTTGAAATCATTGGCCACCTTGAGTGCTCTATCACGAGATTCCTTTATTCTAGATAATTCTAGAGCAAAGGTCTCCTCAAGAGATTCGGATGTGGTTTGTTCATGTTCAAGAGCTTGATATAGCTCCACGATCTCATTTGCGTAATCACGCTCATGAGCTTCCATTTTCTCAATGTTGACCTCATGCTCCTCTAGATGAGATTCCAACTCCTCAATGTATTTCTTGCCTTCAATGGCAATAGACATGATTTCCATGAAGTTGGAATGAGAAAGTTTATTTTTGTGAAGAGCTTTAAAAATCATTTCCCCCTTAGTTTTTAAGGAGGCAACATTATCATTCTCTTCATCATAATCAACATCATCATCACTCTTGCCATCATCACAAGATATATTGGGATTCAAAGTGGGAGATACCTTTGAAGCCTTGGCCATAAGGCAAAATGCAATAGATGATGATGTAGGATCCGTTGAAGCACCATTCAAGACCACATATTGTTCCATGGGGTGTCGGGTTTCCTCTACATTGCTAGCACAACAATTCGAGGACATATATGCATTTTTATCATGGCAACAAGACATAGTAAACATATCATCATGAGATTTAGTCAAGCAATTTCTACATGATATGCAAGGACTATCAACACAAGCATGTGAAACATTTGGAGTGCTCGAAGTGTTAAAGCCCAAAGAAGGAGCATTGCAATAAGATAGTGATGAAGGATCATCCACAATAAACACACTATCATCATTGCAATAACCAACACTACTCACCATATCATTACCTTGTGGCAAACCACATGTAGGTGAAGTAGAAGAAGTTGAGAATACTATAAGGCCGAATGTGGAGGGAGAACAATCATCCCCACAAAACTTGGACACGCCATATTTATCTTGAAGCTTTGTCCACAACTCATGAGCATCCCGGAACGGCATGAGTTGAAATATAACTACATTGCTCAAAGCATAGAAAAGCACATTAGAAGCTTGAGCATTGAGATAAGAGTTTTTCTCATCCTATAAAGATAATCTTTGGGGATCCTTTGGAGGAGAAAAACCCATATCTACAATTCGCTCTAAATTTGGGTCCATGACCCTAAAAAGATTAAGCATGCGAATTACCCAAACATCAAAATTTGTGCCATCGAAACTAAGAGTGTCAGAGAATCCTAAACCCCTAGTCGACATCCTTACTCTCTAGGCGGTTAAGCCCTATAAAGAGAGACGAGGCTCTGATACCAATTGAAATATCGTGGATGTCGCCTAGAGGGGGGGGTGAATAGGCGCTTTAAAATAATTACGGTTTAGGCTTGAACAAATGCGGAATAAACCTAGCGGTTAATTTGTCAAGCACAAAACCTACAACAACTAGGCTCACCTATGTGCACCAACAACTTATGCTAAGCAAGATAAACTACTAGGTGATAGCAAGATATATGATAAGAAACAATATGGCTATCACAAAGTAAAGTGCATAAGTAAAGAGCTCGGGTAAGAGATAACCGAGGCACGCGGATTCGACGATGTATCCCGAAGTTCACACCCTTGCGGATGCTAATCTCCGTTTGGAGCGGTGTGGAGGCACAATGCTCCCCAAGAAGCCACTAGGGCCACCGTAATCTCCTCACGCCCTCGCACAATGCAAGATGCCGTGATTCCACTAAGGGACCCTTGAGGGCGGTCACCGAACCCGTACAAATGGCAACCCTTGGGGGCGGTCACCGAATCCGTACACTTTGGCAACCCTTGGGGGCAGTCACCGGTACCCGTCAAATTGCTCGGGGCGATCTCCACAACCTAATTGGGGACCCCGACGCTTGCCCGAAGCTTTACACCACAATGATTGAGCTTCGAACACCACCAACCGTCTAGGGCGCCAAGGCACCCAAGAGGAGCAAGCTCTAGGGTGCCCAAACACCCAAAAGTAATATGCTTCTCAAACTTCACTTCCACGTATCACCGTGGAGAACTCAAGCCGATGCACCAAATGGAATGGCAAGGGCACACGGAGTGCCCAAGTCCTTCTCTCCCAAATCCCACCAAAGAAACTAATGCTAGGGAGGAAAATGAGAGGAAGAACGAAAGAAGAACACGAAGAACTCCAAGATCTAGATCCAAGGGGTTCCCCTCACTTAGAGGAGAAAGTGATTGGTGGAAACGTGGATCTAGATCTCCTCTCTATTTTCCCTCAAGAACTAGCAAGAATCATTGGAGGGATTGAGAGTTAGCAAGCTCGAAGAAGGTAAACAATGGGGGAAGAACACGAGCTAAAAAGGATTAGGTTCAATGGGGAAGAAGACCCCCTTTTATAGGTGGGGAAAAATCCAACCGTTATGCTCACAGCCCGCACAGAGTGGTACTACCGCTCCAAGGAGCGGTACTACCGCTAGGGTGGAAGTACCCCTTTGAAAAACAACAGCGACGAGGCAAAAGGGGAGTAGAACCGTCGGAGCGGTACTACCGCTTGTCCTCACGGTACTACCGCTAGGGTTCGCGGTACTACCGCAAAGGGTAGCGGTACTACTGCTAGCGAGCGGTACTAAAAAATACATCCGGGCCTACCACCGTAGGACTTGGGACGAGTTTTTGGTCCGGAGCGGTACTACTGCTGTAGGAGCCGCGGTAGTACCGCTCTGGAGCGATAGTACCGCTCTGGAGCGGTAGTAAAAAATTACATCCGCTCCAAATCGCGGTAGTACCGCTGCAACCTTTTCAGAACACCAAAACTACCACAACTTTTGCAAACAGACTCCGAATTCAATGAAACCAAGTTTGTTGGAAAGCTAGAGACAAGGGCTAACACAATATTGAAAGAAATATCAATAAGAAGCAAATTAGAAAAGACCCATAATAAAAAGGTGAGAACCCTTCCTCGGATAAGATCGGTAAAACCTCCAACACCGAAAACATCATAGAAGACGCATGTGAACTCCGTTTTCGATGAACTCAAGCTTGTCATCAAGATGACCAAAAGCTCTAAGACTCACAAAGAGAACTAAACAAGAACCAAGAAACATGATGCAAGGATGCAATGGTTTGAGCTCTCGACGAACGAGACGATCAAGCTACTCACTTGAGAGCCCCCCTTGATAGTACGGCTATCGATCCTATAACCCGGTCTCCCAACTACCACCATGAGACCGGTAAAATAGAAAACCTATCAAGGGCAAACCTTTGCCTTGCACATGATCCACTTGAGCTAGATGATACGATCTTGTCCTCCTCAAGATGGACCACCTTTCTTGATTGCGTTGGGTCGATGGAGACTAGATGATTGCTCCCCCATACTCCACTATGGGTGAGCCACTCTTCGGCACATCTTCACAAGTCCATTGACACCACAATGGATGGCAAGCTTCAAGCACTTGATCTCTTCGTGATTCTCCACTTGAACTTGCACACGACAATCTTGATGACGATCACCACTTGATGTCATCCTTCCCATGGGTTGTATGATATCATCCTCTTGATGCAAGCCCATGGATATGTACCTAACCCCACATAGACTCTCACATAGACCATGGGTTAGTACACATAGTGCAATGGACAATGCTTACCATATCATGGAATCACTTGATCCCTCTCGGTACATCTTATACTCTTTGTGAGTTGATCAACTTGATTCACTCTTGACTTAGTCTTGATCAACCTTGAATATTTCCAACTCTCTTCGTTTGGATGATGTCTTGAAGGTAAACATGAATGATCACACAATCTTCCTCTTCAAGACATGCTTGCAATAAGCTCAACACTCACATGACCAATCTTTGGATAATTCCTTAATAGCACCTTGGTCAACCCATAAACTCCTTGAAACCAACACATGGACTTCAAGAAATGCCTATGGAAAAAATCATTCAAATATAACTCAATACAACCATTAGTCCATAGAGAATGTCATCAATTACCAAAACCACACATGGAGGCACCGCATGTCCTTTCAGATCATGATTAGGATTTGTCACTCCGATTGTCGGAGAGGTATCTCTAGGCCCTCTCGGTAATGCACATCACTATAAGCCTTGCAAGCAATGCAACTAATGAGTTAGTTGCGGGATAGTGCATTACGGAACGAGTAAAGTGACTTACCGATAACGACATTGAACTAGGTATTGGGACGATCGAATCTCGGGCAAGTAACATACCGATGACAAAGAGAACAATGTATAGTGTTATGCGGTTTGACCGATAAAGATCTTCGTAGAATATGTAGGAACCAATATGAGCATCCAGGTTCCGCTATTGGTTATTGACCGGAGACATGTCTCGGTCATGTCTACATAGTTCTCGAACCCGTAGGGTTCGCACGCTTAAAGTTCTGTGACGATCGGTTTTATGAGTTTATATGTTTTGATGTACCGAAGGTAGTTCAGAGTCCCGGATATGATCACGGACATGATGAGGAGTCTCGAAATGGTCGAGACATAAAGATTGATTTATTGAAAGCCTACATTTGGACATCGGAAGAGTTCCGGGTAAAATCAGAATTTTACCGGAGTACCGGAGGGGTTACCGGAACCCCCCGGGGGCTAATGGGCCTTGTTGGGCCATAAGGGAAAGAGAGAGGGGCCGGCCTAGGGCAGGCAGTGCGCCCCCTCCCCTCTGTCCGAATTGGACTAGGAGAGGAGGAGGGGGGCGGCGCCCCCCTTTCCTTCTCTTTCTCTCCCTTCCTCCCCCCTCCTAGTAGGAGTAGGAAGGGAGGAATCCTACTCCTACTAGGAGGAGGATTCCTTCTCCTAGCGTGCCAACAAGGGCCGGTCGGCCTCCCCCTTGCTCCGTTATATATACAGGGGCAGGGGGCACCTCTAGACACACAAGTTGATCACAAAGATCTCTCCCAGCCGTGTGTGGTGCCCACCTCCACCATAATTCACCTCGGTCATACTGTAGTGGTGTTTAGGCGAAGCCCTGCTGCGGTAGCTTCATCAACATCGTCACCACGCCGTCGTGCTGACGAAACTCTTCCCCGACCAAGCTGAACATGTGCTGAACGCGGAGGTGCCGTACGTTCGGTACTGAGGATCGGTCGATCGTGAAGACATACGACTACATCAACCGCATTGTCATAACGCTTCCGCTTAACGGTCTACGAGGGTACATGGACGACACTCTCCCCTCTCATTGCTATGCATCACCATGATCCTGCGTGTGCGTAGGAAACTTTTGACATTACTACGTTTCCCAACACCCTCAGTACCCCTATCTTATAAAGGCCCTAGCTGATCCGACAACGATGGTGCGTGTTAGTCTTCTTGGTGGTCTTGGACCGGTCAACGGCCCATGCCGCCGCAAGCTCCTCGTTTGTGAGGACCTAGTATGACGCTACCTGCATCTTGGCAAAGGTGGTCGACCAACACGCTCGGCACCACTCCGCCACAGTGAGGGTTTGGGAGCCCTCGAACGACGAGGAGGATGTGCCGCTGAAAGTGAATCTAATCCGCTTGGTGGATTTTAATATTATTGACAACATATCTCAAGGAACTAATGCTTATCTAGTCTATCTCCCGAAAGGTTCTTGTGTGTGCACCAAAGGAAATGAAATGTGACCCCACAAATTATGATGAAGACAAGTGTTGGCCAAGCTTAGAATTCTCCATTTCATTTTAGTGATCCAAGATCACGTTGAGTTCATAAGCATGTCGATACTATCAAGAAGATGATGAACAAGCTATGCTGAGTTTCTTTCTATTTGAGTTTAAAGATCAAACTCCAACTGCCCTCAAAAGTCTTCATTTCCTTCGCTATATCTATTTAACTTTCAAATCTTCGGAGATGCCAAGCTCTTCCAGTCGGAACCATTGAGCAGTTCATCCAGATATAACCGTTGCAAACCCTAGCACATTGGAGCGTCGATCATTCTACTCGGAACCACCAATGCACTTGGCAAAACTTCTGTTGTTCGCTCAGAATTTTCGAAGACCCCTCACTTGGAGTTCTGAAGTGTTTATAAAGAGGGAAAACAGCACGAGGCGGCTAGGGCTTGGCGAACACCTTAGCCCCTCTCTCATACGTACAAGCCTAATGCTTCGTGTGTGTGTGTGTGCGCGCGCATGTGGTGGAATTTCTTTTTTCTCGACAACTATCTTTGTTGGATTCACTCTGAGGTAAAAAAAATTGACGGATACAAAAAACAACCAGGCGCCTGAGCCATAGGTGCTCCCTATGAGTTTTTGGTCAGTTGTCATCACCCTCATTTCCGTGTTTATTTCCCTTTCTTTTTCTTCAAAAAATTAGCTTCAAATACAACGGAAATAAGGGGACGTGTCAGAATCCTATTGGCTGCAGAGTTTCCCTCTAGATAGCAGCACAATCCCAAGCGCCAATCAAAGGCCATCATCACTAGAGCCACACCAGCGAGCTCCGGTAGAGCGGAGAAAATCGAACGACGGCAGAGAAAATCACCACAGCATTTCCAGCAGAGCGGCCTAAAATGGCAGCCATCCTCGGGCGCGCCGGCACCACCGCCAGCGGCGGCTTCCGGCGGCACCATCAAGAAACCAGCCGCGGCGGCCGTCGGCGAGGTGCGGTCGTCGTCGCGGCCGTGACCGGCGCCGCGCCGCAGGAGGGGTCGCTGGAGCGGCCGGCGTGGTCCGGGGAGACGCCTGTGTCGCGGCTCGTCGCCGCGCTCATCGCCTTCAAGCCGCTCTACTCCCTCATGAAGGTCGCCTCCCGCGAGGTCATCATCAGGTAGGCACCGCGCACCATTGGCCGTCAGTCAGTTAGCTAGCTGTTGGGCTTCTCGTCAGCAATGTAGTGGCGGTGGTTGGACTTGGGCGCCGTGATGGTGGAGGCCATGGATGGTTGTTATCCAGGACGGCGGAGAAGTCCAACATCCCGTGGAGGGAGATGACGAGGAAGGTGCTGGAGTCTGACGTGTACGAGGTGTTCGAGAGGATAAGAGACCCCGACATCGTCTACCCTGACTGTGAGCAGTTCATCCCACCATTCCGACCATCATCTCTTCTTCGTCAGCTCTTTTGTTCGATAACACATTTCTTTAGCTGGTTAATTAGTCCAGTAGCATCAATCACAAAAAAGTTTACAGTGAGAAGGTTATGCTTTTACCTTCAGCTGCACCTCTGATTCGATGATTTGATCGGCACGATACTGAATTATCAAGGAAGCAGAAGCATTAACATGGCTTGCTTATGTTGAGCAGATTATCTGAGCCCATTCCACGCCTATGACGAAGGGAACCTATCATGGCTGGTAATTGTTTGCTTCCCTCTCTTCTCTCTGCACTTGTGATAATTCAGATCCATTGAGTTGTAAGTACTTCAGTTTTAAAAGACAGTTATTTTTCCTTTAGGTTTGCCATTCTACATATGTTCCGGAAGACATGCAGTCGAGCACATTTTATCTGAACTCCTGTTTCTCTCTCGTGTTGATCACGAATGATGCAGGCTGCAGCTGAGGCTGAGGCCGCGACCTTGTCGATTGCAAAGAGGGCCATACCCGAGGCTACTTCCATCGAAGAAGCGAACCAGATTGTTCGGGGAAACTGGATGAATGCAATTGAGGAGCATCACCTCAAGCACGGGGGGGAAAACTGCCAGATCAATGACATTTTGGACATTGGCTGCTCTGTTGGAGTGAGCACCAGATACCTGGCTGAGAGGTTCCCTTCGGCTAAGGCTGTTGTAAGTGCATCTCTTGCCACATCTCTGAAAATTGTCTTGTCAAGGTTCAGTGTCTGCTAGTGTTTTGGGTAAACGATCAAATCTTGTGAAAATCATAGCATCCAGGATCTCTGATAAAACAGAAAAAATCATGCTGTAATATTAGCAGTATCGATATTGTCGACTCAGTTTGATGGCATGGTGCCATGCTCTTATTACCGCTTATCTTAAGCTACATGAATTTGTTAACATATTGTGTTATAGCTACCTTTCTGCATATTGATGATTCCTTTGGTTGGTTTTTATATGGATTTGCTAATTTGGAGCTTTTTCAATGACCAAGGGACTAGATCTATCGCCCTACTTCCTGGCCGTGGCAGCACAGAAGGAAGAACAACTGTCTCGGCAAAACCCTATTCGTTGGGTTCATGCAAATGGTGAAGCGACTGGGTTGCCACCGAATTCATTTGACGTCGTCTCCCTTGCTTATGTGGTAATTTCTATCATATCTTGAATGGTTATCACAAAATAAACTAATGTAACCTCCCTGTATTTTTTTTCTTTCAAAAATCAACCAATGTAGTCTAATTAGCTGATACCCTCAATAATCTTGGAAAGGGAGACACAGACTTTTTTTTGTGAAATAAAGACTGAAAATGTTTTCTTAAAAGAGACTGAAAATGTTGAAGCGACAAAACAATAACTGATCTTGATCTTACACAATTGTAGTGACATGCCTATTTTTGCATCTAATTAGGATTCTAGACTTCTTTACATGAACGTTGTGCCAAGGACTTTGAAAAATAAGTAAAATTACAGGGGGAAATCAAAGTCAGCTTTTATCAAGAGATCACCATTTAAGTAGAAAATGAAAAGGTACTCGCAAATCACCACTAATGCCGCAAGCGCAATTCTATAAACACCTGCAGTGCCACGAGTGTCCAGCACGAGCAATAATCGGATTGGCGAAGGAAGCATTCAGACTGCTTCGTCCAGGAGGAACCATCGCCTTAACCGACAACTCAGTAAGAAAATTCAGTTTCCCAATATTAATCAGTTACTGTACCTGGTAACACAACTGTTTTGAAAAGGGTTCAGACATCTAACTTCGTTTCCTTTTGTGTTTGTGCTCGCCGCAGCCAAAATCAAAAGTACTCCAGGTAACCTCGAGCGAAATTTACTGAAGCTCCTTATCTGTTTCTCACTCACATTGACTGGGGTACTAACAAATTGTTACTACCGTTTCAGGAATTATCACCCGTTCTGTTCACTCTTATGAAGAGCACCGAACCGTTCCTGGACGAGTACTACATGCTGGATCTGGAGGAGGCGCTCAGCCAAGCAGGCTTCGTCAATGTGTGCTCCGTGCTGACAGACCCCAGGCACAGAACGGTCACTGCCACTGTACCCTACTGACTGCATCACCATGGTTCACCAATGCACAATTTTGTGTTGTGAACAGTCACAAAAGTTAGTAACTTGGGAGCCATTTGCATTCAGGAAGAAAATGATCCTGCAACTTAACTACAGAAATGCGATGTACTCCCTCCGTTAGTGATCTAAACACTGTTATATTTCTTTACGGAGGGAGTACTACATGGCAGCCACCGTTTGGTTCGATCACGAGAGAAACATTTGAAGTCTGTAATAAGTGGAAAAAACAAATTTCAACCAGGATGACAGATTTGCGTATGTAGTAAAATTATTATGGAGTTCAAAAAATCCGGGTGCGTAATTGTAGACCATCATCCATCGGCACAAGCACATGACATGGTATGGTAGTATGATACGCTATCCCATATCCTAGTTTCTAGAGATGTATTGCTTCGACTAGTTCACTCTCGATCTCGGTGGCCGCATCGCCAGCGTTGCTCTGCTCACTGAAGTCGCCGCCTTTGTCGCCGAGAGGGATCGTAGCCGTAGATCTCGTCCCGGTTCTCCTCCCCGCCGTTGCAGGGCAAAATAGGCGAGTGGGCGCTCTCGGTGTTCATGGCACCGCCGTCATTGTTGTAGCCATACAGAGCGCCACCGGCTTGTTGCTCGCCGCCGGAGCACATCAGGGAGGAATCTCCAGCGTAGTATTGGTTGTGGCTGTGGATCTGGCCCAGCTGATTAGGCCATGGGGCAACCTCTTGGCTAGCAACCGGGACGAACTGTGAAGGGTCGTAGTAGGCGCCGTTCGTCCCCACCATGCCGCAGCCGTAGAAAGCATCAGCTTGAGCGCCGGTGAATCCCTGGCTGTGACTCGTCGTCGCCGCGGCAAGCTGGTTGGTGTACGAGAGGCCGTAGTCGATGTATTGGCCATCCGGGAGAGGCGTATAGCAGGAGTCGGCATCTGTCGTGTCAACGCCGTTGCCGCCATACGGAGCACCAGCTTGCGTGCAACCAAGTCCCTCGCCGTTGCTCGCCATTGCGGCGGCATCGTGGTCGTACTCGTAGTAGCTCGTGCCCGGCAGCTCAGGGTCCTGGACCACAACCTGCTGGTCGGCGCCGGCGGTGGCCGCGCCCGCTGCCTTTTCCTTCTTGGTGTTACTGCTGATGTTGACGCGGGCGAGCACCTTGCCGGGGAGCGGCGGCGACGTGATCTCGTACTCGTGCATGACATACCCCGTGCTGGCGCTGCCGCGGCCGGCCCTGAGCTTGAAGGTGAGGTCGTACCGCTTGTAGGCGAGGTCCAACTCGACGCCGCCTGGGCCGAGCAGGGTGACGGTGCCCTCGTTCAACTTCTGCCCCTGCCAGACGCCGCCGCCCTTGACGGTGCGCCTCCTGCGGCCGCCGTCCGTGGGGGGGGGGGGGGGGGGGGGCGAAGAAGAAGGCGTGCTCGATCTTGCCGTCGCCGCCGTGCCTCCGGAGGAGCTCCCACGGCGGGGCGCTCCCGGGGTCTTCTTCGATGATGGCGTGCGCGTGCGGGTTGGGGAGGCCGAGCGCGCGCGGGAGGAGGTAGTAGGCGACGATGTCGCCGTCGGTGGGGTCGAACTTGAACGCCGGCGGCATGCCGAGGCCGAAGCCGAACTTGTAGGCTTCCATCCCTGCTCTTCTCTGCTCCGCGTCTAGGTTTCGATCGATGGAAGAGTGCGGTAGGGTTCCGGCGTGGAGATCTTCCTAATATAGACGAGGAGGGGCTGGAGGGGGACTCCTGACCTACTCGGAGTGGAGATCCTTCATACTTTCCACCTACAGATCGGACTCGAAAACGCGGGAACTAATAACAAGACTAACAAGCCCTTGATTGAAAGTGTGCACGTGCAACGCATTTATATTCCTTTATCATAATCTATGATAAAAAAAAAACATCAACTCTGAATTTTGAATCTTATTTCTCTGCCCAGCGCTAAATATAAATCAAATGGTCAAAAGTGCTATTGACAAAATAAAATAAAATTGGACAACAGGAAAAGCCTCTACTTGTTTACTTATCAAATGGGCTCTCGATCATCGATCAAAACACAAGAAGAACAAAAGAGACACCCGTGACGCTTCATTTGATCGACGATCTGTTAAATCTGAAATGCTTAGAAGTATCTACAACTGGACCCCTTATATCCGCCCTAAACACCCGGATGGGCTGTCCGGACGAAAAAATGAAATCCAACAGGACGCCCTATATCTGACCCAAGCGCCCGGACTGACCGACAACTCCGATATCCAATCCATATCTGCGGAGGATACACGGATATCCGGACATGTCCGGGCAGGATGCCATGTAGAATTTGGCCCACCACGGACTATATTTTCTCTTGCTTTTCTCTTTCTTTCTATCCACCAATCATATGCATATGATCAGACAATATGAGGATAATACCCCGCAAAAAAAAGACAATATGAGAAATGTTCTTGTTTTAAAAGGAAAATAAGGGTCCAAAACAAACATGCCCAGACACTAACCGTGGACGTATGGGGAGCCAAATTAAGCAATTGATTGCGGTTGTAGATACTCTAATTAGGCCACACTAAGCAACCAGAGGAACGCCTATACTTATTTGCTAGTATAAACAATCGCTCCTTCTAAAAAGAAGAGCATTTGCTATAAAAAACAAACTAAAATAAGAGCAACCACTGAGAAACTATCAGTCTCTCGCCGCACAGACAGACACGTTACTTTCCCCGCCGCCTGCTCTCCCCGCTGCATCATTTCCTTCGCACGCCGTCTCTACTCCAGCCCGACGGAGCACTCCATCTCTTCTCCAGCCACGACATCGCCCGGTGCACACCCCCTCCCCCGCCTCCCTGGCCTCGCGCCGCCGCCTCCTCTTCCCAGCACTGTGAGCTGCTGCATAAGATGTGGGATCTTGGACCGGACCGAAATCCATGCGCAAGAAGTACCGACAGGTGAAGAGCATGTGCTCGACGGACTCTCCCTGGGTCTTGCAGAGTTGACAATCGCCATAATTTGGCCAACCCCGGCGATGCAATCTATAGTCCGTCCAAATTCTATCTTGAAGCACCAGCCATGCAAACATTTTGCATTTAGGAGGGGCCTAGTTTTTCCACACCAACGAGTTCATAGTTGTAGGAGCAAGGTCGTCGAACTTTGTGCCGGAGCTTGACAAGAATGTAGGGGGGGGGGGGGGGGGGGGGCAAAGACAAAACAAATTAGGTTTGCCCCAATTCAAGCAACCCTAGAAACTACTAAACAGAACAAATATATTGCCCAAGCAGTAAGAAATTTCCAATTGGATCAAAGCATAGGCATACTACGTGATTGTTAAATTACTAATCAATCTCATACAGAGAAACTGCAAAACATTCAAAATTTTGCTGCCCCCAATTTAACTCGTACATGCAACACTGCTGCACAAGGAGGATCCACTAGTTCAATGTTGCAAGCACGTGACACTTCAAAAAACATTTATAGCTAAATTCATACGGGGCGGGGCGGATGGCTGCGACGGGGTGGTCAGCCGGGCAGTCGACTCGGCGATAACCGGGTAGTGGCGAAGAGCAGAAGACGACGGCCTCAGGCGCACCCTTGTTTCCCTCCTTGCCAGGTTTTTGCCCGCGCGCGTTCTCGGATCAGAGGCAAACTCCTCCTCGGCGTCGGCATCGAGGTTGTTCGTTGGCGGCAAGGCGGCTGGTTCATGGGTGGAGCAGGGAGCAGTCCTGACAGAGCGTGATTGGGAAATAGGAACAGAGAGACTAGGATCGACTAAAGAGCGAGAGATATGTCCAACGGCTCCTGTACGGAGCGGCGACTACAGAGGAGATGGCGCGGGCAAGGCGGCCTCTGCCCAGTTGAGCATGCCGGAGTGGACGCTGGTCCAGGGTGGTGCGACGCCGGCGTGCCCTGCGCCCGTGGAGGGGCCGTGGCGGGCCTCGGCGGGTGCTGGTGGCTGGTCCGATAGCCGTTTTTGGGCGTTGGCGGAGGAGGACTCGGAGGGAGAAGAGGATGCTGCTGCTGATGGTGCGGCGACGGCCAGTGGCCCGGAGCCGTGCTCGCTGGCGGATTTCGTGGCCATGGCGGAGGCGCTCGGCGGCTCGCTTCAGGCGGGCCGGCGGCGGGCGTTTGCGCCGGGCGGTCGTGGCCCTCGTCGGCGCGGATCTTAGGCCAGCGTTGTACGCAGCGCGGCGTCGGCGTCGTCCTCGCGGCAGGGGCCTGCGGTCCTTGTCGCCCCAGATGCGGAGGAGGGCCTCCTGCTTCGGGCGGCCGTGCAGTGCCCAGGGGAGGCGGCTGTGCCGGCGGCGGTGGCGCGGGTGGCACCGGCGGCGTCAGGCGCGCCCTACGCTAGGGTTGGGGATCCAGTGCGGGCGGGGCAGATGGGCCCGGGTGGCCCAGCGGACCTGCGACCCATGGTCGTGTTGGGCTCGGCCCAAGAGGCGGCGTCTGGCTTGTCCCTTGTGGCGATGCCTGGGGCAGCCCACGACGCTTTGCGGGTTTCCCAGCCCGTCTAGCCCAGGCCCAGTGGAGCGGGTATATAGGTGGCTCTGGATGCGCAAAGGAACCCTAGGTCCGTCTCTATGGTTTCCAGCCACCATTTCGGAGGTGCAACGCTTCGGCCGCTCCGCCCGCTCCCTCCTCCCCACCCGTCCCCAGCCACCCCTGGTGCGCTCCTTTGCTGAGGCGGTGGTGATGGGCTCCAAGGCCGACCGGCGGGCGGACAAGCGCCCCCTGCCGCCCCTCGACCCTGCGGCAAAGCGCAGCCGTGAGCGCGAGCTGCAGGCACAGGCCAAGGCGCGGCGCGGGACGGCGAGGCTGGTGGATGGGGGCCGCCGCCGGCGTGGTGGTTGAAGGAGCAGGAGCGCAAGAAGTGCAAGAAGGAGGAGTACAAGAGGAAAGGGCTAGAGCGTAAGCACCTCGATGAGATGCCGCAGTAGCAAAGACAAAACAAATTAGGTTTGCCCCAATTCAAGCAACCCTAGAAACTACTAAACAGAACAAATATATTGCCCAAGCAGTAAGAAATTTCCAATTGGATCAAAGCATAGGCATACTACGTGATTGTTAAATTACTAATCAATCTCATACAGAGAAACTGCAAAACATTCAAAATTTTGCTGCCCCCAATTTAACTCGTACATGCAACACTGCTGCACAAGGAGGATCCACTAGTTCAATGTTGCAAGCACGTGACACTTCAAAAAACATTTATAGCTAAATTCATACGGGGCGGGGCGGATGGCTACGACGGGGTGGTCAGCCGGGCAGTCGACTCGGCGATAACCGGGTAGTGGCGAAGAGCAGAAGACGACGGCCTCAGGCGCACCCTTGTTTCCCTCCTTGCCAGGTTTTTGCCCGCGCACGTTCTCGGATCAGAGGCAAACTCCTCCTCGGCGTCGGCATCGAGGTTGTTCGTTGGCGGCAAGGCGGCTGGTTCATGGGTGGAGCAGGGAGCAGTCCTGACAGAGCGTGATTGGGAAATAGGAACAGAGAGACTAGGATCGACTAAAGAGCGAGAGATATGTCCAACGGCTCCTGTACGGAGCGGCGACTACAGAGGAGATGGCGCGGGCAAGGCGGCCTCTGCCCAGTTGAGCATGCCGGAGTGGACGCTGGTCCAGGATGGTGCGACGCCGGCATGCCCTGCGCCCGTGGAGGGGCCGTGGCGGGCCTCGGCGGGTGCTGGTGGCTGGTCCGATAGCCGTTTTTGGGCGTTGGCGGAGGAGGACTCGGAGGGAGAAGAGGATGCTGCTGCTGATGGTGCGGCGACGGCCAGTGGCCCGGAGCCGTGCTCGCTGGCGGATTTCGTGGCCATGGCGGAGGCGCTCGGCGGCTCGCTTCAGGCGGGCCGGCGGCGGGCGTTTGCGCCGGGCGGTCGTGGCCCTCGTCGGCGCGGATCTTAGGCCAGCGTTGTACGCAGCGCGGCGTCGGCGTCGTCCTCGCGGCAGGGGCCTGCGGTCCTTGTCGCCCCAGATGCGGAGGAGGGCCTCCTGCTTCGGGCGGCCGTGCAGTGCCCAGGGGAGGCGGCTGTGCCGGCGGCGGTGGCGCGGGTGGCACCGGCGGCGTCAGGCGCGCCCTACGCTAGGGTTGGGGATCCAGTGCGGGCGGGGCAGATGGGCCCGGGTGGCCCAGCGGACCTGCGACCCATGGTCGTGTTGGGCTCGGCCCAAGAGGCGGCGTCTGGCTTGTCCCTTGTGGCGATGCCTGGGGCAGCCCACGACGCTTTGCGGGTTTCCCAGCCCGTCTAGCCCAGGCCCAGTGGAGCGGGTATATAGGTGGCTCTGGATGCGCAAAGGAACCCTAGGTCCGTCTCTATGGTTTCCAGCCACCATTTCGGAGGTGCAACGCTTCGGCCGCTCCGCCCGCTCCCTCCTCCCCACCCGTCCCCAGCCACCCCTGGTGCGCTCCTTTGCTGAGGCGGTGGTGATGGGCTCCAAGGCCGACCGGCGGGCGGACAAGCGCCCCCTGCCGCCCCTCGACCCTGCGGCAAAGCGCAGCCGTGAGCGCGAGCTGCAGGCACAGGCCAAGGCGCGGCGCGGGACGGCGAGGCTGGTGGATGGGGGCCGCCGCCGGCGTGGTGGTTGAAGGAGCAGGAGCGCAAGAAGTGCAAGAAGGAGGAGTACAAGAGGAAAGGGCTAGAGCGTAAGCACCTCGATGAGATGCCGCAGTAGCAAAGACAAAACAAATTAGGTTTGCCCCAATTCAAGCAACCCTAGAAACTACTAAACAGAACAAATATATTGCCCAAGCAGTAAGAAATTTCCAATTGGATCAAAGCATAGGCATACTACGTGATTGTTAAATTACTAATCAATCTCATACAGAGAAACTGCAAAACATTCAAAATTTTGCTGCCCCCAATTTAACTCGTACATGCAACACTGCTGCACAAGGAGGATCCACTAGTTCAATGTTGCAAGCACGTGACACTTCAAAAAACATTTATAGCTAAATTCATACGGGGCGGGGCGGATGGCTACGACGGGGTGGTCAGCCGGGCAGTCGACTCGGCGATAACCGGGTAGTGGCGAAGAGCAGAAGACGACGGCCTCAGGCGCACCCTTGTTTCCCTCCTTGCCAGGTTTTTGCCCGCGCACGTTCTCGGATCAGAGGCAAACTCCTCCTCGGCGTCGGCATCGAGGTTGTTCGTTGGCGGCAAGGCGGCTGGTTCATGGGTGGAGCAGGGAGCAGTCCTGACAGAGCGTGATTGGGAAATAGGAACAGAGAGACTAGGATCGACTAAAGAGCGAGAGATATGTCCAACGGCTCCTGTACGGAGCGGCGACTACAGAGGAGATGGCGCGGGCAAGGCGGCCTCTGCCCAGTTGAGCATGCCGGAGTGGACGCTGGTCCAGGATGGTGCGACGCCGGCATGCCCTGCGCCCGTGGAGGGGCCGTGGCGGGCCTCGGCGGGTGCTGGTGGCTGGTCCGATAGCCGTTTTTGGGCGTTGGCGGAGGAGGACTCGGAGGGAGAAGAGGATGCTGCTGCTGATGGTGCGGCGACGGCCAGTGGCCCGGAGCCGTGCTCGCTGGCGGATTTCGTGGCCATGGCGGAGGCGCTCGGCGGCTCGCTTCAGGCGGGCCGGCGGCGGGCGTTTGCGCCGGGCGGTCGTGGCCCTCGTCGGCGCGGATCTTAGGCCAGCGTTGTACGCAGCGCGGCGTCGGCGTCGTCCTCGCGGCAGGGGCCTGCGGTCCTTGTCGCCCCAGATGCGGAGGAGGGCCTCCTGCTTCGGGCGGCCGTGCAGTGCCCAGGGGAGGCGGCTGTGCCGGCGGCGGTGGCGCGGGTGGCACCGGCGGCGTCAGGCGCGCCCTACGCTAGGGTTGGGGATCCAGTGCGGGCGGGGCAGATGGGCCCGGGTGGCCCAGCGGACCTGCGACCCATGGTCGTGTTGGGCTCGGCCCAAGAGGCGGCGTCTGGCTTGTCCCTTGTGGCGATGCCTGGGGCAGCCCACGACGCTTTGCGGGTTTCCCAGCCCGTCTAGCCCAGGCCCAGTGGAGCGGGTATATAGGTGGCTCTGGATGCGCAAAGGAACCCTAGGTCCGTCTCTATGGTTTCCAGCCACCATTTCGGAGGTGCAACGCTTCGGCCGCTCCGCCCGCTCCCTCCTCCCCACCCGTCCCCAGCCACCCCTGGTGCGCTCCTTTGCTGAGGCGGTGGTGATGGGCTCCAAGGCCGACCGGCGGGCGGACAAGCGCCCCCTGCCGCCCCTCGACCCTGCGGCAAAGCGCAGCCGTGAGCGCGAGCTGCAGGCACAGGCCAAGGCGCGGCGCGGGACGGCGAGGCTGGTGGATGGGGGCCGCCGCCGGCGTGGTGGTTGAAGGAGCAGGAGCGCAAGAAGTGCAAGAAGGAGGAGTACAAGAGGAAAGGGCTAGAGCGTAAGCACCTCGATGAGATGCCGCAGTTCCAGGGTGACCGGGCCGACGTCCCCTACGCTGCGAAGAAGAAGAAGAAGTTCAAGCCGGTGGGGGCGTTGGGATCCAAGCCGTCGCCCTCGCTGCCCGCGGGCTCCTCCAAGGGCACGATGGCCGAGCCCATTTCGGTCGAGGAAGCGGATGAGAGGGAGTGTTTCAAGTGCGGTTGGGCAGGGCACTTCCAGAGCAACTGCTCTTTCAAGCCGCTCTGCATCCTCTGCTCGTAGGAGGGCCATGTCTCGGCCAACTGCCCCTCCCGCGGCAAACCCCTCCTGCTCCATACTATGGGACATGCCATTCCGGGCGGGTTTTTTCTGCCTTTAGTTCCCTGAAGACGACGAGCCGGATCTGTAGAGCGGGTTCGAGGTCAACGCTGCTATCCTTTCTGCCGCCTCGGGCCTGCTATAGAAGGAGATCCTGGAGGTGGAGCTGCCTCACATGTTCGAGGGCGCTTGGGACTGGCAGGTGACCCAGATCGAAGCCGATCGCTTCTCGGTCGTCTTCCCAGATCCTGCCATGCTGCGGATGGCTACCCACAACGGCAAGTTATTCCTTTCCATCAACAACATCACTGTGCTGATTCGGGATGTTGTGGCCGACGCGCCCAAAGGAGAGTCCATGCCCGAGGTGTGGCTTAAGCTGTGGGGCATTCCTCCGAAGCACCGTAGGGTGGACATGCTGATGGCGGGGATGACTATGCTGGGCAGACCGCTGGTGGTGGATGAGCTCTCCTTGATCCGCTCCGGCCCAGTGCTGATGATATTTGCTTGCCGTAAGCCAGAGAAGATGCGCGGGCCGTTCTTGCTACGTCTTGAGCTTGCGTTGGTTTTCCCCGAAGAGGAAGGGATGATGCAGCAGAGTAGCGTAAGTATTTCCCTCAGTTTTTGAGAAGCAATGTATCAATCCAGTAGGAGGCCACGCTCAAGTCCCTCGTACCTGCACAAAGCGATAGCTACTCGCAACCAACGCGATTAGGGGTTGTCAATCCCTTCACGATCACTTACGAGAGTGAGATCTGATAGATATAATATTTTTGGTATTTTTGGTATAAAGATGCAAAGTAAAAAGTAAAAAAAAAGTAAAAAAGCAAAGCAAGATTAAAGTGATGGAGATTGATATGATGAGAATAGACCCGGGGGCCATAGGTTTCACTAGTGGCTTCTCTCAAGAGCATAAGTATTCTACGGTGGGTGAACAAATTACTGTTGAGCAATTGACAGAATTGAGCATAGTTATGAGAATATCTAGGCATGATCATGTATATAGGCATCACGTCCGTGACAAGTAGATCGAAACGATTCTGCATCTACTACTATTACTCCACTCATCGACTGCTATCCAGCATGCATCTAGAGTATTAAGTTAAAAATAGAGTAACGCTTTAAGCAAGTTAAAAACCCCATCTTGTTATCCTCGATGGCAACGATACAATACGTGCCTTGCTGCCCCTTCTGTCACTGGGTAAGGGCACCGCAAGATCGAACCCAAAGCTAAGCACTTCTCCCATGGCAAGAACTACCAATATAGTTGGCCAAACCAAACGGATAATTCGAAGAGACTTGCAAAGGTAACCAATCATACATAAAAGAATTCAGAGAAGATTCAAATATTATTCATAGATAGACTTGATCATAAACCCACAATTCATCGGTCTCAACAAACACACCGCAAAAAGAAGATTACATCGAATAGATCTCCACAAGAGAGAGGGAGAACTTTGTATTGAGATTCAAAGAGAGAGAAGAAGCCATCTAGCTACTAACTATGGACCCGAAGGTCTGAGGTAAACTAATCACACTTCATCGGAGGGGCTAGGATGATGTAGAAGCCCTCCGTGATGACGGCCCTCTTCCGGCGGAACTCCGAAACAGGCCCCAAGATGGGATCTCGTGGATACAGAAAGTTGCGGCGGTGGAATTAGGTTTTTGGCTCCTGTTCTGATCGTTTGGGGGTACGTGTGTATATATAGGAGGAAGAAGTACGCCGGAGGAGCAACGAGGGGACCACGAGGCAGGGGGCGCGCCCCCCACCCTCGTGACCGCCTCTTTTGTTCCTTGGAGCAGGGTCCAAGTCTCCTAGATCACGTTCGGTGAGAAAATCACGTCCCGAAGATTTTATTCCGTTTGGACTCTGTTTGATATTCTGTTTATCCGAAACACTAAAATAGGCAAAAAAAACAACAATTCTGGGCTAGGCCTCCGGTTAATAGGTTAGTCCCAAAAATAATATAAAAGTGGAAAATAAAGCCCAATATAGTCCAAAACAGTAGATAATATAGCATGGAGCAATCAAAAATTATAGATACGTTGGAGATGTATCAGGCATCCCCAAGCTTAATTCCTGCTCGTCCTCGAGTAGGTAAATGATAAAAAGAGAATTTTTGATGCGGAGTGCTACTTGGCATAATTTCAATGCAAATCTTCTTAATTGTGGTATGAATATTCAGATTAGAAAGATTCAAGACAAAAGTTTATATTGACATAAAAATAATAATACTTCAAGCATACTAACAAAGCAATTATGTCTTCTCAAAATAACATGGCCAAAGAAAGTTATCCCTACAAAATCATATAGTCTGGCTATGCTCCATCTTCACCACACAAAGTATTTAAATCATGCACAACCCCGATGACAAGCCAAGCAATTGTTTCATACTTAACTTTTTCAAAACTTTTTCAATCTCCACGCAATACATGAGCGTGAGCCATGGATATAGCACTATAGGTGGAATAGAATGGTAGTTGTGGAGAAGACAAAAAAGGAGGGGAAGATGGTCTCACATCAACTAGGCGTATCAACGGGCTATGGAGATGCCCATCAATAGATATCAATGTGAGTGAGTAGGGATTGCCATGCAACGGATGCACTAGAGCTATAAATGTATGAAAGCTCAACAAAAGAAACTAGTGGGTGTGCATCCAACTTGCTTGCTCACGAAGACCTAGGGCAATTTTGAGGAAGCCCATCACTGGAATATACAAGCCAAGTTCTATAATGTAAAATTCCCACTAGTATATGAAAGTGACAACATATGAGACTCTCTATATGAAGAACATGGTGCTACTTTGAAGCACAATATATGAGACTCCCTATATCATGGTGTTACTTTGAAGCACAAGTGTGGAAAAAGGATAGTAGCATTGCCCCTTTTTATTTATTTTCTTTTTTTGGGCCTTCTTTTTTTCTTTGGCCTTTCTCTTTTTTTTATTGGGACAATGCTCTATTGAATGATGATCATCACACTTCTATTTATTTACAACTCAATGATTATAACTTGATTCTAAAACAAAGTATGACTCTATATGGATGCCTCCGGCGGTGTACCGAGATATGCAATGAATCAAGAGTGACAAGTATGAAGAAATTATGAACGGTGGCTTTGCCACAAATACTATGTCAACTACATGATCATGCTAAGCAATATGACAATGATGAATGTGTCATGATGAACTAGATGGTGGAAAGTTGCATGGCAATATATCTCGGAATGGCTATGGAAATGCCATAATAGGTAGGTATGGTGGCTGTTTTGAGGAAGGTATATGGTAGGTGTATGATACCAGCGAAAGCTGCGCGATATTAGAGAGGCTAGCAAAGGTGGAAGGGTGAGAGTGCGTATAATCCATGGACTCAACATTAGTCATAAAGAACTCATATACTTATTGCAAAAATCTAGAAGTTATCAAAGCAAAGTATTACGCGCATGCTCCTAGGGGGATAGATTGGTAGGAAAAGACCATCGCTCGTCCCTGACCGCCACTCATAAGGAAGACAATCAATAAATAAATCATGCTCCGACTTTGTTACATAACGGTTCACCATACGTGCATGCTACGGAAATCACAAACTTTAACACAAGTATTCTTTAAATTCACAACTACTCAACTAGCATGACTTTAATATTATCACCTCCATATCTCAAAACAATTATCATGCTTCAATCTTTTCTTAGTATTCAACACACTCAAAAGAAAGTTTCACAAATCTTGAATACCAAGCATTTTATTATTAAGCAAATTACCATGCTATTAAGAGACTCTCAAAATAATTTAAGTGAAGCATGAGAGATCAATAGTTTGTTTAAAACAAATCCACCACCGTGCTCTAAAAGATCTAAGTGAAGCACATAGAGCAAAATTATAACGCTCAAAATATATAAGTGAAACACATAGAGCAAAACTACTACGCTCAAAAGATATAAGTGAAGCATATAGAGCAAAACTACTTAGCTCAAAAGATATAAGTGAAGCACATAGAGTATTCTATCAAATTTAATTCATGTATGGCTTTCTCAAAAGGTGTGTACAGCAAGGATGATTGTGGCATACTAAGACACAAAGACACAAATAATACAAGACGCTCCAAGCAAAACACATATCATGTTGGTGAATAAAAATATAGCTCCAAGTAAATTACTGATGGAAGTGGACGAAAGAGGGGATGCCTTCCGGGGCATCCCCAAGCTTTGACTTCTTGGTGTCCTTGGATTATCTTGGGGGTGCCATGGGCATCCCCAATCTTAGGCTCTTGCCACTCCTTGTTCCATGATCCATCAAAAGAATTCACCCAAAACTTGAAAACTTCACAACACAAAACTCAAAATAGAAAACTCGTGAGCTCCGTTAGCGAAAGAAAACAAAAGACCACTTCAAGGTACTGTAATGAACTCATTATTTATTTATATTGGTGTTAAACCTACTGTATTCCAACTTCTCTATGGATTATAAACTATTTTACTAGCCATAGATTCATCAAAATAAGCAAACAACACACGAAAAACAGAATCTGTCAAAAACAGAACAGTCTGTAGTAATCTGTAGCTAGCGCAAGATCTGGAACCCCAAAAATTCTAAAATAAATTGCTGGACGTGAGGAATTTATCTATTAATCATCTTCAAAAATAATTAACTAAATATCACTCTTCAAATAAAAATTACAGCAGTTCTCGTGAGCGCTAAAGTTTCTGTTTTTTACAGCAAGTTCAACAAGACTTTCCCCAAGTCTTCCCAACGGTTCTACTTGGCACAAACACTAATTAAACACAAAAAAACACAACCAAAACAGAGTCTAAATAATTTATTTATTACTAAGCAGGAGAAAAAGTCAAGGAATAAAAATAAAATTGGGTTGCCTCCCAACAAGCGCTATCGTTTAACGCCCCTAGCTAGGCATAAAAGCGAGGATAGATCTAGGTATTGCCATCTTTGGTAGGCAATCCATAAGTGGATCTCATGATAGTTTCATATGGTAATTTTATTTTCTTTCTTGGAAAGTGTTCCATGCCCTTTTTTAACGGAAATTGAAATCTAATATTCCCTTCCTTCATATCAATAATCACACAAACCGTTCTAAGGAAATGTCTACCAAGAATAATAGGGCAAGAAGGATTGCAATCTATATCAAGAACCATGAAATCTACGGGCACATAATTCCTATTTGCAACAATAAGAACATCATTAATCCTTCCCATAGGTTTCTTAATAGTGGAATCCGCAAGATGCAAGTTTAGAGAGCAATCATCAAAATTACGGAAATCTAGCAAATCACACAAAGTCTTGGGAATAGTAGAGACACTAGCACCCAAATCACACAAAGCATAAAACTCATGATCTTTAATTTTAATTTTAATAGTTGGTTCCCACTCATCATAGAGTTTTCTAGGGATAGAAACTTTCAACTCAAGTTTTTCTTCATAAGATTGCATCAAGGCATCAACAATATGTTCGGTGAAGGCTTTATTTTGACTATAAGCATGTGGAGAATTTAGCACGGATTGCAACAAGGAAATACAATAAATTAAAGAGCAAATTTCATAATTAAATTCCTTGAAATCCAATATAGTGGGTTTAGCAACATCTAGATTTTTATTTCTTTCAATCCCACTTTCATCAATTTCATCATTAAGATCTAAATACTCCGAATTTTTAGAACGCCTTCTAGGTAAAGGAAGATCATATTAAGTTTCATCAAGATTCATATTGCAAAATAAAGATTTAATAGGGGACACATCAATAACTTTTAGATCTTCATCTTGATTTTCATAGGTATTGGAAGAACATGCTTTAATAAAGGCATCTTTGGAAGCACGCATCCTAGCGGTTCTTTCCTTGCACTCATCAATGGAAATTCTCATGGCTTTGAGAGACTCATTGATATCATGCTTAGGAGGAATAGATCTAAGCTTTAAAGAATCAACCTCAAGAGAAATTCTATCAACGTTTCTAGCCAAATCATCAACTTTAAGCAATTTTTCTTCAAGCAAAGCATTAAAATTCTTTTGTGAATTCATAAACTCTTTAACACTATTCTCAAATTCAGAGGGCATCTTATTATAATTTCCATAAGAGTTGTTGAAGGAATTACCATAATTATTAGAAGGATTACTAGGATATGGCCTAGGATTAAAATTCCCTCTATAAGCGTTGTTACCAAAATTATTCCTACCAACAAAATTCACATCCATAGATTCATTGTTATTCTCAATCAAAGTAGACAAAGGCATATCATTAGGATCAGAAGAAACACTCTTAGTAGCAAATAATTTTAAAATTCATCCATCTTTCCACTCAACACATTAATTTCTTCTATCGCATGCACATTTTTATTAGAAGATCTTTCAGTATGCCATTGAGAATAATTAACCATAATATTATCTAGGAGTTTAGTAGCATCTTCTAAAGTGATTTCCATAAAAGTGCCTCCCGCGGCCGAATCTAAAAGATTTCTAGAAGCAAAATTCAATCTGGCATAAAATTTTTGTATGATCATCCACAAATTCAAACCATGAGCAGGGCAATTACGTATCATTAATTTCATTCTCTCCCAAGCTTGTGCAACATGTTCATGATCAAGTTGTTTAAAGTTCATAATATTGTTTCTAAGAGAGATGATCTTAGCGGGAGGAAAATACTTAGAGATAAAAGCATCTTTGCACTTGTTCCATGAATCAATATTATTCTTAGGCAAAGACGAAAACCAAGCTTTAGCACGATCTCTAAGCAAAAAAGGAAATAGCTTCAATTTAACGACATCATTATTGACATCTTTTTTCTTTTGCATATCACATAAATCAACGAAGCTATTCAGATGAGTAGCGGCATCTTCACTAGGAAGGCCGGCGAATTGATCTTTCATAACAAGATTCGACAAAGCAGTATTAATTTCACAAGATTCAGCATCGGTAAGAGGAGCAATCGTGCTAAGGAAATCATTATTATTGGTATTGATGAAGTCACACAATTTGGTAATATCTTGAGCCATCGCGACAAACAAGCAATCTAACACACGAGCAAACAAAAAGGCAAGCGGGCAAAAAGAGGCAAATAGAGAGGGAGGATAGAGAGAGAGGGCGAATAAAACGGCAAGGGTGAATTTGGGGGAGAGGAAAACGAGAGGCAAATGGCAAATAATATAATGCAAGAGATAGGGATTGTGACGGGTACTTGGTATGTTGACTTTTTGCATAGACTTCCTGGCAACAGCGCCAGAAATCCTTCTTGCTACGTCTTGAGCTTGCGTTGGTTTTCCCCGAAGAGGAAGGGATGATGCAGCAGAGTAGCGTAAGTATTTCCCTCAGTTTTTGAGAACCAAGATATCAATCCAGTAGGAGGCCACGCTCAAGTCCCTCGTACCTGCACAAAGTGATAGCTACTCGCAACCAACACGATTAGGGGTTGTCAATCCCTTCACGGTCACTTACGAGAGTGAGATCTGATAGATATAATATTTTTGGTATAAAGATGCAAAGTAAAAATGTAACATCCCAAATTTTCAATTTGGAATGTTATACATTAGATCATCATTGCATATCATATTTTATTTTGCATTTTGGTTGATCCTAGAAATTCCACGCAACTCAATGACCCACGGAGAGAGTTGGGGATTTCGTTATTTTTCATATTTGACTTTTCTCAAATTTTGAGAATAGGATCATTTGATTTTATTTATTTTATCATCAATTATTTCTATTACAAAAATATGAGAGAGGGAATAAAATGACTTTCCCAAAATAAAGAAATATTGAGGATTTAATAATAAAATCAAATAAGATTTTATTTCGGAGTTTTTTGATGTTTTATTTGAATTTAGGAAAAATGTGCGTTTTTCAAAATTGCATTTAGGTCCCAAGTAAATGTTCACCTTGTGCGGCTTGATTTTAGAAGCCCGTGAAAATTTATTTAAGAATTTTTGGAGTTCGTTTAGTATTTCTTTTTATTTTTCTTCCGAGCGGAATAATTTAAAAAAAACGAACCGACCTAACGGGCCGTGTCCGACTAGGACTCTGGCCCGACTAGGCAATATAAGCCGGCCCAGCCCCCCCGGGAGAAACCCTAGCCGCCACGTGCCGCCGCCGCCACGCGCCGCCACCGCCGCCGCTGCCCGCCGCCGCCGCCGCCGCTGCCGCCGCCGGATCCCACCGCCGAGGTTCGCCGCGCCTCATTTTCCGTGCCGTCGTTTAAAAAAAGATCGGTTTTCATCAGTTTTTTTTAGTTTCGTTTTTTTAAATAGATTGGTTTTTCCGGTTTATTTAAATAGCGAGCGTTCGTCCGTTCGTTCGTTCTAGCGAGCGTTCATTTTTTTTCTTTTTCTCGGATTAAATCCGCGATTTTTCTGATCATGATTCCTGATCCGATTTTCGTTTTAGTATAACTTTTCGCTCGTTTGTCGGAATCAGGCGATTCAAGCGCCTAGAGTTTCGTCTCGAAACCCTCTATCCGTTTAACCAACTTAAACAAGGTTTTGCTACTGTAAAATTTGCCCTAGATCCAGATTACTAGAACGAAGTTGTTTCTTTCGCCGTTTGACTTTCGTTGTTTCGTTCGATTTGATTCTTTTTGCCAATCGGAGTTCTTAAGATGAACCTTCTGGTTAGATCTCTTATTTGAGTTTTACCTGTGCATTAGGTGAGTGCTTATTGTATGCTTGTTTGTTTGTTTGCGATAGAGTACCCGAAGTGCGCCGCTTGTTACTTCGAATCACTAGGTTTCGCGGATCATCAGCAAGGCAAGTAACACTTTGATCATACTTTTCTACTACCCAGTTTTACTGCATTAGATCAATCCTCACACATTGCATGATTAGGATCTAATTAAATTGTGGTATGGGAAGTAGATGAGGTAGTACCTATTATCTGTTATTATCAAACCTTTGGGAGTTACTTCTGCGTTTGCTTATTATGCCATGCTATGCTAGTAGACGTGGATTGGGTGAGTGATATTCATGACAGATGTGAGATTGTTAATTAATGGTTTATCTAAGGTGGCAACTTAAACACACATCTGGATGGATTGAGGCACCTGGGTATTCCAGGACTTGCCTGTTTTCTTTTGGACCGCCACCCAGGCTCAAAGGGATCATGAGACTATTCATACTAGAAACTTCCGTGTGCAGCCACAAGCTATTATGGGATCTAGAATAGTTGACTAAGTTGTGCGAACTCTTAGAGTGGTAGACTAGCAGATGTAGGGGATGTAGGTGGTACGGTCTACCCGATCGTAAGGTGCTAGCGCTTTTGAAAGACTATGTCTCGGTCATCCGTCTTCTCAAACACCCTGTAGTGCGAGAAACCAAACGGAGGCGATCGAGTCTTGTGGGGAAAAGTGCGCAAACCTCTGCAGAGTGTAATAAACTAATCATGGTTAGCCGTGTCCCCGGTTATGGACATCTTGAGTATCTAGTACTTGGATTATCATGTGAATCTCAACATGTTACTCTAAAATTAATTTTGTTGGGTTATGTTTAATGATGATGCTTAATTGGGATTGAGAATGCTGTCAACCATTCTCAATGTTTAACAACTGCCATGATAGTTAAATAAATTTATTCCTTTGAAGTAGGGAAAATTTGGCTTTACGCAAAACTGTAACCATAGAGCTTTCCACCAGCCAAATATGCATATAGTATAGCTGTTTCATTCCATTACGCTCTATGTGTTACCTTGCCAGCATATTCCATGTGCTGGCCCGTCTCGGGCTGCAACGTTAATGTTGCAGACTTTTCAGACGACGATTAAGGAGTTTTAGGTCGTGGTTCTATACCCAGTGATGCCGTTGGAGTTGATGGACTCACTTATCTTCCAAGCCTTCCGTTGTTATCGTTATTAGATGGCCTTAAGCCATATTTATTATAATAAGTTCTCTCTTGAGACACTCAATGTAATAAGTGTGTGATTGCTACTCTACTATAAATCCTCCAAGTACTGTGTGGTGTTAGCATTACTGATCCAGGGATGACACCGGAGCACAGAGATCAGACTGTTTGAGGTCTAGTCGCTACAGAGATGGTATCAGAGCACACGCTGACTGTAGGACACGGCCACTAAGCTAAAGACCTAGATCACTATTCACTCTCTTCTCTTCTGACCGCTAATCTTTTCTACTCTTTAGGATGGCGGATGGAAGGAACAAGTTCGCACAACCGGATGAAGATACACCCTTTGGACGACACTTGAAGGAAGTCACTAGATACCTGAACATAGGAGTACCAAGCTTCACGGGAACCTACAACGCCACTTTACCCGAAGAAGAGCGCTAGATGATTCAAGTTCAAGTTCCAGGAAGGACGTTCATGCCAGTCACTGAGCCCATAGAGCTTTCTTTTGATGCACCAACTTGGAATCTAGGAAAGAGCATGGCAGCTCACATCGCCATGGGACGCATTGAAGAAGTCTGCCGCAATGATCTCAGGGATACTATCTACCAGATTTGTGGGCGCCGAGATGAGCACTGGGAGATGATCAGCACCAGGAAGGATAGATAAATCGCAGCTTTTATCCAGGAGTTAAACCAGCACATTTGACGACAGGAGAACCAGATGTGCGCCGACATGATAGACCTGAAGAAGGCTAAGACTAGAATCAAGGAACTGGAGGAAGAACTCAAGGCTACATGTGAAGATTATGAAGAGGAAATTGAAGTATTGGTGGAGAAGAATGACGACCTGATCAAGAAGATTGGAATATTTATGGGAGGCCCTACGCCAGTAGATGAAGATGAAGAACCCCAGGAGATTAGTCCGGAAGACTACATCATCATCGACAGAACCGACTCGGAAGCAGATAGTAGCGATGATGACTATGTTGATGAAGCTGGAGCAGATATCATGGAGTCAACAACTGAAGAATATTTCTAGTAGACCACCTCATCAGTAGTAGTAGTCCACCATGTAAATATAGTAGTCCGAGCACTTTTGCGATAGTTAAATCGATTGTATGCCCTTGTTTGATTGATTGAAGTGAATTGTTTGCTTTTGCCTCATGTGCATATGGGTAGTGTTTTCTCTTTAGACCCCCTCTATTCTTATATCTCATCTTTTCTAAACCCTCAGATGCCTCCGAGACATGACCCGGGATTTGCCTTTCCACCGGAACTCACCCAGTTGATCCAGCAGCAGAACACATTCATGCAGTTGTTAGTCCAGAATCAGAATCAAGGGAACAACAACAACAACCCACCACCACCACCACCTGTTGACCACTTAGCCCATTTTCTTAGGCTGAATCCGCCGGTGTTTTCCAGTAGCACCGAGCCGATAGTAGCAGATGATTGGCTCCGCAAGACAGCTAGGGAGTTGACCATAGCAGGATGCATAGATGCGGAGAAGGTGAAGTTTGCCGCACATCAGCTAGAAGGACCCGCAGCATCATGGTGGGAGAATTTCACAGCCACTTTCCCTGTTGACACTGTCACATGGGACCAGTTTCAGCAGGCTTTTCGTACTGCACATGTTTCAACAGGAGCTATGGCCATGAAGAAGCGTGAGTTTCGCAACTTGCGCCAAGGAGGACGGACAGTTGGCCAGTATGTGGAGGAATTTAGTAAGTTAGCACGTTATGCCCCAGATGATGTCGCTACGGATGCAGCTAAGCGGGAGAAGTTTCTGGAAGGACTGAATGATGAGTTGAGCATGCAGTTGATGGTAGCCACCTTCAACAACTACCAGGAGTTGGTAGATCGTGCTCTTATGATTGAAGGGAAGCAACAACAAATTGAAAATCGCAAGAGGAAGTATGGACAAGGGAAGTACAATTCAGGAGCTCAGCAGAAGCCACGTTTTACCCCTAGGCCGGGAGGACATTTTTAGCATACCCATGGAGGAGGTAGCTCGCACAATCACAATGGCACCAAGAATGGTAATGGCAATGGAGGAAGCAACGGCCAGAACCGCACCAACCCCTCAACCCCAGCCAAGAAGGACCTGAGCCAAGTCACTTGTTTTAAGTGTCAGAAGACCAGACATTATGCCAATGAATGTCCTGAAGGCCAAAATGGCAATGGAAGTTCTGGGAAGAAGCCGAACCCTTTCAACAGGGGATAGGTGAACCACGTTAGCGTGGAGGAGGTTGAAGCTCAGCCCGATGCAGTAATAGGTAAGTTTTTGGTTAAGTCATTTACTGCACTCGTTCTTTTTGATACTGGTGCATCACATTCATACATCTCAAGGGGATTTGAGGATAAGTATAACCTATCAACCCAAGCCCTTAGGTCACCCATGTTAGTAACCTCGCCCGGAGCAGAGTATGTGGCTAGTCTATGGTGTGATCGGTTACCATTAAAGATTGGTAACTACGTTTTTCCCTCAGACCTAATAGCATTGGAATCTCAAGGATTGGATGTGATATTAGGCATGGATTGGTTATCAAAGTATGAAGGGAATATTGAATGTGCTAGTAAGTCAATTTTTCTTACCACCCCAGAAGGGAGAAGGATCAAGTATGTATCCCGGCATGTGCCAAAGAGGACTCAAGTAAATTGCCTAACAGGAGTTGTGTAGGAGGAAGTACCAGTGGTAAGGGATTTCCCTGATGTATTTCCAGAGGAGTTGCCAGGCATGCCACCAGATAGAGATATTGAGTTCTTGATTGAGCTATTGCCAGGCACAGGGCCAATATCAAAGAGACCGTATAGGATGCCAGCAAAGGATTTGGTAGAAATTAAGAAGCAGATTAAGGAGTTACTGGATAAGGGATATATTCACCCAAGTTCTTCACCTTGGGGATCGCCAGTACTTCTAGTGGAGAAGAAGGATGGATCGTTGAGGATGGTTGTTGATTATCGAGGATTGAATGAAGTAACGATCAAGAACAAGTACCCACTGCCAATGATCAACGATCTGTTTGATCGATTGCAAGGAGCTAAGGTATTCTCCAAGATCGATCTGCGATCAGGATACCACCAGTTGAAGATTCGAGAACAGGATATTCCGAAGACAGCTTTTACCACCAGGTATGGGCTGTGTGAGTATACTGTTATGTCATTTGGTCTGACTAACGCACCTGCCTATTTTATGAACATGATGAACAAGGTGTTTATGGAGTTCTTGGATAAGTTCGTCGTAGTGTTCATTGATGATATCCTGGTTTATTCTAAGAATGAAGAGGAGCATAAGGAGCATTTGCGTTTGGTACTTGGAAAGCTCAGAGAACGTTAGTTATATGCCAAGTTCAGCAAATGTGAGTTTTGGTTGAAAGAAGTAGGATTCCTCGGACACGTTATATCTGGAGAAGGTATAGCAGTAGATCCCGCTAAAGTTGAAACCGTGACCAAGTGGGAAGCCCCAACAATAGTTGGAGAGATCCGGAGTTTTCTTGGACTCGCAGGATACTACCGGAGATTTATTGAGAATTTCTCAAAGATTGCGAAGCCTATGGCAGAGTTGTTGAAGAAAGATACCAAGTTCATATGGACAGAGGAATGTGAGGCTAGTTTCCAAGAGTTGAAGAAACGTTTGGTTACCTCACCAGTGTTGATTTTGCCAGACCAGACCAAAGATTATGAGGTGTATTGCGACGCTTCACGTCGAGGACTTGGAGCAGTGCTTATGCAGGAAGGGAGAGTTGTTTCATATGCCTCAAGACAACTGAAGCCTCATGAGTTGAATTATGCTACGCATGATTTGGAATTAGCAACCGTAGTGCATGCTTTGAAAACATGGAGACATTTTCTCATTGGAAATCATTGTGAGGTGTACACGGATCATAAGAGTTTGAAGTACATTTTCACACAGAAGGAGTTGAATCTCAGACAAAGGAGATGGTATCAGAGCATAGGCTGACTGTAGGACACGACCACTAAGCTAAATACCTAGATCACTATTCACTCTCTTCTCTTCTGACCTCTCATCTTTTCTACTCTTTAGGATGGCGGATGCAAGGAACAAGTTCACACAACCGGATGAAGATACACCCTTTGGACGACACTTGAAGGAAGTCACTAGATACCTGAACATAGGAGTACCAAGCTTCACGGGAACCTACAATGCCACTTTACCTGAAGAAGAGCGCTGGATGATTCAAGTTCAAGTTCCAGGAAGGACGTTCATGCCAGTCACTGAGCCCATAGAGTTTTCTTTTGATGCACCAACTTGGAATCTAGGAAAGAGCATGGCAGCTCACATCGCCATGGGACGCATTGGAGAAGTCTACCGCAATGATCTAGGGATGACACCTGAGCACAGAGATCAGACTGTTTGAGGTCTGGTCGCTACAGACAAAGGAGATGGTTAGAGCTTATCAAGGATTATGATATGAATCACCCCGGAAAGGCTAATGTAGTAGCTGACGCATTAAGCCATAAGAGCCATGTCAATACGTTAATGACGGGAGAAATACCAAGGGAGTTAGCCGAAAATCTTCGTGAACTCTGTTTGGAAATAGTTCCGAGAGGCTATGTAGCAGCATTGGAGATTCAGTCAACTTTGATGGATAAAATCAGGGAAGCTCAGAAAGCTGACAAAGAGATTGCCGCTATAAAGGAGAAACTGAGCAAAGGAAAAGCTAAAGGATTTCGTGAGGATGAGCATGACACCCTATGGTTTGAAGACCGTGTTTACGTGCCCAATGACCCGGAGATCGGGAAGTTGATTTTGCAAGAGGCACACGACTCACCGTATTTGATTCACCCAGGAAATACCAAGACGTATTTGGATTTGAAGGATATTTTCTGGTGGACCGGAATGAAGAAGGATATTGCGGAGTATGTAGCAGTTTGTGATGTATGTCAGAGAGTAAAGGCAGAGCATCAGAAGCCATCAGGATTGTTACAACCATTGCCGATACCCGAATGGAAGTGGGATAAGCTAGGCATGGATCTTATCATGGGATTGCCCAGGACTCGTTCAGGATATGACTCGATTTGGGTTGTAGTTGATCAATTGACAAAAGTAGCTCATTTCATCCCAGTAAAGACCACTTACACCAGTGCTAAGTTGGCAAAGATATACATGACCAGGATCGTATGTTTGCATGGAGTTCCAAGGAGTATCGTATCAGATAGAGGAACCCAGTTTACCTCAAAGTTCTGGAAGCAGTTGCACGAAACTTTGGGTACCAGGCTAGAATTCAGTAGAACTTTTCATCCACAGACAGATGGACAGACCGAGAGAGTCAATCAGATTTTGGAGGATATGCTGAGAGCTTGTGCACTAGATTATGGATCTAGTTGGGACGACAATTTGCCATATGCAGAGTTCTCTTACAACAACAGTTATCAAACCAGTTTAAAGATGGCCCCTTTCGAAGCTTTGTACGGAAGGAGGTGCAGGACACCGTTGTCGTGGGACGAAGTTGGAGACCGCCAGTTGTTTGGACCTGACTTGATTAAAGAGTCTGAACAGAAGGTGAAGTTGATTCGCGATAGGCTCAAGGTAGCCCAGTCCAGACAGAAGAGCTATGCAGATTCTAAACGCAAGGAGACAGTTTACGAAGTCGGAGATAGATCTTATCTTCGAGTATCTCCACTTCAGGGAACAAAGCATTTTGGAGTTAAAGGGAAGTTAGCGCCACGATTTGTAGGACCCTATCGAGTTTTGGAGCGTATGGGAGAAGTGGCCTACAAGTTGGAATTGCCCGAAGGATTGTCAGGAGTTCATGATGTGTTCCACGTTTCTCAGTTAAAGAAATGTCACGCGGTGATGGCTGACATACCATTGAGAGACACAGTGCCTTTGGAAACTATTCAGTTGGATAACGATTTGACGTACGAGGAGAAACCAATTAAGATCCTCGAGTTTGCCAGTAGAGTCACTCGCAGCAAGGTTATCAAGTTTTGCAAAGTTCAGTGGAGCCACCACACGGAGGATGAAGCCACTTGGGAACAAGAGGAAGATTTACTCAAGGACCACCCTCACCTATTTTCTAGCCAACCCGAGTCTCGAGGGCGAGATTCATCTTAAGGGGGGTAGGTTTGTAACATCCCAAATTTTCAATTTGGAATGTTATACATTAGATCATCATTGCATATCATATTTTATTTTGCATTTTGGTTGATCCTAGAAATTCCACGCAACTCAATGACCCACGGAGAGAGTTGGGGATTTCGTTATTTTTCATATTTGAGTTTTCTCAAATTTTGAGAATAGGATCATTTGATTTTATTTATTTTATCCTCAATTATTTCTATTACAAAAATATGAGAGAGGGAATAAAATGACTTTCCCAAAATAAAGAAATATTGAGAATTTAATAATAAAATCAAATAAGATTTTATTTCGGAGTTTTTCGGTGTTTTATTTGAATTTAGGAAAAATGTGCGATTTTCAAAATTGCTTTTAGGTCCCAAATAAATGTTCACCTTGTGCGGCTTAATTTTAGAAGCCCGCGAAAATTAATTTCGGAATTTTTGGAGTCCGTTTAGTATTTGTTTTTATTTTTCTTCCGAGCGGAATATTTAAAAAAAGAACCGACCTAACGGGCTGTGTCCGACTAGGACTCTGGCCCGACTAGGCAATATAAGCCGGCCCAGCGCCCCGGGAGAAACCCTAGCAGCCACATGCCGCCGCCGCCACGCGCGCCCGCCGCCGCCACTGCCCGCCGCTGCCGCCGCCGTCGTCCGCCGCCGCCGGATCCCGCCGCCGAGGTTCGCTGCGCCTCGTTTTCCGTGCCGTCGTTTAAAAAAAAGATCGGTTTTCGTCGGTTTTTTTAGTTTAGGTTTTTTTAAATAGATCGGTTTTTCCGGTTTATTTAAATAGCGAGCGTTCGTCCGTTCGTTCGTTCTAGCGAGCGTTCATCCGTTCGTTCGTTCTAGTGAGCGTTCATCGTTTTTCTTTTTCTCAGATTAAATCCGCGATTTTTCTGATCGCGATTCCTGATCCGATTTTCGTTTTAGTATAACTTTTCGCTCGTTTATCGGAATCAGGCGATTCAAGCGCCTAGAGTTTCGTCTTGAAACCCTCTATCCGTTTAACCAACTTAAACAAGGTTTTGATACTGTAAAATTTGCCCTAGATCCAGATTACTAGAACGAAGTTGTTTCTTTCGTTGTTTGACTTTCGCTGTTTCGTTCGATTTGATTCTTTTTGCCAACCGGAGTTCTTAAGATGAACCTTCTGGTTAGATCTCTTATTTGAGTTTTACCTGTGCATTAGGTGAGTACTTATTGTATGCTTGTTTGTTTGTTTGCGATAGAGTACCCGGAGTGCGCCGCTTGTTAGTTCGAATCGCTAGGTTTCGTGGATCATCAGCAAGGCAAGTAACACTTTGATCATACTTTTCTACTACCCAGTTTTATTGCATTAGATCAATCCTCACACATTGCATGATTAGGATCTAATTAAATTGTGGGATGGGAAGTAGATGAGGTACTACCTATTATCTGTTATTGTCAAACCTTTGGGAGTTACTTCTGTGTTTGCTTATTATGCCATGCTATGCTAGTAGACGTGGATTGGGTGAGTGATATCCATGACAGATGTGAGATTGTTAATTAATGGTTTATCTAAGGTGGCAACTTAAACACACATCTGGGTGGATTGAGGCACCTGGGTATTCCAAGACTTGCCTGTTTTCTTTTGGACCGCCACCCAGGCTCAAAGGGATCATGAGACTATTCATACTAGAAACTTCCGTGTGCAGCCACAAGCTATTATGGGCTCTAGCATAGTTGACTAAGTTGTGCGAACTCTTACAGTGGTAGACTAGCAGATGTAGGGGATGTAGGTGGTATGGTCTACCCGATCGTAAGGTGCTAGTGCTTCTGAAAGACTATGTCTCGGTCATCCGTCTTCTCAAACACCCTGTAGTGCGAGAAACCAAACGGAGGCGATCGAGTCTTGTGGGGAAAAGTGCGCAAACCTCTGCAGAGTGTAATAAACTAATCATGGTTAGCCGTGTCCCCGGTTATGGACATCTTGAGTATCTAGTACTTGGATTATCATGTGAATCTCAACATGTTACTCTAAAATTAATTTTGTTGGGTTATGTTTAATGATGATGCTTAATTGGGATTGAGAATGCTGTCAGCCATTCTCAATGTTTAACAACTACCATGATAGTTAAATAAATTTATTCCTTTGAAGTAGGGAAAATTTGGCTTTACGCAAAACTGTAACCATAGAGCTTTCCACCAGCCAAATATGCATATAGTATAGCTGTTTCATTCCATTACTCTCTATGTGTTACCTTGCCAGCATATTCCATGTGCTGACCCGTTTCGGGCTGCAACGTTAATATTGCAGACTTTTCAGATGATGATTAAGGAGTTTTAGGTCGTGGTTCTATACTCAGTGATGCCGTTGGAGTTGATGACCTCACTTATCTTCCAAGCCTTCCGCTGTTATCATTATTAGATGGCCTTAAGCCATATTTATTATAATAAGTTCTCTCTTGAGACACTCGATGTAATAAGTGTGTGATTGCTACTCTGCTATAAATCCTCTGAGTACTGTGTGGTGTCAGCATTACTGATCCAGGGATGACACCGGAGCACAGAGATCAGACCGTTTGAGGTCTGGTCGGTACAAAAAAGTAAAAGCAAAGTAAAAAAGCAAAGCAATATTAAAGTGATGGAGATTGATATGATGAGAATAGACCCGGGGGCCATAGGTTTCACTAGTGGCTTCTCTCAAGAGCATAAGTATTCTACGGTGGGTGAACAAATTACTGTTGAGCAATTGACAGAATTGAGCATAGTTATGAGAATATCTAGGCATGATCATGTATATAGGCATCACGTCCGTGACAAGTAGATCGAAACGATTCTGCATCTACTACTATTACTCCACTCATCGACCGCTATCCAGCATGCATCTAGAGTATTAAGTTAAAAACAGAGTAACGCTTTAAGCGAGATGACATGATGTAGAGAGATAAATTCATGCAATGTGAAATAAATCCCATCTTGTTATCCTCGATGGCAACGATACAATACGTGCCTTGCTGCCCCTTCTGTGACTGGGTAAGGACACCGCAAGATCGAACCCAAAGCTAAGCACTTCTCCCATGGCAAGAACTACCAATCTAGTTGACCAAACCAAACGGATAATTTGAAGAGACTTGCAAAGATAACCAATCATACATAAAAGAATTCAGAGAAGATTCAAATATTATTCATAGATAGACTTGATCATAAACCCACAATTCATCGGTCTCAACAAACACACCGCAAAAAGAAGATTACATCAAATAGATCTCCACAAGAGAGGGGGAGAACTTTGTATTGAGATTCAAAGAGAGAGAAGAAGCCATCTAGCTACTAACTATGGACCCGAAGGTCTGAGGTAAACTACTCACACTTCATCGGAGGGGCTAGGATGATGTAGAAGCCCTCCGTGATGACGACCCTCTTCCGGTGGAGCTCCGAAACAGGCCCCAAGATGGGATCTCGTGGATACAGAAAGTTGCGACGGTGGAATTAGGTTTTTGGCTCCTGTTCTGATCGTTTGGGGGTACGTGTGTATATAGAGGAGGAAGAAGTATGCCACGAGGCAGGGGGCGCACCCCCCACCCTCGTGGCCGCCTCTTTTGTTCCTTGGAGCAGGGTCCAAGTCTCCTGGATCACGTTCGGTGAGAAAATCACGTTCCCAAAGATTTTATTCCGTTTGGACTCCGTTTGATATTCTGTTTATCCAAAACACTGAAATAGGCAAAAAACAATTCTGGGCTGGACCTCCGGTTAATAGGTTAGTCCCAAAAATAATATAAAAGTGGAAAATAAAGCCCAATATAGTCCAAAACAGTAGATAATATAGCATGGAGGAATCAAAAATTATAGATACATTGGAGATGTATCAGGTCCAGATTTGGGTCAACGGAGAGGGCTTCCTCATCAAGCTGGAACCGAAGCTCGATCCTCTCCATCGCTCTGCACCGGCGCTGCCCCCCCCCCCCCACCTCCGTCTTCCAAGGACAAGGACCCAGACCATGGAGACAAGGACAAGAGCCACGACAAGGGGAACGACAAGGACAATGAGGCAAGCATGGACGACGAATCCATCGACACTGCGGCGTGGGAGAAGCTTGGGCTCCGTGGTGCGGGCTCCCCGGCGGCTCACACCCGCCACGCTATCGTCCCGGTTGCGATGGCGGCAGTGGAGGTGGAGGTGCCGAATCAATATGGTTCCAACTTGGGGTTGGCGACTCCCCTTACGGTGGCCATGATGGACAAGGGTATGTCTGTGTAAGTGCATCTAGTGCCCCTTAGTGATTTTGGTGTATTGAAGACTTATAAGTTAAGGGACTAATGCGTTTGTGAATGTACGCAGGTCTATAAGTCTATGAGGAGTTTGATATTTACAGAGAAAGTCGACCCCTAAAAATGAAGTTCTTCGACTGAAGACTTTGAATCTCTGAAGACTTTCTGAAGACTTTGAAAGTGAAGAAATTGGTGTGACCGTGAAGACTTGGTATTCATTCGAGGAACATGAAGCGTGAAGACTTTTATTTTCGTAGTTTCATTTTCTCTTTCTTGAGTCATAGGAAACACCGTACTGTTAAAGGGGGTCGAGAAAATACTAAGAAAATTTTTCCATGTGATGCTCAACTCAAAATCCTACACCTACCAATCCCTTCGAGTGAAGCCATTGGAAATCTCATACAGTCCAGTCATATTCTTCAGTGACAGAGACGAAGTTCTTCTGGTCTCTGAGGAATTTGTTCTGACTGAGGAGTTAGGAATTTGCCAGTGCGGATTGCCTACACAGTGAGGAACATGATAGCCCTGAGGATTTTGCTACTCAAAATTCCGACCGTTGTTGTGCTATGCGCCAGCTGTCCCAAAATATCTATCCACCTAACGGTCATATCATTGAAGGGCATTTATGTCTTATCATGTCGAGCTGCTCCCTAGGCTATAAATAGCCGCCCCCTACAACCACTAGCTAGTTGGCTGCTCTGAGAGAAACCAACACTTGTCATTTGAGAGCAACCCATCCTCCGAGGACTTTGAGCGAAAATCATTAAGTGAGAAAAAAAGCCAAACCCAAACACCTACAAACCCCAAGTGATTGAGCATCACTGAAGAGATTGATCCTGGGTGGATCCGACACTTGTTACCTCTGAAGACTGTGCTTCTTCCAGACGGTTAGGCGTCATGGTCTAGAGCATCCAAGAGGAATTGTGGATCGTCGAGTGACCAAGTTTGTGAAGGTTCGGAAGTCACCTGAAGACTTACCACGAGTGATTGGGCGAGGTCTGTGTGACCTTAGCTCAAGGAGAATACAGTGAGGACTTGGTGTCCTGAGCTGCGTGCTCAGGACTGGGTGTCCGGGACTGTGTGTCCTCGAGTTTAAATACTCAGCCACTCCAACCAGATGTACAACTGAGACAGCAGTTGGAACTGGTCTACCAAATCATTGTCTTCACCAAGCTTACTGGTTCTATTTCCTCAACTCTTTCATTTCCTCATAATTGTGTTGTGTGCTTGTTCATATCTGTGTTTGAAGACTTTGAGTGAAGACTTTCTCAATTTCCTCAGTTCAATTTCTTGAGTCTGTTTGTCTTCATACTGTGTTATCCTGTGCTTACGCTACCTGTACTCTGTGCCTGTCTTCATTTCATCATGATGACCATGCTTGTAATCTGTTATGTTTACTTTTGAGTACTTATTCCGCTCCTAGTAGTTCTTCACTAAGGAATTTCCTCACCGGCAAATTCCTCAGTGAAGAATTTCGTAAAAATCGCCTATTCACCCCCCCTCTAGTCGATATAACGCACTTTCAATTGGTATCAGAGCAAGGTACTCTCTTGTTTTGTGTGATTTTGGTTTAACCGCCTGGAGTTTTAGTTATGTCGACCGCAGGTATGATCAAGGTCTCTGTTGGGTGTCCTACCTTCGATGGGACGGACTACCCCTACTGGAAGAATAAGACGCGAATGCATCTTGAGGCAATTGATAACGATCTCTGGTATGTTGTGGAAAATGGTGTTCCCTCAGTCACACCTTCTCTGAATGTTGCTGATGTGAAGAGATTCAAGCAACTCGACTCTCAAGCGAAGAACATCATATGTGGCCATCTGAGCAAAGGACAGTATGGCAGAGTGAGTGCTTTGGAGACAGCGAAGCTTATCTGGGACAGGTTGTCCAAAGTGAATGAAGGAGTCTCAACACAGCGTGACTCTCGAGTCGATGTTCTTCGCAATCTCTTCAACTGCTTCAAAAGACTCAACAATGAAAATGTTCAACAAACCTTCGATCGCCTCACTAGCATCTCAAATGAGCTTCAAGCACTTGGTGCCACTGACATCACCGACCATGAGGTGGTGAAGAAATTGCTGAGATCGCTTGATTCCTCATTTGGCACTCTGGCATTGATGATACAAGAACGTGCTGATTACAAGTCACTTGATCCCGCTGATATTCTCGAGAGGCTAAATACTCATGAGTTCCAACTTGCTGAAAAAGAGATCTCTATGGTTCGAGCTATGGCAGATCACGTGCACTGAACGCCAAGGCAGTATCCGAGTCCGAAGATGAAGACTCTGGTAGTAGCCTTGGTGATCCTGAAGAACTAAGCCATGATCTAGCTTTGCTCGTGAAGAAGTTCCAAAAGTTCTCAAGATGTGGTCGCTTTGGAAGACCCTCAAGGAGCAACGATTCCTCATCCAGTGACTACAAGAGGAGGCTCTGTCACAAATGCAAGAAACTTGGACATTACATTCAAGATTGTCCTCAGTGGGAAAAGGAATCAAAGAAGAAGAAATACAAGGATTACAGTTCTGATGATGCGAAGAAAAAGAAGAAATCCACAAAATCTTCATCATCAAAATCCTCAAAGCCTTCATATCACAAGAAGAGCAGATCCAAGAAAGCTAGGGCATTCATTGGCAAGGAAATGGACTCTGAGGCTGAATCTGAAGAAAATGAGGAAGATGAGACATCTGAGGAGTCCGAATCCGGAGTGGCAAGCCTAGCTCTCGCTACAGCATTCGTCAGTAAGTCTATCTTCAACACCGAAGAAAATGACCTCACCAACAAGGCTGATGAAGGCGATGATGACTACGCTCCCACCTATTGCTTCATGGCAAAGGGTACCAAGGTACTCAAATATACTTCCTCTAAATCAAGTGAGAATGAATCTGATGAAAACCTTCAGCCCATCTATTCTAAACTTGCTAAGATTGCTGTAAAACAACAAAGGGCTTTAGAAAAGGTTCAAATCATGCTAGACAAAAGTGATGATATGTTGGGTGAAGAAATGGATCGCACTAAAGCCTTGACTGAAAATCTTCAGAGACTTCAGACTAGGTTTGACAATCTTCAAGGTCATCATAACACTCTCTTATCCGATCATGAGAAGCTTTCTTATGAATTTCTTCAAAGAAAGCAAGACCTTGAGAAGCTAAGAGTGATTTATGAAGATCTTCAGAAGGAGCGCGATTCATTACTTGCTCAACAAATCAGTGCTTCTCAGGAAGAATTTGTTCCTCCATGTTTGAAATGCATTGAACGTGAATCTGTTAATTCTTCACCTGAATGTTCAAAGGCTGCTAATGTTTCAAATTCTTCACATGCCTCTGCTATCACTAATTCCTCATCGGAGGACATTGTTAATATCACTGACGATGCAGGGCTGAAGGAATTGTTCACGACAGGCATGTACAAAAGCCTCAAAGGGCATCGGACTCTTTGTGATGTGCTTAAAAAGCAGATCCTCAACAGGAACCCTAGGAAAGAGGGTATTGCCTTTGAGAGGAAACTCAATGCTGATGGTACATATTGGAAGCCTGAGTAGTACCCCAAAACTACATGGGTTGCTGCAAAGGGACCTCCAGTTGATACATCTAACTTACCTGGATTTGCATGTGAATCTCCTCGTTCTGATGATGAGTCATTTGACTCCAACTATAAACTGTTCAAAAATTAGAATGGTGAAGTATTTGCTAGATATGTTGGCACTAACTGCAGGAACAGCTCCCCTATGAAGAAAATCTGGGTTCCCAAAAGATGCCTTGAAAATCTTTAGGTGAATGTCATCATGACACCACCTATGAAGAATAGGAACCCCAGATCAAATTCCTCATATGGACAAAATTCTTCATATGGATCCAAGTCCTCATACGGACCAAACTCCTCACATGGATCATATTCCTCAAAAGGATCAAAGTCCTCATATGAACATCATCGTGCTAACCCGTCTGTTTCGCAGGGAAGATCTAAGGATTATGGATATGTGCATTATTCTTCAAATCATTATGTCCATAAGTCCTCGAAGAATTTCTCTTCTTACTCTTATGCTTACTCTAACCCCTCTTATGTGAAACAAAATGGGCTGGCTTCTATGCCATCCTTCTCATATGGAGCTCGCAGAATGATGAACTCTTTGCCACCCCTTCAGATGTGGGTGGTGAAGAAAAGGAACTAATCTCTTCTGCAGGGTCAGGTCTCCAGACGTACGTAATCGTTTGAAGAATTTGCTGGAGACCTGAGTGTGCCTGATAGGACGCAGGCTAATCATGAAGAAATGAACTTTCATTTCTCACGTCCTTATACTATTTTATCTGTTCTTTTGTTTGATGGAATTGATCTGATGAATTGATGTCATATTCTTCACTGATGAAGTATATGAGTTCATAAGATGCACTAATTCATCTGCAGGATGATCAACCCAAAGCCACTGAGTGGGTCCTCGATAGTGGATGTACAAATCACATGACTGGTGACAAGAATCTATTGATGGATGCTCCATTATCTCCGTCGCATCTGAAGCAAATCATCTTTGCTGACAAATGCAAAAGTCAGGTATTGGGTCTAGGTAAGGTTGCGATCACAAAGGATCGACACATGGACAAAGTCATACTTGTTGAGTCCTTAGGATACAACCTTATGTCTGTCTCAATGCTTTGTGATCTTGATATGATTGTTGTTTTGGAAAATACCGTTGTGTTGTGGTTATGGAAGCTGACAATTCCAAAGTCTTCGAAGGCTTTAGGAGAGGAGACCTGTATATTGTTGATTTCTCTACAGGACCACAACCAGTCGTGTGTCTACTTGCAAAAGCTTCAGAAGGCTGGCTCTGGCATCGATGACTTGGTCATGCAGGCATGAGGAATTTGCACACGCTTGCGAAGAAGAAGCATGTCATTGGCATCAAGAATGTCAAATTCCTCAAGGATCACCTATGCGGAGCCTGGGAAGCTGGGAAGATGACAAAGGCCAAGCATCCAGCAAAGACTATCATGACCACTACTCGTCCATTTGAATTGCTTCACATGGATCTCTTCGGTCCTAACCATTATTCTGCTGTTTCAAATGATGCATCTCAATATGGCTTTGTTATTGTAGATGATTACTCTCGATACACATGGGTACACATTGTTACTTACAAACATGAAGTGCAGGAAGTCTTCAAACGATTTTCCTTGAGGGCTTCAACCAACTTTGGTGTGAAGATCAAGCACATCAGAAGTGACAATGGCACTGAGTTCAAGAATTCTGGTCTGGATGACTATCTTGATGAACTTGGTATTACTCATGAGTTATCTGCTCCTTACACTCCTCAGCAGAATGGCGTCGTGGAGCGCAAGAACATGACTCTTGCTGAGATGGCTCGCACTATGCTTGATGAATACAAAACGCCTCGTCGGTTTTGGATTGAGGCAATTGATACTGTGTGCCACATCATCAATAGAGTATATCTTCACAAATTCTTCAAGAAGACTGCCTATGAACTCCTCACTGATAAGAAACCCAATGTAAGTTATTTCAAAGTCTTCGGTGCTAAATGTTTGATTAGAGATCCTCACCACAACTCAAAATTTGCACCGAAAGCACATGAAGGTTTTATGCTTGGTTATGGGAAGGACTCGCACACCTACAGAGTCTTCAACAACGTTCTTCACAAGGTTGTTGAAACTGTAGATGTGCGGTTCGATGAAACTAATGGCTCGCAAAGAGAGCACCTACCTACTGTGATAGATGAACCAGCACCTGAGGAAACTATCAAGTTCAAGGCTACTGAGGACGTCATTCCTACTGAAGAATCTACTGAAGAATTCATTCTAGAACATGAAGAACGTCGAGCTAATGCACCTGAAGAAAATGGTGCTGAAGAGAATGCTGATCAAATTCTTCAACGACAACCAGCTCATCCTCGCATTGCAAAAGAAGTGCAAGTTGAAAAGATCATCAATGACATCAAAGAGCCAGGTCCTCTCACACGCTCAAAAGCTTCACGTTTATCTAACTTTTGTGGGCACTATGATTTTGTCTCTATCATAAAGCCCACTAAGGTAGATGAAGCATTTCTGGAGCCTGAGTGGATTCAGGCCATGCAAGAAGAACTACATCAGTTCGAGCTCAACAATGTCTAGGAACTGGTGAAACGTCTAGATCCTCGCAAGCACAATATCATTGGCACAAAGTGGATCTACCGCAACAAGCAAGATGAAAATGTCCTTGTGGTGAGGAATAAGGCATGGCTCGTAGCTCAAGGCTACACACAGGTTGAAGGAATTGATTTCAATAAAACTTTTGCACCTGTTGCTAGACTTGAGGTTATTCACATATTACTTGCTTATGCTAACCATCATGATATCACTTTATATCAAATGGATGTGAAAAGTGCATTCCTCAATGGTAAGCTTGAGGAAGAAGTATATGTTGCTCAACCCCCGGGCTTTGAAGATCCAAAGAATCCTGACAAAGTCTTCAAACTCAACAAGGCCCTCTATGGCCTCAAGCAGGCCCCATGGGCGTGGTATGATACCTTGAAGGAATTCTTCATGAAGAAAGGCTTCAAACCCGGTTCACTCGACCCTACTCTTTTCACTAAATCTTGTGATGGTGAATTGTTTGTGTGCCAAATATATGTTGATGATATTATCTTTGGTTGTACTGACCAACGTTATAGTGATGAATTTGCCTATATGATGAGTGAAGAATATCAGATGTCTATGATGGGAGAGTTGAAATTCTTCTTAGGTCTTCAAATTCGTCAACAATGCAATGACATATTCATATCTCAGGAGAAATACCTCAAGGATGTACTGAGGAAATTCGACATGCAAGATTGCAAAGGCGTCAAAATTCCTATGCCCACAAATGGCCATCTATGCACTGATGAAAATGGTATCGACTTCGATCATAAGGTATACCGCTCCATGATTGGCTCTTTATTGTACTTAAGTGCATCTAGGCCAGATATAATGCTTAGTGTTTGCATGTGTGCCCGATTTCAAGCTACACCGAAGGAATCACACCATAAGGCTGTGAAGCATATTCTTCGATATCTAGCTCACACACCAACACTAGGATTATGGTACCCCAAGGGCTCGGCTTTTGATCTCATTGGATATTCTGACTCTGACTATGCTGGTGATCGTGTGGACCGCAATTCAACATCTGGTACATGTCATTTCCTTAGACGATCTTTGGTCTGTTGGTCCTCGAAGAAACAGAATTGTGTATCACTATCTACTGCTGAAGCTGAGTACATTGCCGCTGGTTCTTGCTGTGCTCAATTGCTATGGATAAAGCAAACTCTCAAGGACTACGGCGTCAACATGAAGAATGTGCCTCTCTTCTGTGACAATGAGAGTGCCATCAAGATTGCTCACAACCCAGTTCAGCACTTGAAGACAAAGCACATTCAGATTCATCATCATTTTCTTCGTGATCATGTGTTGAAGGGCGACATTTCTATTGAGCATGTGAAGACTGAAGAACAGCTAGCCGATATCTTCACAAAGCCCTTAGATGAGAAGATATTTAGCAAGTTGCGGTGTGAGCTAAATATTCTAGAATCTTCGAATGTTCTTTGAAAAGGACACTCATCCTAACACTTATGCAAAATTGATGACTTAGATGTGCAACACATGAAGAAACGTTTTTCTTCAACCAATGAAGAATAACACTCTTAGTGTGAAGAAATTAACGAAGAATTTGATTCTCAGAACCCTACGATAATTGTACGCGGTGTCTGAAATCATCATTCTTATACGGTGGGTCACGCCACCACCAAAAGTTGAAATTCCTCAAATGTTCATATTCTTCAACTTTGCATTGTCTTCACAGTTTCCGTCGTTTTTCTTCATTGGCTATATATATATATATATGTGTGTGTGTGTGTGTGTGTGTGAGTTTATGTCCTCTACAACATTCACTTATTGCTAATTCTTCAAGTTGGTTTTTCTGCTAAGTGAATGTGATCGGACCCTTCCCCTCTATGCTATACTCAACCCAATCTATTCACAAATTCTTCATGTGCGTTTTATTTGAAACTCGTTCAAAATCTTCACTGTGTCCTTGTCAGCTGAAGAAATAGCGAACGGAACTTTAAAACCTATCTTATCTAAATTTTTGGCTTTGCCGCTCAAACCGTTCCGCATCCCATGATATACTTATCCTTTCACCCACGATCGCACACGATCTCCACCTCTCAGTACGTGGGTGACACATGTCAAGCGAATGAGAAGGGTCAGGGGCACGTTCGTCCAATTTCTTCGGGCGAACAGTTTTTCACCATGGCTATAAATACCCCTCTTCCCCTTCCTCACTTCCTTTACTCCGCTCGACCTCTCTCCAGCTCGAGCTTCTCAAACCCTAGCGCCGCCGCTACTTCATCGTCGCTGGTGAGGAAGAGCTTCACTGCCTCAACCTCGTCGCCGACGTACTCGCGCCGACCGCGGATGATGAAATCTTCACTCCACCGCCGCCGTAGCCGTCTTCCTCCGCCGAGTTAGGGCGTGGAAGATCTACACAGACGAACTTCACCTCTCCACTTCACTGTTCGTCGTGTTCTTCATCCAGGGTAATTAAAAGTTACTTTTACTTCACTCGTTGATTCGAATGATTATCTACAAAATCTTCAAAGGTGTTTTTCTTCATATCTTCACACACTAAACACCTCACAAGTCATCTGTTCTTGATTCGTTTCTCTAAGCATCATTTTTCTTCAAGATTCCTCAATTGTGTGGATCTTTGATCTATACAACTCTGGAACCTAAGACAAAGAACACTTAGTGAAATTCTTCAAGACTCATCTGGTCAAATTCCTCAAACTTGTTCTTTTTGAAAAACCTTCTGAGAATGCATATGACCTCTCCAAATTCCTCGCAACTATACTCTGTTCACAGGTACTCATGTCAGCTGCTGAATCACTAGGTTCTCATCAACTTAACTCATTTGCAGCGTTCCTTGAAGAAAAGTTGCATACTTCTTCAGAGAATTCGATTGTTCAAATTCCTCAACTGAAGAAAATGGTTGATGGTAAAAGGCCACAGAAAGGAGGAAAGAAGCCTGAGGTTATAACTGGCTTTGAGATCCCTGATGACATATACAAAGATTACTGCACTCCTGATGAGGCCAAGTTTGGAAAAGAGGACAAAAATCAGCGCAAGGTGCGCATACAGAGGATAGAAAGGAGATGGGCAAGAGAATGGAGGGAGTACAGGTATGTAACTCCAAAGTACATGAAGAAATTCGCACTCAATCCTCCATTCCCAAGAGCTCCATTGGCACCTGGCCAAATAGCAGATCCCACCAGGCTCAAGCGCGGTGAGGACTATCCTGATGAATGGGCCAAGCGCCAAGCCAAGTTGGCTAAGCAAGCCAGAGAAGCAGTGAGGAAATTCAATGAAGATTCTGCTGCTGTTGCTGCCTCTACTGTCAAGCCGAAGAAGGCTATGTCAAAGATGCCTGCACGCAAGCCAAGTGCTTCACCAACAGTGCCCTCAAGGCCAAGTTCCTCAGCAATGCCCCAATGGCCAGAATCCTCAAAGCCCTCACAGCAAATTCCTCATACTGCTCCTGCTCCTGCAAAGTCCTCAGCTATTCCGACAAAGTCCTCAGCACCTGTGCATCTTGCCTCGTGCCAAAGGGCTGCAGGCATCTCCATTGTGCCAGGTGTCTCAGCTAGTTCCTCAGTTGCACCAAATTCCTCAACGGGACCCTCTCTACTGAAGACAAAGGCCACTGCTGGACGACGCCCAAGTCCTCAGAAGAAGCAAGTTGCTTTCCAAGTGCCGTCTGAAGAAGACGAAGCTGATGATGATGAACTTGCAGAAATCATCAGAGATAGGCAAGTCAGGGCCGCTAGAGCCAAGGGAACAGATGTGCCACTGCTTTTGGATCCCAAGTTGATCCTCGAATACATTGATGTTTGGCACAAGGACCCCAACACTCCCATACCTGATTTCAAGCTGACTCATGGTCAAAGTCACATGCTGACCCACTTCATTCAAGAAGAAAAGTGGAAATTTGAGAAGACCAGGCAGATCAAGAAAGCGCAGTACAAGAAAGAGCGCTATCTGAAGAAAAACGTTGTCTCTATGACAACTGAAGAACTTGTCGCTATTCAAACTGAGATCAAGAAACTCAGTGATGAATTTGACGCATACCGCGCTGACTGGCTTGGAGAAAAGGTGCGCTTTGTGAAACTTGCAGATAACTTCACCTCAAATGTTGTTGCCCCAACGCAACAGGAAATTCCTTAGGCTGAAGCATCTGCTCGGCCGACTGAAGAACATGCCAGCACCACTGATGAAAATCAGGTTGCTGAAGAAAATGTGAGTTCCAGGGCTGATGACTGCATTCCAGCCGCTGAAGAAATTGCCAGGGCATCCACTAGTGGTGCGCCTAAAGAAATTGAAGAAATCAGGGCAACTGCATCGGTTGTGCCTTTAGAAAATCAACCAGATTCCTCTGCTGCTCCTGCGCCAACACAAACTCCGATCCTTCCATCTGCATCAGATGTGAAGAATACCAAGGCTGCAGAGCGTGCAGCAGTGAAGAAAAGGAAAGCATCAGCTACTTCAGATTCTTCAGCTCTGAAGAAGATGAAGCCTTTGACAAGCTCGTTTGAAAATCCCATTGATGTTGTTCCTCTCTCCACTATGCCATCAAAGGACCTTGTTCCTTTTGATGAAGAATATGAGATCCCTAGCGGATCTGATGAAGAAAATCATTCTGCTGCTTCGTCAGAGCAGATTGATGAAGAAATTGAAGTGGATACGATCCCTTCAATTGCCGTTATCTCCTTGCCTATGCCTCAGTTCACAGCTGAAGAGGCTGGCGTTGAAGAAATGGAAGATGAATATGTGGACGTTGGCTGCTCCACACGAGTGCTGAGTGATGAATTTTGGAAAAGTCAACATCCAAACTCTCCAATGTTCACACCGTTGCAGCAAATACCTCAGTCCCCCGCACAAACTGTTCAAATGGGCTCTGAAGAAACTCACCCCACTTCATCTGTACACGAGGAAATTCCAGCCACTAGCGCTGAAGAAACTGCTTCTGCTGAACATCTGAAGACGCAGACTGCCACTAAAGAGGAACCAGAAATTCCTCAGCCTGAAGAACCTGAGATTGCGATTCCTGAGGTCGTGATGCAACTCACTGACACTCCTCTGCCCAAGCCCAAGGATCCATTCTCACGCAAGCAAAAGTTCAAGGCTGATGATTTTTTGGCGAGCATGTATTCTTCGAAGACTACAACCCTTATAACTCTGCTCGCATTAGGAAGAGGCATTTCTGGACTGCTAGTCAAGCCAATTTCTATTCCTCAGTGATGTTCAACAAAGAGAAGATTTTCTACCATGAGCACATTCCTCACGTGGATATGGAATCTCGGTCGTGCTTCGCACCAGTCCTTAGTGTTCTTCACGATGCTGGACTGTAAACTTTTGTTCTGACATCTGCGATTGGAATGAAGAACTGATTCTTCAATTTTATGCAACGCTGCACATCACAGGAGATTGAAGATGTGAATTCATGGGTGCACCAACTTCTGAATTGCTTCGTGCCTTACCACTCAGTCCTCCCCTTGAAGAAGCTCATTGCATCTACAGTGAACCTGGGCTTACAAATCACTACATGCAAGTGCTGATGAAACCTTTGAAGCCAAGTCAGGCACCAAGAACCAAATTCCTCGTGAAGGAACTGCTTTATGTTCCCAGAACTGTCTATCGTATTCTTACGAGGACAATGAGTCCTATCAAAGGCCACGACTCATCTGATGAGGAAATTGTTGACATCATGAAGAATCTGGTATTCAACATCGTTCATGGCATTCCTGTCAATTATCACAATTTCTTCATGAGTACTCTGGCAAATGTTGCACTGTCTCCATTTAAGCTGAAACCTTATGCACCTTGGATTATGAGATTCCTCAGGACAATGTCTTCACTCAACTACAAAGCTGATTTTCAAAATCATCTCAGCTACTTGCCCCCGATTGAAGTCCTCAAGCAGACCTATTCGTCAGTTGATAAAAAGGTCAAGGCACCAGCTATTATAGATGAAGGCACTCGTCCATTGGATGGTCAGTTTCGCAAAGATGCCTCTTATTCCACCAATGATGACTCTGCCACACATGACTCTGCCAATGCACCCAAGTCTACTCCTCAAACCACTGCTCCTCGTGTGATGTTGATCGTGAGCTTTTGCTTAGTCTTCACCAAAAGGTGGATCAAAATCATAAATGGGTTAAGCGTCAGTTTGGTTCATTTCTTCACAACATGACTGCTACACACAATGCAGTGAAGAAAAACCATTACTACCTCCATGAAGTCTTCGGTCGCACCTGGGCCATTCTGTCACATCTGTATGGTGAAGATGATCTGAATAAAATGGGTCTCAAGGAAGATTTTGACTGGTCTGCACCTCCACCGAAGAAATTCAAGAAGGTCAAGGTTCCTTCTCTGGTGGCCAGCTCATTTTCTTCATCGCGCGACACTTATGAGAATGAAGACTTGGACGACACTGCGGCAGACCCTACTACAACAAACGACCCCAACAACGCTGGCGCTCCTTCATCAACTTGATATTCTTCAGGGGCGTTAGTCCTCATATTCGATCCTTTTAGTCATTTGATGACAAAGGGGGAGAATTTTGAGTTAGTCTTCAAGCAGGTCTTTCTATATGGGCGTTTTTTTGTTACAACTCTCGTTCTTCTAAGGCTTTATTGGATTGAGTTGTAAACTTAAACCCGATGGTGCTCTGATACTTTTGATATGTTTTTCTGCATGCTTATTCCTCATATATGCTAATGCACGCATGCTGAATTACATCAGTCACCACATTTCATCATGCATTTCAAACTCTTCATTGTGATATGTCAAATGCGTGTATGAATTACAAGATATAGGGGGAGATCTGCATGATTCAACTCTTCAAGTGTGCATTGCTTCAAAAGCAAATTCCTCACTATGCACATCTTCAGGGGGAGTTCTTCTATATCTTGCAATCAAATTCCTCAATATCAGTATTTACACTTCATATGTTTATCCCGGTTGAAAACTTAACCTATATTGTCATCAATCACCAAAAAGGGGGAGATTGTAAGTGCATCTAGTGCCCCTTAGTGATTTTGGTGTATTGAAGACTTATAGGTTAAGGGGCTAATGCGTTTGTGAGTGTACACAGGTCTATAAGTCTATGAGGAGTTTGATATTTAGAGAGAAAGTCGACCCCTAAAAATGAAGTTCTTCGACTGAAGACTTTGAATCTCTGAAGACTTTCTGAAGACTTTGAAAGTGAAGAAATTGGTGTGACCGTGAAGACTTGGTATTCATTCGAGGAGCATGAAGCATGAAGACTTTTATTTTCGTAGTTTCATTTTCTCTTTCTTGAGTCATAGGAAACACCGTACTGTTAAAGGGGGTCGAGGAAATACTAAGAAAAAAATTCCATGTGATGCTCAACTCAAAATCCGACACCTACCAATCCCTTCGAGTGAAGCCATTGGAAATCTCATACAGTCCAGTCATATTCTTCAGTGACAGAGATGAAGTTCTTCTGGTCTCTGAGGAATTTGTTCTGACTGAGGAGTTAGGAATTCGCTAGTGTGGATTGCCTACACAGTGAGGAACATGATAGCCCTGAGGATTTTGCTACTCAAAATTCCGACCGTTGTTGTGCTATGCGCCAGCTGTCCCAAAATATCTATCCACCTAACGGTCATATCATTGAAGGGCATTTATGTCTTATCATGTCGGGCTGCTCCCTAGGCTATAAATAGCCGCCCCCTACAACCACTAGCTGGTTGGCTGCTCCGAGAGAAACTGACACTTGTCATTTGAGAGCAACCCATCCTCCGAGGACTTTTAGCGAAAATCATCAAGTGAGAAAAAAACCCAAACCCAAACACCTACAAAACCCAAGTGATTGAGCATCACTGAAGAGATTGATCCTGCATGGATCTAACGCTTGTTACCTTTGAATACTATGCTTCTTCCAGACGGTTAGGCGTCATGGTCTAGAGCATCCAAGAGGAATTGTGGATCACCGAGTGACCAAGTTTGTGAAGGTTCGGAAGTCACCTGAAGACTTACCACGAGTGGTTGGGCGAGGTTTGTGTGACCTTAGCTCAAGGAGAATACGCTGGGGACTTGGTGTCCCGAGCTGCGTGCTCAGGACTGGGTGTCCGGGACTATGTGTCCTCGAGTTTAAATACTCAGCCGCTCCAACCAGACGTACAACTGAGACAGCAGTTGGAACTGGTCTACCAAATCATTGTCTTCACCAAGCTTACTGGTTCTATTTCCTCAACTCTTTCATTTCCTCATAACTGTGTTGTGTGCTTGTTCATATCTGTGTTTGAAGACTTTGACTGAAGACTTTCTCAATTTCCTCAGTTCAATTTCTTCAGTCTGTTTGTCTTCATCCTGTGTTATCCTGTGCTTACGCTACCTGTACTCTATGCCTGTCTTCATTTCATCATGATGACCATGCTTGTAATCTGTTATGTTTACTTTTGAGTACTTATTCCGCTGCTAGTAGTTCTTCGCTAAGTAATTTCCTCACCGGCAAATTCCTCAGTGAAGAATTTCATAAAAATCGCCTATTCACCCCCCTCTAGTCGATATAACGCACTTTCAGTCTGCATCTTGCGAGATGGGCATGCCGGCGGGTGAGCGCATGCCGATGGTGCTTTCTGCCTGCACCCTCCTCCCCTCCCCGACCGGGTCACCAGCCCCTGGAGGACATGGCGGAATCAGGAGCGGCTCCGTGTGGCAAGCCAAGAAGCTAGCGGGGCGCAAGATCTCCGCAGAAGGCATCAGGCCCATGGAGCTGCTTGGCACCCTGCCTACGCCTCGCCAGCTGGTGATGGCCCTTGCCTGCCCCCTCGTGCCCCTCGGTGGCATGCTGATCCAGGAGGCGACCAAGGCGGCGCCGGTCCCACAAGCCAAGAGGTCCAAGGTGGTGGTTGCAGCTCTGGTGTGCTCCAACTCATGCTCTAGGGGTGCCAAGGCAAACCCGTCGGCGCTACAGAGGGCGCAACTCATCCAGGACCAGAAAAACCTCGAGCACACAGGTAACTAGCCCCCTCGCTTTTCGGTTCTGCATGCGTTTTCAGATGATCACCTTGGTGAGGTGTTAGAAGATAGTGGGGTGGATGCGTCATGTATTGGGGGCATGCAAGAGCTGATTCCCCTGTTGCACGCGAAGGAACAGGCGCAAGCTGCGCTTGCAGCTACGGCTGCGGCGCACGCGGACTCGCTGGTGCAGGAGGCCGGGGCCCTCCTAGAACCAGTGGTTCGGCCCGATGAGGGGGTGTTGGCAATAGGGGTTGCCCCCCTCCCTCGCCTTGCAGGGCCAAGGTGAGGCGTGTGGCCAAGGTAGTGTCTTCGAGAGGCATACACCTGCGCAACCAAATCATTTCGATGAGGGCCATTTTCTGGAACATCCGTGGTTTCAGCCACGTGGGGCGTCGAACCCAGCTTAAGGAGTACATGCGGAAGGAGGGTATTGACATAGTTGGCTTGCAGGAGACCATTAAGGCTGATTTTTGCCACCATGAACTGCTGGCCATCGACCCCCTAGAGAGGTTTTCCTGGAACCACCTTGCCGCATCAGGGCACTCTGGGGGCATGCTTCTTGTCTCTGACCAAGCAGTCTATGAGGTGATAGCATGGGATGCTGGCACCTTTTTTTCTTGCTACACACATAGGCCACTGCCAAACTCAGAGGGAGCTGGTGGTGATTCAGGTCTACGGACCCGCTGATCACTCGAGATCGGCTGATTTCTTGGGTGAGGTGCAAGCCAAGGTGCTCGCGGTGAGCTCCTTGTTTATGCCCCTAGTCGTTGGAGGGGATTTCAACCTGATCCGCTCGGGTGCGGATAAGAACAACGACAATATCAACTGGTCAAGGGTGACCATGTTTAATAACGCTATTGCCAACATGGCTCTACGCGAGGTGGCACGGGCGGGGGCTCGCTACACGTGGACAAACAAGCAGCTCTCCCCGGTACGATCAGTATTAGACAAGGTGTTTATCTCGCCAGACTGGGAGCTGGTCTACCCCTTATGCTCGCTGGTCATGGAGACTAGGATTGGGTCGGACCATGTCCCGCTTATCCTTACCTCAGGGGAGGACAGGATTCGCCGAAGCCAGTGTTTCTTCTTTGAAACGGCTTGGTTCGAAAATCCTGAGTTTAATTCCATCTTCAGGGCGAAGTGGAACTTCTCAGTTAGCCAGGTGGGTACTCAAAGAGGCCCAATGGAGTTTTGGATTGCGGTAGGGAGCCGCCTCCGGGCTAGTCTCAAGGGCTGGGGGCCAACTTGGGAAGCTAGAATAGGATGCTTAGGGAGAGAATCCTTGCGGAGATTGCGGGTCTTGACCAACAGGCGGACGCGCGGCCGTTCTCTGAACTAGAATGGGCCCGTCAATACACATTGGAAGACCAGGTGCAGTCCCTGCTGCGTGCGGAAGAGGAGTACTGGAGGCGCCATGGTGGCCTAAAGTGGGTACTCAAAGGCGACGCCAACACGAAATACTTCCATGCATATGCTAATGGGCGAAGACGCAGATGTGCGATCCTTCGCCTGCAGTAAGAACATGGGTTACTGCTAGCTCAGGCCGACATAGTGCGTCACGTGTATGACTTCTATGTCCAACTGATGGGGACGAGCGATGCTCAACAAGCCGGGATCCGTGCTGACATCTAGGACCCTTCCCAGCTCATAACCGACCGGGAAAACGAGGAGTTGGGGCTCGCGTTTCTACCCGCGGAGATCGATGTTGCGCTCAGTAGCATGAAAACCGATACGACACCAGGCCCGGACGGGTGGCCTGTGGCAATGTTTAAACACTTCTGGTCGATCTTGCAGGGCCAATCTTCGAGGTGTGCAACGGTTTCATGCGCGGGACAGTTGACATCTCCAGGCTAAACTTTGGATTCCTCTCGCTCATCCCTAAAGTGTCTGGATCCGATGACATTGATCAGTTTAGACCTATCACACTTATCAATGTGCCTTTCAAGATCTATTCCAAAGCAACCACTTCCCGCCCAGTCTCGATCGTGCACCGCACAATTAGTCGCACCCAAATTGCGTTCATCCGTGGCCGCAATATCTTGGAGGGCTCGCTTGTGCTGCAGGAGATCCTCCATGGGCTAAAATGCACTAAGGAACCGGCCATTCTTCTGAAACTAGACTTCGAAAAATCATATGACCACGTGAACTGGAATTTCTTGCGCCAAGTCCTGCTTAGCCGGGGTTTCTCGGCCGTGTGGGTTCATCGGGTGATGCAGCTAGTCTCGGGTGGCCAGACTGCGATCTCGATCAACGGGGAAGTAGGGAACTTCTTCCGGAATAAACGAGGATTGCGTCAGGGGGACCCGATGTCCCCGTCGCTTTTCAATTTTGTTGTGGACGCCCTTGCTGCTATGCTTCGTAGGGCGACCACGGCTGGCCACATCAAAGTGGTGGTGGGTCACCTTATCCCAGGGGGGATCTCGCACTTGTAGTACGCATACGATACTCTGCTACTGTTCCAACCGGACAATCACAACATTGCAATGGTGAAAGCCTTGCTGCTGAGTTTTGAGTTGATGTCCGGCCTCAAAATCAATTTTCACAAGTGCGAAATGCTATCTATGGGGATAGATAGCAAGGAGGGGCGCCGTGTCGCGGACCTCCTCAATTGTAAAGTGGGAAAGTTCCCCTTCACATACTTAGGTTTGCCCCTTGTGCCACGTAGGGTGACCATTGAGGAATGGGCTCCCCTCAATGGAAAAGTAGGCAAGAAAGTGAGGCCCTGGCGTGGCAAGTTCATGTCCTCGGCGGCTAGGCTCGTCCTGACCAACTCGAGTTTATCCTCAATCCCCATGTTTGCTATGGGTCTTTTCCTCTTGGCCGAGGGGGTTCATGCCAAATTGGATTCGCCAAGAGCCCGTTTCTTTTGGGAAGGTTCGGGTCTCAAACGCAAATACCATATGGTCAAATGGGAAGCGGTCTGCAGGCCCAAGTCCATGGGAGGACTAGGAATCACCAACACCAGACTTCAAAACATCGCGTTGTTGGGGAACGTTGCAGAAAATTAAATTTTTTCCTACGGTTTCACCAAGATCCATCTATGAGTTCATCTAAGCAACGAGTCAAGGGGAAGAGTTTGCATCTATATACCACTTGTAGATCGAGTGCGGAAGCGTTCAAGGGGATGGTGATGATGGAGTCGTACTCGTCGTGATTCGGATCACCGATGACCAAGTGCTGAACGGACAGCACCTCCGCGTCAACACACATACGGGACGGTCGACGTCTCCTCCGTCTTGATCCAGCAAGGAGGAAGGAGAGGTTGAGGAAGGCAGCTCCAAGGGCAGCACGACAGCGTGGTGCAGTTGGTGCAGCAGTATTCCGACAGAGCTTCGCCGAGCACATACGGAGGAGGAGAGGTGTTGGGGAGGGGAGGGGCTGCACCTTGAGTTATGGTGTACATCAGCCCTCCCCTCACCCCTCTATATATAGGAGGAGAGGGGCAAGGGGGCCGACCCTCTAGGGGAAACCCTAGAGGGGGGCGGCGGCCAAAGGGTGGGGGGCTTGCCCCCCAAGCAAGGGGGGTGCGCCCCCTTTAGGGTTTCCCCCCAACCCTAGGCGCATGGGCCCAAGGGGGGGCGCCAAGCCCACTAGGGGCTGGCTGCTATCCCTACGCAGCCCAAGTGGCCCCCCGGGAGGGGTGGTCCCTCCCGGTGGACCCCCGGAACCTTTCCGGTGGTCCCGGTACAATACCGGTATGACCCCGAAACTTTCCGGTGCCCGTTTAACAACTTCCCATATATAAAACTTTACCTCCGGACCATTCCGGGACTCCTCGTGACGTCCGGGATCTCATCCGGGACTCCGAACAACATTCGGTAATCACATACTTGTCTTCCTGATAACCCTAGCGTCACCGAACCTTAAGTGTGTAGACCCTACGGGTTCGGGAGACATGCAGACATGACCGAGACTCTCCGGTCAATAACCAACAGCGGGATCTGGATACCCATGTTGGCTCCCACATGCTCCTCGACGAAGTCATCGGATGAACCACGATGTCGAGGATTCGATCAAACCCCGTATACGATTCCCTTTGTTAATCGGTACGTTACTTGCCCGAGACCCGATCGTCGGTATCCCAATACCTTGTTCAGTCTCGTTACCGGCAAGTCACTTTACTCGTACCATAATGCATGATCCCGTGACCAAACACTTGGTCACCTTTAGCTCATTATGATGATGCATTACCGAGTGGGCCCAGAGATACCTCTCCGTCATACGGAGTGACAAATCCCAGTCTCGATCCGTGTCAACTCAACAGACACTTTCGGAGATACCTTTAATGCACCTTTATAGTCACCCAGTTACGTTGTGACGTTTGGTACACCCAAAGCATTCCTACGGTATCCGGGAGTTACATGATCTCATGGTCGAAGGAAGAGATACTTGACATTGGAAAAGCTCTAGCAAACGAACTAACCGACCTTTGTGCTATGCTTAAGATTGGGTCTTGTCCATCACATCATTCTCCTAATGATGTGATCCCGTTATCAACGACATCCAATGTCCATAGCCAGGAAACCATGACAATCTATTGATCACAACGAGCTAGTCAACTAGAGGCTCACTAGGGACATATTGTGGTCTATGTATTCACACGTGTATTACGATTTCCGGATAATACAGTTATAGCATGAATAAAAGACTATTATCATGAACAAAGAAATATAATAATAATACTTTTATTATTGCCTCTAGGGCATATTTCCAACAGTCTCCCACTTGCACTAGAGTCAATAATCTAGTTACGTTGTGATGAATCGAACACCCATAGAGTTCTGGTGTTGATCATGTTTCGCTCGCAAGAGAGGTTTAGTCAACGGATCTGTGACATTCAGATCCGTATGTACTTTGCAAATTTCTATGTCTCCATCTTGAACATTTTCACGGATGGAGTTGAAACGACGCTTGATGTGCCTGGTCTTCTTGTGAAATCTGGGCTCCTTCGCAAGGGCAATAGCTCCAGTATTGTCACAGAAAAGTTTGATCGGCCCCGACGCATTGGGTATGACTCCTAGGTCGGTGATGAACTCCTTCACCCAAATAGCTTCATGCGCTGCCTCCGAGGCTGCCATGTTCTCCGCCTCACATGTAGATCCCGCCACGACGCTCTGCTTGCAGCTGCACCAGCTTACTGCTCCACCATTCAACATATACATGTATCCGGTTTGTGACTTAGAGTCATCCAGATCTGTGTCGAAGCTAGCATCGACGTAACCCTTTACGACGAGCTCTTCGTCACCTCCATAAACGAGAAACATGTCCTTTGTCCTTTTCAGGTACTTCAGGATATTCTTGACCGCTGTCCAGTGTTCCTTGCCGGGATTACTTTGGTACCTTCCTACCAAACTTACGGCAAGGTTTACATCAGGTCTGGTACACAGCATGGCATACATAATAGATCCTATGGCTCAAGCATAGGGGATGACACTCATCTCTTCTTTATCTTTTGCCGTGGTCGGGCATTGAGCCGAGCTCAATCTCACACCTTGCAATACAGGCAAGAACCCCTTCTTAGACTGATCCATTTTGAACTTCTTCAAAATCTTATCAAGGTATGTGCTTTGTGAAAGACCTATGAGGCGTCTCGATCTATCTCTATAGATCTTGATGCCTAATATATAAGCAGCTTCTCCAAGGCCCTTCATTGAAAAACACTTATTCAAGTAGGCCTTAATGCTGTCCAGAAATTCTACATTATTTCCCATCAGGAGTATGTCATCTACATATAATATGAGAAATGCTACAGAGCTCCCACTCACTTTCTTGTAAACGCGGGCTTCTCCATAAGTCTGCATAAACCCAAACGCTTTGATCATCTCATCAAAGCAAATATTCCAACTCCGAGATGCTTGCACCAGCCCATAAATGGATCGCTGGAGCTTGCATACTTTGTTAGCGTTCTTAGGATCGACAAAACCTTCCGGTTGTATCATATACAGCTCTTCCTTAAGATGCCCGTTAAGGAATGTCGTTTTGACGTCCATCTGCCATATCTCATAATCATAGTATGCGGCAATTGCTAACATGATTCGGACGGACTTAAGCTTCGCTACGGGAGAGAAAGTCTCATCATAGTCAATCCCTTGAACTTGTCGATAACCCTTAGCGACAAGTCGAGCTTTATAGATGGTGACATTTCCATCCGCGTCCGTCTTCTTCTTAAAGATCCATTTGTTTTCTATCGCTCGCCGATCATCGGGCAAGTCAGTCAAAGTCCATACTTTGTTTTAATACATGGATTCTATCTCGGATTTCATGGCTTCTAGCCATTTGTTGGAATCTGGGCCCGCCATCGCTTCTTCATAGTTCGAAGGTTCACCGTTGTCTAACAACATGATTTCCAGGACAGGGTTGCCGTACCACTCTGGTGCGGAACGTGTCCTTGTGGACCTACGAAGTTCAGTAGCAACTTGATCCAAAGTACCTTGATCATCATCATTATTTTCCTCTTCAGTTGGAGTAGGCATCACTGGAATATCTTCCTGAGCTGCACTACTGTCCCGCTCAAGAGGTAGTACTTCATCGAGTTCTACTTTCCTCCCACTTACTTCTTTCGAGAGAAACTCTTTTTCCAGAAAGCATCCGTTCTTGGCAACGAAGATCTTGCCCTTGGATCTTAAGTAGAAGGTATACCCTACAGTTTCCTTAGGGTATCCTATGAAGACGCATTTTTCCGACTTGGGTTCGAGCTTTTCAGGTTGAAGTTTCTTGACATAAGCATCGCATCCCCAAACTTTCAGAAACGACAGCTTAGGTTTCTTCCCAAACCATAATTCATATGGTGTCGTCTCAACGGATTTAGACGGTGCCTATTTAAAGTGAATGTAGCTGTCTCTAGAGCGTATCCCCAAAATGATAGCGGTAAATCGGTAAGAGACATCATAGACCGCACCATATCCAATAGAGTGCGATTACGACGTTCGGACACACCGTTACGCTGAGGTGTTCCAGGCGGCGTGAGTTGTGAAACGATTCCACATTTCCATAAGTGTGTACCAAATTCGTGACTTAAGTATTCTCCTCCACGATCTGATCGTAGGAATTTTATCTTTCGGTCATGTTGATTCTCTACTTCATTCTGAAATTCCTTGAACTTTTCAAAGGTCTCAGACTTGTGTTTCATCAAGTAGACATACCCATATCTACTCAAGTCATCTGTGAGAGTGAGAACATAACGATATCCTCCGCGAGCCTCAACACTCATTGGACCGCACACATCGGTATGTATGATTTCCAACAAGTTGGTTGCTCGCTCCATTGTTCCAGAGAACGGAGTCTTGGTCATCTTGCCCATGAGGCATGGTTCGCATGTGTCAAATGATTCATAATCAAGAGACTCTAAAAGTCCATCAGCATGGAGCTTCTTCATGCGCTTGACACCAATGTGACCAAGGCGGCAGTGCCACAAGTATGTGGGACTATCGTTATCAACTTTACATCTTTTGGTATTCACGCTATGAATATGTGTAACACTACGTTCGAGATTCATTAAGAATAAACCATTGACCATCGGAGCATGACCATAAAACATATCTCTCATATAAACCGAACAACCATTATTCTCAGACTTAAATGAGTAGCCATCTCGTATTAAACGAGATCCAGATACAATGTTCATGCTCAAACTTGGCACCAAATAACAATTATTAAGGTTCAAAACTAATCCCGTAGGTAAATGTAGAGGTAGCGTGCCGACGGCGATCACATCGACTCTGGAACCATTCCCGACGCGCATCGTCACCTCGTCCTTTGCCAGTCTCCGCTTATTCCGCAGCTCCTGCTGTGAGTTACAAATATGAGCAACGGCACCGGTATCAAATACCCAGGAGTTACTACGAGTACTGGTAAGGTACACATCAATTACATGTATATCAAATATACCTTTAGTGTTGCCGGCCTTCTTATCCGCTAAGTATTTGGGGCAGTTCCGCTTCCAGTGACCCTTCCCCTTGCAATAAAAGCACTCAGTCTCAGGCTTGGGTCCATTCTTTGACTTCTTCCCGGCAACTGGCTTACCGGGTGCGGCAACCTCTTTGCCGTCCTTCTTGAAGTTCTTCTTACCCTTGCCTTTCTTGAACTTAGTGGTCTTATTGACCATCAACACTTGATGTTCTTTCTTGATTTCAACCTCTGCTGACCTTAGCATAGAAAATACTTCAGGAATGGTCTTTACCATCCCCTGCATATTGTAGTTCATCACAAAGCTCTTGTAGCTTGGTGGGAGCGACTAAAGGATTCTGTCAATGACTGCCTCATCAGGGAGGTTAATATTCAGCTGGGTCATACGGTTGTGCAACCCAGACATCTTGAGTATGTGTTCACTGACAGAACTATTTTCCTCCATCTTACAACTATAGAACTTGTCGGAGATGTCATATCTCTCGACCCGGGCATGAGCTTGGAAAACTAGTTTCAGCTCCTCGAACATCTCATATGCTCCGTGATGCTCAAAACGCTTTTGGAGCCCCGGTTCTAAGCTGTAAAGCATGCCACACTGAACGAGGGAGTAATCATCAGCACGAGACTGCCAAGCATTCATAATGTCTTGGTTCTCTGGGACGGGAGCGTCACCTAGCGGTCCTTCTAGGACATATTATTTCCTGGCAGCTATGAGGATGATCCTCAGGTTCCGGACCCAGTCCGTATAGTTGCTGCCATCATCTTTCAGCTTGGTTTTCTCTAGGAACGCGTTGAAGTTCATGTTGACATGAGCGTTGGCCATTTGATCTACAAGACATATTTGCAAAGGCTTTAGACTAAGTTCATGATAATTAAGTTCTAATCAAATTATGAACTCCCACTCAGATTAGACATCCCTCTAGTCATCTAAGTGCTTACACGATCCGAGTCGACTAGCCCGTGTCCGATCATCACGTGAGACGGACTAGTCATCATCGGTGAACATTCTCATGTTGATCGTATCTTCCATACGACTCGTGTTCGACCTTTCGGTCTCCGTGTTCTGAGGCCATGTCTGCACATGCTAGGCTCGTCAAGTTAACCCTAAGTGTTTTCGCTGTGTAAAAACTGTCTTACACCCGTTGTATGTGAACGTAAGAATCCATCACACCCGATCATCACGTGGTGCTTAGAAGCGACGAACTGTAGCAACGGTGCACAGTTAGGGGAGAACACTTCTTGAAATTTTGTAAGGGATCATCTTATTTACTACCGTCGTCCTAAGTAAACAAGATGCATAAACATAATAAACATCACATGCAATTATATAGTTGTGACATGATATGGCCAATATCATATAGCTCCATTGATCTCCATCTTCGGGGCTCCATGATCATCTTGTCACCGGCTTGACACCATGATCTCCATCATCATGATCTCCATCATCGTGTCTTCATGAAGTTGTCACGCCAACGACTACTTCTACTTCTATGGCTAACGCGTTTAGCAGTAAAGTAAAGTAGTTTACATGGCGTTCTTCAATGACACGCAGGTCATACAAAAAATAAAGACAACTCCTATGGCTCCTGCCGGTTGTCATACTCATCGACATGCAAGTCGTGAATCCTATTACAAGAACATGATCTCATACATCACAATTCATCATTCATCACAACTTCTGGCCATATCACATCACATGATCAATCGCTGCAAAAACAAGTTAGACGTCCTCTAATTGTTGTTGCATCTTTTACGTGGCTGCAATTGGGTTCTAGCAAGAACGTTTTCTTACCTACGAATAACCACAACGTGATTTTGTCAACTTCTATTTACCCTTCATAAGGGCCCTTTTCATCGAATCCGCTCCAACTAAAGTGGGAGAGACAGACACCCGCCAGCCACCTTATGCAACTAGTGCATGTTAATCGGTGGAACCGGTCTCACGTAAGCGTACGTGTAAGGTTGGTCCAGGCCGCTTCATCCCACAATACCGCTGAAGCAAGAAAAGACTAGTAGAGGCAAGCAAGTTGACAAGATCCACGCCCACAACAAAATTGTGTTCTACTCGTGCAAAGAGAACTACGCATAGACCTAGCTCATGATGCCACTGTTGGGGAACGTTGCAGAAAATTAAAAATTTTCCTACGGTTTCACCAAGATCCATCTATGAGTTCATCTAAGCAACGAGTCAAGGGGAAGAGTTTGCATCTACATACCACTTGTAGATCGAGTGCGGAAGCGTTCAAGGGGATGGTGATGATGGAGTCGTACTCGTCGTGATTCGGATCACCGATGACCAAGTGCTGAACGGACAGCACCTCCGCGTTCAACACACGTACGGGACGGTCGACGTCTCCTCCGTCTTGATCCAGCAAGGAGGAAGGAGAGGTTGAGGAAGGCAGCTCCAAGGGCAGCACGACGGCGTGGTGCAGTTGGTGCAGCAGTATTCCGATAGAGCTTCGCCGAGCACGTACGGAGGAGGAGAGGTGTTGGGGAGGGGAGGGGCTGCGCCTTGAGTTGTGGTGTTGCAGCCCTCCCCTCACCCCTCTATATATAGGAGGAGAGGGGCAAGGGGGCCGGCCCTCTAGGGGAAGCCCTAGAGGGGGGGGGCGGCCAAAGGGTGGGGGGCTTGCCCCCCAAGCAAGGGGGGTGCGCCCCCTTTAGGGTTTCCCCCCCCCCCCAACCCTAGGCGCATGGGCCCAAGGGGGGGGGCGCCAAGCCCACTAGGGGCTGGCTGCTGTCCCTACGCAGCCCAAGTGGCCCCCCGGGAGGGGTGGTCCCTCCCGGTGGACCCCCGGAACCTTTCCGGTGGTCCCGGTACAATACCGGTATGACCCCGAAACTTTCCGGTGCCCGTTTAACAACTTCCCATATATAAAACTTTACCTCCGGACCATTCCGGGACTCCTCGTGACGTCCGGGATCTCATCCAGGACTCCGAACAACATTCGGTAATCACATACTTGTCTTCCTGATAACCCTAGCGTCACCGAACCTTAAGTGTGTAGACCCTACGGGTTCGGGAGACATGCAGACATGACCGAGACTCTCCGGTCAATAACCAACAGCGGGATCTGGATACCCATGTTGGCTCCCACATGCTCCTCGACGAAGTCATCGGATGAACCCCGTATACAATTCCCTTTGTCAATCGGTACGTTACTTGCCCGAGACCCGATCGTCGGTATCCCAATACCTTGTTCAGTCTCGTTACCGGCAAGTCACTTTACTCGTACCGTAATGCATGATCCCGTGACCAAACACTTGGTCACCTTGAGCTCATTATGATGATGCATTACTGAGTGGGCCCAGAGATACCTCTCCGTCATACGGAGTGACAAATCCCAGTCTCGATCCGTGTCAACTCAACAGACACTTTCGGAGATACCTGTAATGCACATTTATAGTCACCCAGTTACGTTGTGACGTTTGGTACACCCAAAGCATTCCTACGGTATCCGGGAGTTACACAATCTCATGGTCGAAGGAAGAGATACTTGACATTGGAAAAGCTCTAGCAAACGAACTAACCGACCTTTGTGCTATGCTTAAGATTGGGTCTTGTCCATCACATCATTCTCCTAATGATGTGATCCCGTTATCAACGACATCCAATGTCCATAGCCAGGAAACCATGACTATCTATTGATCACAACGAGCTAGTCAACTAGAGGCTCACTAGGGACATATTGTGGTCTATGTATTCACATGTGTATTATGATTTCCGGATAATACAGTTATAGCATGAATAAAAGACTATTATCATGAACAAAGAAATATAATAATAATACTTTTATTATTGCCTCTAGGGCATATTTCCAACACGCTTTAATGTGCAAGTAGATCTGGAAGCTCTCGCAAGGGGCGACGGGCTGATATCCTTAGGGCGAAGTACTTTCCCAACGGGAACTTTTTCGATGCAGTGATGAGGGGGTCCCCTTTCTGGCAGGACTTACAGGCCATTAGACCGGCTTTTGACTAGGGGGCCAAATTCTCCGTCGGCGATGGCCGTTCCACCCGCTTTTGGCTTGACCTTTGGGTGGGCACACGCCCCCTTTGGGAGGATTTCTCAGACTTATATGTACTGGCGGTGCACCCTAACCTTAGGGTGGCAGAGGCCTTGGCTTCCCCACAGGCCATTGCTTTCTGCCGTAATCTTAATGCACCAGAATTAGCAAGGTGGGGCTCCTTGCTGGAGCTGGTTTCTCCCGTTGCGCTGACAAATGATCCAGATAGGGTGCCGTGGCATCTAAACGCCTTGGGGAAGTTCTCGGTCAAGTCCTTATACAACAAACTATGCCAAGGGTCGAAACGGAGGGAGGTGAAAGGACTTTGGCCTGCGCGTGTTCTGATGAAGATCAAAGTATTTCTTTGGCAAATGTTCCGGGATCGCCTTCCCACGTCCCTCAACATTGCAAAACGGAATGGCCCAGCAAAGGGTCCTTGTGCATTATGTGGGAATCCCGAGAACACAAACCACATTTTCTTCGTATGCCCTTTAGCTAGGTTTGCTTGGAGCGCTTTGCGCGAGGCAGCCGGCGTCCCATGGGACCCGCGCTCCTCTTCCGATCTTGTGGGACTTCTGGACTCGGTCCAAGGTCAACTCAAGCGCGTGATGTAGACTAGTATTGGGGCCATGTTATGGTTCTTATGGCTAACCCGCAATAAATTTACCATTGAGGGATCTTTCCCATCGCACCCGACTAATATCATATGCAAATGTTCTATCCTACTGCATGAGTGGAGTCCGTTGGCGAAGCGGAAGGACTCTGAGATGTTGAAGCACGCACAAGATCAAGTTCACCAGGTGTATGTGGTGGCTAGGGAGCCGACGCCTCCTCCTTGACGTAGGGAGTGATATTTTGTCTTCTGTTTCGCGAGCCTGCGCGCTCTTTACTATGGGCTTCGGCTTTGTATCGCGCTCGCCGCCCGGCTGTGAACCCTTCCTGTCTTGGTCGCTAGCTTTGCATGTGGCATTTGCTTTTGCTTTTGGTAATTCATGTAATGATCGTCTCGTGGTGATACTCTGCCTATTCCGTCATGGCCTTTATTAATTTAAAGCTGGACGCTCCCAGCATCTTCGTTCTAAAAAAATAGGAACAGAGGCAAAGCAGTTGAACAAGTGAATACAACATGGGTGATGTTGTCAAAGTAGGCTTGTGCATGCATGTGAAAGTGAATTGGCTGTAAGCTGCAGGTGGTCACTACTGGTTGGTAAAAAAATTCATTTGGAATGGGGGGCACGGCCCCCTCAGCCTTACATGTAGCCCTGCCGTTATGCCATCCAAAACTTGATCAAAGACTTTGTCATGTGAACTTGACAAATCCTGCGTTGCCTTGGGCTTGAATAGATGATCATCTGCTTTGCTTTTTGCCTGCGGGGAGGTGTGTGACACCTGATGTAACGCCCCGAGACCGTTGCGCCAGGTGTCTTCCAGTTATTCGATGTGTTGCCTTGTCATTTGCTTGCATGTCATGCATTTCATATCATGTCATCATATGCATCACATTTGCATACATGTTCGTCTCATGCATCCGAGCATTTTCCCCGTTGTCCATTTTGCAATCCGGCGCTCCTATGTCCTCCGGCGTCCTCTTTTTGCCTCTTTTCGTGTGCGGGTGTTGAACTTTCTCGGAATAGACCGAAATTTGCGAAGCGGCCTTGGTTCACTACCGGTAGACCGCCTGTCAAGTTTCATGCCATTTGGACTTCGTTTGATACTCCAACGGTTAACCGAGGAACCGTAAAGGCCTCATGTGTGTTGCAGCCAAACACCTCTCCAAAGTGGCCCAAAACCCAGCTAAACCCCCTCCATCCTCTCGGTCGTTTGATCACGATCACGTGGCCGAAAACCATGCTCAATTTGGACACTCCTAGCTCCCTCTACCTATATATATGTGCTCTCCTCCGAAAATTCCACGCAGATGAAACCCTAGCTCCTTCCACCTCGCGCCACCGGACAAAATCCCCCACCGCCGGACATGTCCGCCGGACGCGTCCGCCTCCCCACAGCCACGTCGCCCGGACCAATTCGGGGCCGACACATCATCACGCCACCGTCCCGAACTGGATCCATCCCGTCCCGGATCTCCCCGTCCTCGTTAACTTTTCCAGAGGGTATAAATTTCTTCTAAGTCCTTTCCCAGTGATATTTTATGCCCCTATTCATCGCATCATAACTTTATCACCGTTGCTCCGATTCGTGCGTGTAGCATATCAAATTGTTCGTCTCGATGTCCTCTTCATTTCATTCCATTGTGCCATGTTCATTTGAGTCCATATTGATGCCCTAAGTGCTGTTGCAAGAGTGCTATGTAATGTTAGTTTCAGATTCTTAACAGTTTATGGACATTTGTCGTTTTTTCCATGATTAATGTGTGCTACATATGGCTATGAGCTCTACATGTGTTTTGTTATATGCCATGTGATCTTTACAGGGGTGTATGCCATGTATTTTTGTGATCAATGTGGTGACTAGCACAAGCATGCAAAGTAGCTCTCGTGATGTTGCTGATTTCAGGGACTTAGATTTCTTCTAAGTCATTTCCCTGATGATATTTTTATGTCATGTATTCATGTTGCTACAAAGTGATCCATGCCTCTTTTGAGCATGTTTGGTAAGGATGATTTTGAGATATTGTTATGCTCTATCCATCCATGTCTTTGTTTGCAATTATGGAGCACCCTAGCATGACTCAATCTTGCTCTACTTTTGCTATAAAATGTTCCTGGCAGATGGTTTACGTGTTAAGCAATTTTGCCGAGGTTGTTGTAGTTGATCCATGCATGCTATGTGATTGTTCTTGCCATGGTTAGCTTATTGATCATGTCTTCTTGCTGGGTGTATGCTTAGTTTGTCATGCAATGCCTTGTGGTAATTGCATCGAGCTCATAAACATGCCTACGTAATTCTGTTTATGCCATGTCTAGTTTTCTGCTAAGTCTGAATCTGTTACGAAACTTGCTATGTTTACATGGGTGCCATCATATCTTCTGATCCCTTTTGGCTTATGGTCAGTAAGGGACTTTTGTTATATGCTTTGAGTAATTTCATGCCATGCCTTGCTTTGCCATGATATCTTCCTGTAGCATGTTGTTATCTTGCTCTAAACATTGCTTCCTGATGTTAATTCCTGCCATGTTGTTATTTTCACGAACCTGATATTTTTTTGCACTTTTGTCATGCTTGTTTGAGCCTGATATTGTGTGAACTAGCCATAGCTCAGTGTTCATCTTTTGTCAAGCATCTTGAGTGGATCACTGCCATGTGCTTTGTTGTTATGTTAGAGTGCAGTAGCTTAATTTCTTGTTGCATTCTAGATGGCATCGTGATGTTAATCGCAGCTTTGTGTCATTATTGTTTTGCTTGCCATTTGCAAACCGTGCATCCGATTCCGGTGATCTTTATATCGATTTTGACCGAAATCAACTCATCTTTCCAGCAGCACTCTTGGTTTTCCAAGTTGAGGCCTGGTTCAATCTTTTCCTTCCGGAGCACACACATGCATTGCATATCACATCCCGCATATCATGCCATGTTTTGCATCATGTTGCTTGCGCATTGCACCGTGGTTGATTGTGGTTCCCTTTGCTTGTGTTTTTGCTTTGGGTAGAGCCGGGAGACGAGTACGTGATCGAGGACCCGTTGAGTACGTTTTCGAGGATCAAGCTTTCGTCTTGAGATCTTTGAAGGCAAGATGACCATATCCTCGAAATCACTTCTATCTTTTCTTGCTAGTTGCTCGCTCTTTTGCTATGCCTATGCTAAGATACCTACCACATGCCTTATCATGCCTCCCATATTGCCATGTCAAGCCTCTAACCCACCTTGTCCTAGCAAACTGTTGTTTGGCTATGTTACCGCTTTGCTCAGCCCCTTTTATAGCATTGTTAGTTGCAGGTGAAGATGGAGCTTGTTCCATGTTGGAACATGTATATTTGTTGGGATATCACATTATCTCTTATTTAATTAATGCATCTATATACTTGGTAAAGGGTGGAAGGCTCGGCCTTATGCCTGGTGTTTTGTTCCACTCTTGCCGCCCTAGTTTCCGTCATACCGGTGTTATGTTCCTTGATTTTGCGTTCCTTACACGGTTAGGTTATAATGGGAACCCCTTGACAGTTCGCCTTGAATAAAACTCCTCCAGGAAGGCCCAACCTTGGTTTTACATTTGCACTAACAACCTAGCCTTTTTCCCTTGGGTTTCCGGAGCCCGAGGGTCATCTTTATTTTAACCCCCCCCCCCCCCCCGGGGCTAGTGCTCCTCTGAGTGTTGGTCCGAACTGAGCTGCCTGCGAGGCCACCTCGGGGAAACTTGAGGGTTGCTTTTACTCGTAGCTAGTCTCATCCGGTGTTGCCCTGAGAACGAGGTATGTGCGACTCCTATCGGGATTTGTCGGCACATCGGGTGGCTTTGCTGGTCTTGTTTTACCATTGTCGAAATGTCTTGTAACCGGGATTCCGAGCCTGACCGGGTCTTCCTGGGAGAAGGAATATCCTTCGTTGACCGTGAGAGCTTGTGATGGGCTAAGTTGGGACACCCCTGCAGGGATTTGAACTTTCGAAAGCCGTGCCCGCGGTTATGGGCAGATGGGAATTTGTTAATGTCCGGTTGTAGAGAACTTGAAACTTAACTTACTTAAAATGCATCAACCGCGTGTGTAGCCGTGATGGTCTCTTTCCGGTGGAGTCCGGGAAGTGAACACGGTGTTGGAGTTATGCTTGAACGTAAGTAGTTTCAGGATCACTTCTTGATCACTTCTAGTTCACGGCTGTGCTTTGCCTTCTCTTCTCGCTCTCATTTGCATATGTTAGCCACCATATATGCTAGTGCTTACTGCAACTCCACCTCATACCTTTTACCTACCCATAAGCTTAAATAGTCTTGATCGCGAGGGTGTGAGATTGCTGAGTCCCCGTGACTCACAGATTACTTCCAAAACTAGCTTGCAGGTGCCGTTGATTTCGTGCAGGTGACGCAACCGAGCTCAAGGAGGAGCTCGATGAAGATCGTGTGCGTTGAGTTGTTTCGTTTCCAGTTGATCAGTAGTGGAGCCCAGTCGGGGCGATCGGGGAACTTTTGCATTAGGGGTGGTCTTCTTTATTTTGGTTCCGTAGTCAGACCTTGATTGTATCTGGATGTTGTAATGCTATATTCATGTATTGTGTGAAGTGGCGATTGTAAGCCAACTCTGCACCTCTTTCTTATTTAGTACATGGGACGTGTAAAGATTACCCCTCTTGCGACATGCCTACAATGCGGTTATGCCTCTAAGTCGTGCTCCGACACGTGGGAGATATAGCCGCATCGTGGGTGTTACACTTGATCCCTTATATGGCTATTTATCAAGTTAACACAACAGGGAAACATGGCCAATGCAGGGTGATTGGATGCCGGAGATCGAGTCCCTAAACTTTAACTTTAGTTGGCTCTATTAATTTAATATAAAGCCGGGCGTTGTTTAAGAAAAACATTTGACAGTGTGGAGGGCTCATGTGTAAATACCCTCCTCCCTCTGCATCGTCACTCCACAACAACTTCACACACAACAACTCAGACAATAGATCGACTGATCCACCATGGACGAAGCCAAGTGGTTGCGGTCGGCGCTCAGCTACTTCCTCAATGACGTGCTGACAGTCGGGACTGCAACTCTCACCTTGTTAGTCTCGATGGACAATGACGTGATGGTCGTGCTTTGAGTGGCGGAGCTTGACAAGAATGTATGTGGGGGGGGGCAAAGACAAAACAAATTAGGTTTGCCCCAATTCAAGCAACCCTGGCAACTACTAAACAAAACAAATATGTGGTCCAAGCAGTAAGAATTTTTCAATTGGATCTAACGTATAGACATACTACGTGATTGTTAAATTATTAATCAAACTCATACAGAGAAACTACAAAAAAATCAAAAAATTGTTGTCCCCAATTTAACTTATACATGCAACACTGCTGCACAAGGAGGATTCAGTAGTTCAATGTTGCAAGCACATGGCACTTCAAAAAATTATGTAGCTACATTCATACGGGGAGGGGCGGACGGCTGCGACGGGCTAGTCAGCCGAGCAGTCGACTCGGCGACAACCGGGAAGTCGTGAAGAGCAGAAGACGATGACCTCAGGCACACCCTTGTTTCCCTCCTCGCAGGTTGTTTGCCCGTAGTGTGCTCGGATCAGAGGCAAACTCCTCCTCGACGTCGGCATCAAGGTTGTTCGTCGGCCGCAAGGCGGGTGGTTCATGGGTGGAGCAGGGAGCAGCCGTGACAGAGCGTGGTTGGGAAATAGGAACATAGGCAAAGCAGTTGAACAAGTGAATACAACATGCGCGATGTTGTCAAAGTAGGCTTGTGTATGCATGTGAAGGTGAACTGGCTGAAAGCTGCAGGGGGTCACTACTAGTTGGTAAAAATAAAATTTCATATGGGCTGGGGGGGGCATATGGCCCCCTCAGCCTTACATGTAGCTCCACCGTTGGTTGAACTGTGCCTTGTATGCTGAGGCGGCGACGTAGACACCAGAGGCATTGAGCGTCCAGGTGATAGCATCAGGAGTGTGATCATGTAGTTGAACGGAGGCCAGCTTCACCCAGAGGGCCACAAAATCAAGGATGTGTTGCACCGACAAGACCTTGACAGTGTCAATGAGAAGAACCCAATCATCATTTAGCAAAGCTTTTTGGACGCAGCCATTGATGTACGTGGAGATGCTGAAAATGGAAGGTGCATTATCCTTGGGCTTAGGGCCTATTCTGAAGTCCTCCCACTCCACGCTTCTCCAATTCCAGGCGTGGAGCCGGACATAACGTTTGAGCTCTGTGGAGTTAGCTTCACGAAGAGGTACAAGCCTGTAGTGCAAATTGCTAAAGCTGCTAAAGCCCAGCTTCACAAAATGAAGAAGTGAGGAGTTCCTACTAATTACAAGAGGACGCCACCGTGAAGTACAAAAAATGATTCGTGAAACAGCTCCCAGCCGCCTGTGGGATGCTCGCCTCGCTAGTATCCTGTGCGAGCGCATGTGGCCAGCCCTCCTCCACACAACGATACAAGGTGGGTGGCCTCCATCCGGCCCAAACTGGCACCCAACAGGCCAATAGGCTCCCGGCTGGGCCAAATCGTGGAGAGAAGCTACGAAACACTGCCGAACAAATGGAATCGCCAGGTGAAGTTCGAAGCAAGTTCCAGAAGCTGGTTTTGTGGAGTTTGAGAAGCTCAGAGAGCTTCAGAACAGGCCCTTAGTCCCACCTAGCCACGGTGAGGGCCAGAACTTGGTAGTCTTCCCGTCTCCAATAGTGATGGAAGTGTAGAACAGGTTCATGTCTTTGTCATCACAAGGTGTACCTAGCCCGATCCAAGTCCGGTCTAGGTCCTTCCACTCCCACCAAGGCCAGCGCAACCTGAGGGCACGGGAGAATTTGTCCAAGTCGAGGATGCCTAGATCACCCAGGGACGTTGGCCTGCACCTAATTTCCCATTTCACTTTGCATTTTCCTCCATTTACCTTGTCCGTTTCAGCCCACAGGAAAGCTCTCTCGATCTTAGTGATGTCAAGCAAAACACCTTTCTTCATATGCAGAGGGATGAGGCGGTGAATCGCTTGGGAGGTGAGAACAGACTTGACATAGGTATTTCGTCCGACCGTAGTGATGTTCGCCCTTGTACTTGAATTTTTTCATATGTGTCAGCTACACGAGTATGCCTTAGATCTGAAAGAAGAATTCAAAGCGAAGGGGATGACTTGCATCACCTGGGCGTTACTTAATTAAACCCAATCAGATGTGCCCGAAGATTTAGTAGTGTCTCGTTGTCGCCGCCCCTAGTTTCATGCTTCTATTATGTTGGCTAGAGGAGTGGGAGTTAAGAAACACAACACAACCAGGATTTGAGTATCATTTAAGAAACACGGCACAACCAGGGTTTGAGTATCTTGTGAATGGCAAACATCTGGTCATTTTCCTAGTTGCCGTAGCCAGTCAGCTCCGGTGTGACCTTTAGCTTGAGGCTGGGATAGCCGTCCCTGGCACGACACTTCTGAGGTGCTCCAACGCCCCGCTCCATGGAACTCCAATGTGGGGACCTGACCCATAATAGCATCTTTCTTTTTTTTCCTTTTTTGCGAAAACATAATAGCATCTTTGAGAAAGCATCTGATAGTTGCACGTAATAAATGAAGCAAGCATGAAGGGCTAATATCACACACCAGTGAAGCATGTAGGGGAGGGAACAGTGGGGGCCTTGTTTACCTAACAGCATTGGGCTGGACGCCTTCGGCCGCAGTAAAGAACTGGCCGAGGCACGCGAAGATTGTCCGCAGCATCTCACATGTGGCCCATTAGATTTACCCGTAGATCCTCTAATACGGCGACCCGTCGTGACTACTGCTCATGGTTGGAACTTGAGGCGATTGCCTCCTTCGTGCAACCTCGGATCACACCAAATTAAACTCTAAAAATCAAGAAGAAATCTTGAAACAAAAAATTCAGCCCTCAGAAGCATATGAACAAACAAACAGGTAAAAGGCACGCACTTATAACACGGGAAAATTTTGCCAAATTAGATTAGTATAAGCATCAAACGTGGAAAAACTTGACCATAGAATCAATTAGTACACGCCGTTGCTTAGCATATGAATCAATTAGAGAGAGATGTACGCTCAGATTTGAACAAAAGTTTCAGTGGGGTCTTGTAACACTCTAAAACTCTATTCTCATTTAATAGATGAGACAAATCTTTTGTCTCCGTTTCGATTAAAAAAAATGTTCCTGAGCCACAGATCAGAATCGTAGGGTTCATATACGCCCCGTATTTCCACTGCACTTGCTTTTCCACTGCACGAACCCTGTCTTCGATATCAGGTGCAGGTGAGCTCGGGCACGTGGCACCAGAACGCCCCGGCCCCTCTTACTGTTCTTTGCTTAACGAGCTCCTGTATAAACCTAACTAGCCCTAGATTAATGCTGTAGTTGATTAACAAGCTCCTGTACAACTGATGTGTCAAAGTGTTTGATGTCCAATTGAAGAGAAAGGCGGTGGAATATCCGCATAGAACTTGTGAGCTATCACATCAACTATATATGACACCTAAATATGTGTTCATCTCTGCAAAATTACATGAGTAACTAGTTCGTGCTGTTCATACATTAAACTTAGTGAAGTTATATATATCCGATACGCCTTGGGGAGACCACAGGTGAGCCACTAAAGATACAACTTTCATCACCACAATGTGAAGCATATAATCATTAAGTTGTTAGTAAGCTCCAGGATGGCAAAGCCTGCTTCATATGCTAAGAAACTCGATGTCCTCCTCGGCAAGGAACGTCTTCCCTCTGTTAGGATTGTTGGCTCTCCGCTGGGACGGTGGAGGACCTCGCTGCATAAACAGCATGTCAGCAAACATAGGATGACCGCGTGTGGTTAAGTTGTTAACAGCATGAAAAATACCTTCCGCAAAACAAATGCGAGGTAGAGATAGGATGCCTCCCACTCATCTTGTGACAGCGTGCCTACGTAACTCGAATACGTCAAGGTAATGAAATGATATTTATAGACAGCAGCGAATTCAGTAGGTAGTCTACTTACTTTGGCCCGATCGTCCATCACCGAGAGGCCCCAGCCTTCGCATGAGATCAGCAAACTCTGGCCTTTGCACATAATCGTGTACAAATTCATGGAAGTTCTTCATTAGAACCAGCTCTAAATCATACTGCAAAAGATGCACAATTTTTTGGTCATAGCCTTAGCATCTGTCTGAGAGCAAATTTGTAAAAGAAAACAAACGATAACAAAAAATAGGGTAGCAAAAATTTAGACAAAATATTGAAATGAACTAGTTTGAAATGAGGAAACAAAAGCACAGGTTGCGATAGCATACTGGGCAATAGATTAGTTGCATACCTCCTCTGCCAGTAGTTTGAAGAGATGGAATGGAACAACCCACTCCGGGCAATCAACTGCGTCCTGCATGTTGCCCAAGAGTTTGTTACTGAACAAGTTTTCGTAATTAATGAATGGAAAATTAAATAAAGACAACGAGTGAAAAGCAGGAAGCTAGGTACTACGTCATATAGGGCAATAAACACCCAAACAAGTTGTAACAAGACATGTATATGTAAATTGTCAAAGAAAAAGAAGACATGTATATGTAAGATAAGGGCAATACAAAGGATGTAAGCTTCATACTATTCACAAAGAATGTCTAGAATACGGAAGAACAGAAGACTGCAGCAAACAACATGTAACCTACAGGAGTGCAGAGTTTGTGGCAAACAGATAGTACTATGTAAATCACTAGAGTTACTTTCAGAGCTGCAGCAACTGAAGCTGAATAAGGGCACATAATATATATTTAGTTAAGCATTAGAAAGGGTAGTGTGCATACAAATTCACAAGAGGGCAACTTAATCAAAAAAATACCCAGACAGATCCATTTTTTCCTCTGTTACAATTTGGGTAAACACTCGAATATGAACATCAGTATTCATCTTGAAAAACTAAAAGAGGCCACCGATACAAGGCTCAAGTTATTAGAAAGTTAATCGTGTTGTCACCTCTAAATGAAACTTGTACTTGATACCAAAAGGCCTGGATGCCGGGAATTTCTACACCATTGTGAAAACAACAAAAATGATCAGTCAGTAATGAAAACTAACATATAAGAAGTTATTACAAACAAACATAATTACCTTTTCTGTGTACTCTTCACCAAAGGTAATACAGTAAACACTGTTCCCAAACTCCATCCCTTCAGCTGAGGATATAAATTTGTATCACACATCTTGTGACAAGTACAGTCTAATTTGACGAGATCAAGCAAATTACAGTTGAAGATAGTGACATACATTCTCTTAGTCTTTTAATAATGACATTAGCATCAGGCATCGTTCCAATGAACGTGCCTCCAGGACGAAGCAATGCAGATATATTTGCGAGGGCTTGTCTTGCACGTGCTTCAGTTGACCATGAGTAGTGCATTGCAAACTGAAATACATAGAAAAGACCATCAGAATAGGAAGTATAAACCTCATAATCATATACATTTATCATCCAGACATTCTAAATCTCCTGATGGTACATTACATATTAAAAGTAGATTAAAGATCAGCGTACTTAATTTATTTGCTGGACATAGCAATGATACTTAAGTTTCAACATCTTCCAGGAAAAAATTGTTTGAATGATAATTGTCAATAATGATTGCAATATTTAACAGCAGGTATATATTCACAAAAGGTTTCTAAAATTCAAAGTTGCTTTGACAAGTGGGAAATAATAGATGATTGAACTGACCAATAATAACAACGAACTATGAAAATTAAAGGTCGCCCTTCAAAATATAAAGCTAGGTCACTCACCTGGCAGCTGCATATGTCAAATGGAGCATCCTCACGTAGATACTCATCCAGACGAGTCTGCAGAAACATGAAAGCGGAAGCATTGTGATGCACTTTATAATTCTTGATGAGCACCACAATAATAGACTGATAAACATATGGGGTAAGGTAAAAAGTATATTCTTCCTGGTGATGTGAAAGTATAAGCAGAATCACCTACTAGTTAATGACAAATGTATGTATACGTTGGCATGAGTGTTATGGAAGGATCCATTTCTTGCATATAATTTGGTTTCAACTACAGAAAAATGTTCAATACTTGAAACAAGCTGTGGCACTATGTCTGCTTCCACGCACAGAGCACACCACCACTTTAGGTTTGGTTCTTATGGTAAATTGTACTATTATTTATTAATACTTTTACCTCATAACAGTCGGCACAAATAAGCCGTGCAGGAAAACTGAACTTCTTCCTTCGTTGTTGATCCGAGTCGCCGTTATAACGGGTCATGCAATCTTTTATCTGCAAGTGTAAAGCTCCAACACATCAAAGGAGATTATAAACTTAAAGTGATCTGTCGCGCGTAGTTGAGAGCTACAATAGGTAGTGAGGAAATCAAAAGCGAATACACAAGTTCTATGGTCCAGGACCGCTGATAAGTCTGAAGGTTTTACCAAGGACACTGATAAAAATAAGTGAAATAAAGATTGAATATATAGGTTACCACTACCTTGAGATAAGTTTAAATGCTCAAACGATTGCAGTACAGGTTACAAAATAATATCTGCCAAACAGCAGCAATGTACAAATCTGCCCTATACAGAAAAGCAACTGATAGGCATAAATGCTAAAGCATTACAGAGATGGAAAAACCTAACTCACAAACAACAAATTGCATTAACTTATATATTTTTGTATATGCGGGAGCAGCGTTTTGGCTCCCGGGTGAACAGTACCCCAAAAAATAGTAAATATTTTCAAAAGAAATTGTAGATGATCGTGTTGGTGTCGCAAGCATGCTTGGCAATTTTCATGTGGAATGGAGGAGCGGTGTTTCGTCGGTGAAAAAAACAAAATTGGGTTGACATTTTGTCTTCGATCTTTTTTTTTTTGCGCAGGCTAAAATGGTTAACCTTTTTGCCTCAAAATTTACAGGTAGCATTTGTATGTGACAAAGATCACAAAAAAATAGTCTCAATTTTTGACATTTGAAAAAAAAATTGGCCCCGGGAGCCAAATTGAATTTCCATGTATATGCATATAATATAGATTTATCATGTGATGGGAAACTAACCGAGCCTTCTGCAATATCAACCCCTACATAATAGCCAACCTTGGCCTTATCCCACTTTATCAAATCACCTCCCTGCATTAACACTCATGAAGAATCAATAATTGTCAGGACTACCTCGGAACTACAAAAAACTCTTCTTCTTATCCTAATTAACACTCGCAAAGCACCCCTTACCTTGCCACAAGCAAGATCTAGAACGCAGTCTCCTGGACGTGCATACAGTTGAACCAGGACGCTCTTTATCTGCCAAAGGTGAGATTGGAAGATTAGCATGGCTTCTTACTGGTTTCACCCAACATCGTAGAGGTGACATTTTCTCAAGGGTTTTAGGGGATGAATGGATGGATAGCAAGCAAAGTAGTTACCCAGTTGTTGAGCTTCTTGAGGTGGATGATGGGGCTGTTCTCACGCTCCTCAAGCGTCTGATTCGACCGGGCGCTGTAGTGGTCCGCCACCCGCTGCGCACTGATCCGTTCCTCCGAGTACCCTTCTTGCTCCCCATAGTCGCCACCTACACAAAGAGCAAACACTAGTTAGCTACCCTTCGCACGGTATTGGGGGTTAGCAGCAACTAGATTGGGTCTAGTGACAGAAGGCAGGGAATAGATACCTGCACCGAACTGGCGCTTTTGGGAGGAGGAAGGCTCGTCCTCGCGGGGTCGCTTGTTCATCACGCCGGCGATTGCAGCCTTGGCCTTCGTTCTGGGTGGTGGTTTATAATTAAAAACTATATAGATACCACTGTTGCATACAAATTTGAACAAGACAAATTGTTGTATTCATTCATGATTTGAATACATCACTGTTATATTCATGAAGACTAGCTATCACTGTTGTATTCGTGATTTGAATGCCACACACATGCAACAAAATCCATCAACATAATTTCGGACAGCAGCAGCATATACCAACATGGATTGCAAGCGCACACATGGCACAAAAATCTTCAACATCAATTCGCACGGGGGCATATAGCAACATATCCAGCCAACAAACATGATTGGATATCACGGGCTCGTCAAGAATTCGGGCAGCTTATCGGGTAATGGGTGTGCGCATATATACCTTGAAGGGAGGGGGTCTTGCTGACGGCTGATGCTTCTCTTCCCGATCCGCCGCCGCTGCACTTCCCGGATCCCCCGCCCCCGCTTCCCCACTGGCCTGCTACCGCCGCCGTGGTGTTGCGCCGCTTGCCCGCTCGTGCCAGCCGCGGATTCTCGAGGGCAGGGGAGTGTGGCGGCTGCGTCGAGGAGCAGAGAGGGCAGGGCGTGGCGGCTGGGCGCGTGTCGGAGCGTGCGGGGCCGATGACGGTTTAGGTCGAGGTGAGGGAACGGGTTCCGCTCGGTGAGATTTTGGGAAAATATTAACTGGCGATCGTCAGCCAGGAGAGATTTCGCAGCGAGTCCCCCGTCTTCGGTCGGATTCATCTCCACGAATCCTGGCGCAGGATTCAGCTGGGCCACCCCCTCCCCAGCCCACGCAAAATCTTCTGAATAGTTATAGATAACTGGCCCAAATATCGGGTAAAACTGGCCCAGAACTCACGTTTAGCTGCCCCAAAGCCCATTGCTCCTCCAAGAATCAGGCCCCAGCTCAGCCAATGGCCACGTCGGATCCCCAGCGAACTGTATCGTCTATTCCTAAATACTCCCTCCGTTTCTAAATATTTGTCTTTCTAGACATTTCAAATGACTAACACATACGGATGTATGTAGACATATTTTAAAGTGTAGATTCACTCATTTTACTTCGTATGTAGTCACTTGTTAAAATGCCTAGAAAGACAAGTATTTAGAAACGGAAGGAATAGTTACAACCCACTATCTATTTTTCCAAGCCATGCAACCATGCCACTGTTAGGAGTAAGCCACAACGCTTGATGGTGGCTGAGTCGTCTACGCGGAGCTGGCAACGAGCAGCAGCTTCGGCCGATCGGTTAGGCAGCCGTGGTGTGCGGTCGTGCATACATGCGGTAGATGGATCAGATAGCGTGTGTGCCGGTCAAGTAAGAGGCGTGCATACGTGTGGTTAGTTAGCAAGATTACTGAGTTTGTGGAGTTAGTGGTCGATGTGGTGGCCGGGTCTTGCGTGCGTGCGTGTGCTAGTATGTGTGTGCGTCGGATATAAAAGCGCTTGTGTACTGGTTGTGGAAGGCGCCGGTGAAGCTCCCAGCCGTGATGTAGCCTGTGTGCTGAATATAAAGGAGTCGTTTGGGTGCCGGGGCATTCGTCGCCGGGGCGTTCGTCGCCGGGAAAAAGTACGTTCCTTCTTCCACCTCCGTCCGGCGTGAGAGAGAGAGAGCGGCAACAACAGCCACATAAGCAAGTCATGCATGCAAGTTATAAATTACAATTTTTTTCATTACACTATATGCATGCAATGCTGCCACATCATAAATTCATGCATGTTATTATTCAAAGTTTATTTTTTGCACTAGATTTTGTATTGACAATATATGTAGCATATTTATGCTGGGTGATTGTAACATACCTATATAGTTGTCCCTTCACATTTTTGTTAGAAAATATTTTTTTAACTGAAACTCAAGTTTATTACATTTTCCTTCCATTAGTTTTAGATGATTTTGTAGCAACTATTTATGCATTTATTTTGGAACATTTCCCACGGCAACGCGCTGGGCAGCATCTAGTTACAAAGTACTAGAGCCAGCCCATTGGCTAGCAGTGTACTCCTTGGCCTGGGCCACCTTGGTTGGAATCCCAGTCCTTCTATTTTCTTTCACCAGATGGCATTTTCTCTAGTGAAAAATCAACATGGCAGTTTATAAATTTTTGAACTATGTCACATGGCATTTTTTAATTTTTTTATTATAAGAGATGGCATTTTTATTTACTTAAGAGATAAAGAGATGGCATTTTATTTACTTAAGAGATTAAGAGATGGCATTTTTACTATTAAGAGATGGCATTTTTATATTAAGAGTTGATATTTTTATATTAAAATATAGCATTTATTATTATTAAGAGATGTCATTTTTCATTTAAGAGACGGCTTTTATATTTAGGATATGGAATTTTGTTTTTATGTCATTTTTTGTTTATTAAGGGATGACACTATTTTATCATGGCATTTTCTTTCTTTCTTTTTGTGTTCACATGGCACTTTCTTGTTCATGGCATTTTCATCCCAAGAATGGCAGTTTTAAAGTTTTAGAGCAATCTAATTAGTCGGATTGACATGGTTTGATGGCCAAGATTAATTTGATCTGTGCATTTGGATTTTTTATATTTATATTGGTATATATATATATATAAAAAAGTCATACGCGAAATGTTACAGTTATTTTAGTTTTTTTTACCAACAAAGCATTGCTATCCTGTTTGGCATGAAAATTATCAAGGACGCTTGCTACACCAACAAGAACATCTACAACAATATCAATTTAAAAAAAATTATTTACTACTTATTTTTTATTTTACTCATCATTTGGGAACATATGCGTCCCAGAGCCAAAACAACCATCCCATATTTTATTACTTTAATTGAATGATTGATTGTGAGAGTGCTACAATTGTGTAGTATACATTAACTAAGGGTGGATTATAATTTTCATTTTATGTTAAAACAAGTTATGTGTTTGTTTAAATATCAGCTATACTAATATATCCCAACAATTATGTAGAAGTTTTATGTGGATGAATATTTTAAGACTTAGGTGAAAGAGTGAGATAAAAAGAATAAGAAGAGGCAAACGTCTCAAAATTGGGGATGCCCAAGGCACCCCCGAGGATGTTTGACAGGATGTTGTAGTACCCGCCTCCTGGGTGCTTCCTCGCTCGCGAGTGCCCTCGGCGCGCGCCTCGTGATGATGCCTACCTGGCGCCCTCCCCGCCATGTGATCTTTTGGGCACTCTAGATTGCGTCGATTTCCTTAGGGATCCATGGCGCGTGGGTCGCAAGCGCGCTCAATGTTGTAAACAGAATTTGTTGTTCAGGCGCGCAGGGTTTTGCGACCATCCACAAAACATGTTAATACCTGCATAAAACAATGTTTACAAAATCGATAACCGGTAACTGCTCAGTCCCATACCCGCTGTATTACCTCCATCCGGGTTTATTAGTCCCCCTTGTATTTTGGGTCAAACTTTGGCGTTTGATTTAACTATCAAAAATAAGTTATATACCACAAAAATAGCATCAATGGAAACCTCTTTCGAATATGAATCCAATAATCTAAGTTGTGTGGCATACAACTTACATTTTGTTGGTCAAATTTATGACCAAAATTGGGCACAAAATGCAAAGGGGATCAATAGACCTAGACGGATGTAGTAGGGGATTAAGAGGTGCTGACCAGTTAATTGTCCGATTAATTAGTTACTCGCTACTCGACTGGAAAAAAAAAACTTAGTTGCGCGCTACTCAGCGAACCTCAAGAGGGAGTAGTTTTCTGGATAAGTCATGCCGCCCACTCGTTTGTCCTCATGATTCGCGCAGTAGTTCAATTCCGCATGAGGACATAGTAAAAATAAAATTCCTTAAAAAGTTTTAAGTTTCAATGATTAAACTTACGGTTTTTGCATTAAAAACTGCCAAATTTCAACCAGTTTCACAGATATAATTTTAAGCAATTTGTTCTGTCGGCCATAGACACAAAATAATTGATATTTATCGGTTGCTCATACTAAGTTTCAACATTGAAACTTAATTTTTTTAATCATCAAAATATATTCAAAGCGGATCTTATTTAAAAGCGCCGGCCACGAGAAACAGAAATATGAGAACATAACTTAATTTGTTATTTTGGTTTAAAGGATTTAAAACTATGAAAATCGGAAGCCAAAATAAAAAGCGGACACTACGGGCTTGCGTGCCACAAATCCTCTCAAGTTAGGGCAGCCGTTAACATAGACGGGAGACTAGAGCCATGACTTCTCATCGCATGTAAACAAAGAACACCTACCAGGAGATAGCAGTCGTGAAAGTGAAAGAACAAAGTAATCTTCGAGAGAGCGTGAGACCATTCTTCCGGCAAAGACAAAACGAGCGAGACCATACGATACAAACCAGCCTCCGTGTCAACTGCACGTCTACAAGAGTACGCCGGCCGCTCGACAATCGACAGGGACGCGGCTCGACTGGATAAACACCACCGGCCCTGTCGCGTAGATGCGAATAGACTACAGGCTACAGTAGTACAGCGCCACGCAAGAGCGCCGTGGTGGTAACTGGTATTAACTGGGAAGAGAAGGCCGGCCTCAGCTGCTCCGGGGATCGAGATGCCAGCATGCCAACCGGGGTAAAACTCTGGACGGCGACGTCTACCGGCCGCATGTGGCCGAGATCCGGAGCCCGGCCGGAGCGTGGCGACGAGCCGAGCTCACCGTCTACTCGGCCTCTTTCGCCCCGGAAGGCTGGACCGCGGGGAATCGGGGACGACGGGCATGGGCGCTCCCCCCACTTGGGTTGGAGGGCTCGACGTCGACGTCCCGAGTAATAGGCCCTCGTGCTGGTTTGGTATGCCAAATATCGTGTGGTGTCTCGTCGGAGGGTGTTTTTTTTTTGCGGGGGATCTCGTCGGAGGGTGTTTGCCATTGCGTTTTGCCAGGATGGGGTTAGCTCACCGTCCCAAATATCATGCATGTATGTATGTCATTCGTACTATATGGACAATGATATATTATTGGGGCCAGGGAGGACCCTTCTAGGAGAAATGCGACTTGTTTGTTCTGATTTGGACATTGGACTGCGGTATCTGTAGGGTTGATGGATCATTTGCCAAACATGTCTGTATTTGCTTCTGTGTGCAACTCTGCCAAAATGCAGACAAAGAGACAAGAGAAGGTTAAACTATACGTATGTCATTCGTATTTGCGCTTTCAGTGGGAGGAGACGTTCTCGTCGACGACGAGGCGCCTATGGTGACTTCGCAAATTTCAAGATGATATGCCGGCTCAGTCTCTGGGAGGTGCTCATAGGGTAGGGTGTGCGTGTATGCGTTCATATGGGTGAGTGTATGCGCGTGTATATGAGCGCTTGTGTCTGTACTGATGCTAAAAAAAGAGATAGGTGACCACTGACCAGTCTGCGGACACGGTCATGGGAGACCACCACCCAACCGTAAACGCATACATTTCAAACCACATTTTAACTAACCGGGTGAAATTCATGCAAATCGGTCGATATTCATCAAAGTCCGAATAGAAAATAGCACAAATCATCCATACATACCATGTAAATTAAGTCTAGTACAACAATGTCTCTAATTCGACTAGATTTCGGATATCCAACAAGTTTCATCAACGGGTCATGTCATTTCACACATACTCCCCCTTCAGCTTCATCCAACAGTATGTGCACGTAAATGGTCGTCCCTCTGTCCTGTGGTACACCACGGCAACACGTGTGGGCTACATATAATGTATAGACCAACATTGAGTGAATGAAACAATCAACGAGTTGAGCAAGAGGAAGTAAAACTTACGATCTCGCCCTCAACCGCATGCAATGGCCACCTTGCCTCGAGCTGACGAACCACGTCGCAAAACTTGGTGACGCTGATCTAGATAGCGTGTCAGCGATACGACAACGACCTCACGTTGCATGGTTGAATGATGTACATGTCGTAGGATGCAATGTGCTTTCGTGCGTGAATTCTTTCATGCACTTGCTCCCAGAAGGGCTCCCCTCTGGTCCTGCCTACGAAATCCGCAGATACGGCCAGCCACGCATCGCACAACAACTCATCTTCCATGGTCGAGTAGCTCACCATCCTTTATACTCTAAAAAAGACATAGCATTTGAAAATAAGCTCAATGACATTTGACCGAACACCTATCGAGCGTGGTGTCCGCTATGGAGGTCGTCGACATGGGGCGGAGTCTACCTGGGTACAAACGGCTCTAGGGTGGAAAGCTCAATCATACCGGCGAGCGGGCGCGTCGGTGTTGGTTGTGTTGGCGAACGCAGTAATTTAAAAAAAATCCTACGCACACGCAAGATCATGGTGATGCATAGCAACGAGAGGGAAGAGTATCGTCCACGTACCCTCGTAGACCGTAAGGGGAAGCGTTATGAGAACGCGGTTGATGTAGTCGAACGTCTTCACAATCCAACCGATCCAAGTATCGAATGCACGGCACCTCCGAGTTCAGCACACGTTCAGCTCGATGACGTCCCACGAACTCCAATCCAGCAGAGCTTCATGGGAGAGTTCCGTCAACACGACGGCATGTTGACGGTGATGATATTGCTACCGACGCAGGGCTTCGCCTAAGCACCCCTATGATATGATCGAGGTGGATTATGGTGGAGGGGGGCACCGCACACGGCTTAGGGATCAACGATCAACTTGTGTATCTTTGGGGTGCCCCCTACCCCGTATATAAAGGGGGGAGGACAGGGCCGGCCAAGGGGAGAGGCACGCCCAAGGGGGGGCAATCCTGTTGGGGAACGTTGCAGAAAATTAAAATTTTTCCTACGGTTTCACCAAGATCCATCTATGAGTTCATCTAAGCAACGAGTCTAGGGAGAGAGTTTGCATCTACATACCACTTGTAGATCGCGTGCGGAAGCTTGCAAGGTGATGATGTAGTCGTACTCGACGTGATCCAAATCACCGATGACCTGTGCCGAACGGACGGCACCTCCGCGTTCAACACACGTACGGAAACAGCCACGTCTCCTCCTTCTTGATCCAGCAAGGAAGGGAGGAGAGGTTGAGGGAGATGGCACCAGCAGCAGCACGACGGCGTGGTGTTGGTGGAGCTGCAGTACTCCGGCAGAGCTTCGCTAAGCGCTATGGAGTTGGAGGAGGTGTTGGGGAGGGAGAAGGAGGCAACCAAAGGCCAGGGATCAAGGTATGAAGTCCCTCCTCTCCCCCCACTATATATAGGGGTGCCAAGGGGGGGTGGCCGGCCCTAGTAGATGAGATCTACTAGGGGGGGCGGCGGCCTAGGGAGGTTTCCCTCCCCCCAAGGCACCTAGGGGTGCCTTCCACCACTAGGACTCCTCCTAGGGGGAAACCCTAGGCGCATGGGCCTTGTGGGGCTGGTGCCCTTGGCCCATGAAGGCCAAGGCGCACCCCCTACAGCCCATGTGGCCCCCGGTGATGGGTGGCCCCACCCGGTGGGCCCCCGGGACCCCTCCGGTGGTCCCGGTACAATACCGATAACCCCGAAACTTGTCCCGGTGCCCGAAATAGCACTTCCTATATATAAATCTTTACCTCCGGACCATTCCGGAACTCCTCGTGACGTCCGGGATCTCATCCGGGACTCCGAACAACATTCGGGTTACTGCATATACATATCCCTACAACCCTAGCATGACTGAACCTTAAGTGTGTAGACCCTACGGGTTCGGGAGACATGTAGACATGACCGAGACTCTCTTAGTCAATAACCATCAGCGGGATCTGGATACCCATGATGGCTCCCACATGCTCCTCGATGTTGTCATCGGATGAACCACTATGTCGAGGATTCGATCAAACCCTGTATGCAATTCCCTTTGTCAATCGGTACGTTACTTGCCCGAGACTCGATCGTCGGTATCCCAATACCTTGTTCAGTCTCGTTACCGGCAAGTCACTTTACTCGTACCGTAATGCATGATCCCGTGTCCAACACCTTGGTCACTTTGAGCTCATTATGATGATGCATTACCGAGTGGGCCCAGAGATACCTCTCCGTCATACGGAGTGACAAATCCCAGTCTCGATCCGTGTCAACCCAACAGCTACTTTCGGAGATACCTGTAATGTACCTTTATAGTCACCCAGTTACGTTGTGACGTTTGGTACACCCAAGGCATTCTTACGGTATCCGGGAGTTACACGATCTCATGGTCGAAGGAAGAGATACTTGACACTTGCAAAGCTCTAGCAAAACGAACTACTCGATCTTTTATGCTATGCTTAGGATTGGGTCTTGTCCATCACATCATTCTCCTAATGATGTGATCCCGTCATCAACGACATCCAATGTCCATAGTCAGGAAACCATGACTATCTGTTGATCACAACGAGCTGGTCAACTAGAGGCTTACCAGGGACATAGTGTGGTCTAAGTATTCACACGTGTATTACGATTTCCGGATAATACAGTTATAGCATGAATACAAGACAATTATCATGAACAATGAAATATAATAATACTTTTATTATTGCCTCTAGGGCATATTTCCAACAGTCTCCCACTTGCACTAGAGTCACTAATCTAGTTACATTGTGATGAATCGAACACCCATAGAGTTCTGGTGTTGATCATGTTTTGTACGCGAGAGAGGTTTAGTCAGCGGATCTGCGACATTCAGATCCGTGTGCACTTTGCAAATCTCTATGTCTCCATCTTGAACATTTTCACGGATGGAGTTGAAACGACGCTTGATGTGCCTGGTCTTCTTGTGAAACCTGGGCTCCTTTGCGAGGGCAATAGCTCCAGTGTTGTCACAGAAGAGTTTGATCGGCCCCGACGCATTGGGTATGACTCCTAGGTCGGTGATGAACTCCTTCACCCAAATCGCTTCATGTGCTGCCTCCGAGGCTGCCATGTACTCCGCTTCACACGTAGATCCCGCCACGATGCTCTGCTTGCAGCTGCACCAGCTTACTGCTCCACCATTCAACATATACCCGTATCCGGTTTGTGACTTAGAGTCATCCGGATCTGAGTCGAAGCTAGCGTCGACGTAACCCTTTACGACGAGCTCTTCGTCTCCTCCGTAAACGAGAAACATGTCCTTTGTCCTTTTCAGGTACTTCAGGATATTCTTGACCGCTGTCCAGTGTTCCTTGCCGGGATTACTTTGGTATCTTGCTACCAAACTTACGGCGAGGTTTACATCGGGTCTGGTACACAGCATGGCATACATAATAGATCCTATGGCTGAAGCATAGGGGATGACACTCATCTCTTCTTTATCTTTTGCCGTGGTCGGTGACTGAGCTGAGCTCAGTCTCATACCTTGTAACATAGGCAAGAACCCCTTCTTGGACTGATCCATTCTGAATCTCTTCAAAATCTTTTCAAGGTATGTACTTTGTGAAAGACCTATGAGGCGTCTCGATCTATCTCTATAGATCTTGATGCCTAATATATAAGCAGCTTCTCCAAGGTCCTTCATTGAAAAACACTTATTCAAGTAGGCCTTAATGCTGTCCAGAAATTCTATATTATTTCCCATCAGGAGTATGTCATCTACATATAATATGAGAAATGCTACAGAGCTCCCACTCACTTTCTTGTAAACACAGGCTTCTCCATAAGTCTGCATAAACCCAAACGCTTTGATCATCTCATCAAAGCGAATGTTCCAACTCCGAGATGCTTGCACCAGTCCATAAATGGATCGCTGGAGCTTGCATACTTTGTTAGCGTTCTGAGGATCGACAAAACCTTCCGGCTGCATCATATACAGTTCTTCCTTAAGATGCCCGTTAAGGAATGCTGTTTTGACGTCCATCTGCCATATCTCATAATCATAGTATGCGGCAATTGCTCACATGATTCGGACGGACTTTAGCTTCGCTACGGGAGAGAATGTCTCGTCGTAGTCAATCCCTTGAACCTGTCGATAACCCTTAGCGACAAGTCGAGCTTTATAGATGGTAACATTTCCATCCGCGTCCGTCTTCTTCTTAAAGATCCATTTGTTTTCTATCGCTCGCCGATCATCGGGCAAGTCTGTCAAAGTCCATACTTTGTTTTCATACATGGATTCTATCTCAGATTTCATGGCTTCAAGCCATTTGTTGGAATCCGGGCCCGTCATTGCTTCTTCATAGTTCGAAGGTTCATTGTTGTCTAACAACATGATTTCCAGGACAGGGTTGCCGTACCACTCTGGTGCGGAACGTGTTCTTGTGGACCTACGAAGTTCAGCAGTAACTTGATCCGAAGTACCTTGATCATTATCATGGTTTTCCTCTTCAGTTGGTGTGGGCATCACAGGAATGGTTTCCTGTGCTGCGTCACTATCCCGCTCAAGAGGTAGTACTTCATCGAGTTCTACTTTCCTCCCACTTACTTCTTTCGAGAGAAACTCTTTTTCCAGAAAGCATCCGTTCTTGGCAACAAAGATCTTGCCTTCGGATCTTAAGTAGAAGGTATACCCTATAGTTTCCTTAGGGTATCCTATGAATACGCATTTTTCCGACTTGGGTTCGAGCTTTTCAGGTTGAAGTTTCTTGACATAAGCTTCGCATCCCCAAACTTTTAGAAACGACAGCTTAGGTTTCTTTCCAAACCATAATTCATACGGTGTCGTCTCAATGGATTTAGACGGTGCCCTATTTAAAGTGAATGTAGCTGTCTCTAGAGCGTATCCCCAAAATGATAGGCGTAAATCGGTAAGAGACATCATAGACCGCACCATATCCAATAGAGTGCGATTACGACGTTCGGACACACCGTTTCGCTGAGGTGTTCCAGGCGGCGTGAGCTGTGAAACAATTCCACATTTCTTTAAGTGTGTACCAAATTCGTGACTTAGGTATTCTCCTCCACGATCTGATCGTAAGAATTTTATCTTTCGGTCACGTTGATTCTCCACCTCATTCTGAAATTCCTTGAACTTTTCAAAGGTCTCAGACTTGTGTTTCATTAAGTAGATATACCCATATCTACTCAAGTCATCTGTGAGAGTGAGAACATAACGATATCCTCCGCGAGCCTCAACGCTCATTGGACCGCACACATCGGTATGTATGATTTCCAACAAGTTGGTTGCTCGCTCCATTGTTCCGGAGAACGGAGTCTTGGTCATTTTACCTAAGAGGCATGGTTCGCACGTGTCAAACGATTCATAATCAAGAGACTCTAAAAGTCCATCAGCATGGAGCTTCTTCATGCGCTTGACACCAATGTGACCAAGGCGGCAGTGCCACAAGTATGTGGGACTATCGTTATCAACTTTAAATCTTTTGGCATCTACACTATGAACATGTGTAATATTACGCTCGAGATTCATTAAGAATAAACCATTGACCATCGGAGCATGACCATAAAACATATCTCTCATATAAATCGAACAACCATTATTCTCAGACTTAAATGAGTAGCCATCTCGTATTAAACGAGATCCAGATACAATGTTCATGCTCAAACTTGGCACTAAATAACAATTATTGAGGTTCAAAACTAATCCCGTAGGTAAATGTAGAGGCAGCGTGCCGACGGCGATCACATCGACTTTGGAACCATTCCCGACGCGCATCGCCACCTCGTCCTTTGCCAGTCTCCGCTTATTCCGCAGCTCCTGCTGTGAGTTACAAATATGAGCAACGGCACCGGTATCAAATACCCAGGAGTTACTACGATTACTGGTAAGGTACACATCAATCACATGTATATCAAATATACCTTTGGTGTTGCCGGCCTTCTTATCCGCTAAGTATTTGGGGCAGTTCCGCTTCCAGTGACCCTTCCCCTTGCAATAAAAGCACTCAGTCTCAGGCTTGGGTCCATTCTTTGACTTCTTCCCGGTAACTGGCTTACCAGGCGCGGCAACATTTTTGCCGTCCTTCTTGAAGTTCTTCTTACCCTTGCCCTTCTTGAACTTAGTGGTCTTATTGACCATCAACACTTGATGTTCTTTCTTGATTTCAGCCTCTGCTGACTTCAGCATCGAGAACAATTCAGGAATGGTCTTTTCCATTCCTTGCATGTTGTAGTTCATCACAAAGCTCTTGTAGCTTGGTGGGAGCGACTGGAGGATTCTGTCAATGACCGCCTCATCTGGGAGGTTAATGTTCAGCTGGGTCATACGGTTGTGCAACCCAGACATCTTCAGGATGTGCTCACTGACAGAACTGTTCTCCTCCATTTTACAACTGTAGAACTTGTCGGAGACATCATATCTCTCGACCCGGGCATGAGCTTGAAAAACTAGTTTCAGCTCTTCGAACATCTCATATGCTCCGTGATGCTCAAAACGCTTTTGGAGCCCCGGTTCTAAGCTGTAAAGCATGCCACACTGAACGAGGGAGTAATCATCAGCGCGAGACTGCCAAGCATTCATAATGTCTTGGTTCTCTGGGACGGGAGCGTCACCTAGCGGTCCTTCTAGGACATATTGTTTCCTGGCAGCTATGAGGATGATCCTCAGGTTCCGGACCCAGTCCGTATAGTTGCTGCCATCATCTTTCAGCTTGGTTTTCTCTAGGAACGCGTTGAAGTTCATGTTGACATTAGCGTTGGCCATTGATCTACAAGACATATTTGCAAAGGTTTTAGACTATGTTCATGATAATAAAGTTCTAATCAAATTATGAACTCCCACTTAGATTAGACATCCCTTTAGTCATCTAAGTGTTACACGATCCGAGTCGAGTAGCCCGTGTCCGATCATCACGTGAGATGGACTAGTCATCGTCGGTGAACATTTTCATGTTGATCGTATCTTCCATACGACTCGTGTTCGACCTTTCGGTCTCCGTGTTCCGAGGCCATGTCTGCACATGCTAGGCTCATCAAGTTAACCCTAAGTGTTTTCGCTGTGTAAAACTGTCTTACACCCGTTGTATGTGAACGTAAGGATCCATCACACCCGATCATCACGTGGTGCTTAGAAACGACGAACTGTAGCAACGGTGCACAGTTAGGGGAGAACACTTCTTGAAATTTTGTAAGGGATCATCTTATTTACTACCGTCGTTCTATGTAAACAAGATGCATAATACATAATAAACATCACATGCAATTATATAGTTGTGACATGATATGGCCAATATCATATAGCTCCATTGATCTTCATCTTCGGGGCTCCATGATCATCTTGTCACCGGCTTGACACCATGATCTCCATCATCATGATCTCCATCATCGTGTCTTCATGAAGTTGTCACGCCAACGACTACTTCTACTTCTATGACTAACGTTTAGCAAAAAAAGTAAAGTAGTTTACATGACGTTATTCAATGACACGCAGGTCATACAAAAAATAATGACAACTCATATGGCTCCTGCCGGTTGTCATACTCATCGACATGCAAGTCGTGAATCCTATTACAAAGAACATGATCTCATACATCACAATTCATCATTCATCACAACTTCTGGCCATATCACATCACATGATCAATCGCTGCAAAAACTAGTTAGACGTCCTCTAATTGTTGTTGCATCTTTTACGTGGCTGCAATTGGGTTCTAGCAAGAACGTTTTCTTACCTACGAATCACCACAACGTGATTTTGTCAACTTCTATTTACCCTTCATAAGGGCCCTGTTCATCGATTCCGCTTCAACTAAGGTGGGAGAGACAGACACCCGCCAGCCACCTTATGCAACTTGTGCATGTCAGTCGGTGGAACCGGTCTCACGTAAGAGTACGTGTAAGGTTGGTCCGGGCCGCTTCATCCCACAATACCGTTGAGCAAGAAAGGACTAGTAGAGGCAAGTAAGATGACAAAATCCACGCCCACAACAAAGTTGTGTTCTACTCGTGCAAAGAGAACTACGTATAGACCTAGCTCATGATGCCACTGTTGGGGAACGTTGCAGAAAATTAAAATTTTTCCTACGGTTTCACCAAGATCCATCTATGAGTTCATCTAAGCAACGAGTCTAGGGAGAGAGTTTGCATCTACATACCACTTGTAGATCGCGTGCGGAAGCTTGCAAGGTGATGATGTAGTCGTACTCGACGTGATCCAAATCACCGATGACCTGTGCCGAACGGACGGCACCTCCGCGTTCAACACACGTACGGAAACAGCCACGTCTCCTCCTTCTTGATCCAGCAAGGAAGGGAGGAGAGGTTGAGGGAGATGGCACCAGCAGCAGCACGACGGCGTGGTGTTGGTGGAGCTGCAGTACTCCGGCAGAGCTTCGCTAAGCGCTATGGAGTTGGAGGAGGTGTTGGGGAGGGAGAAGGAGGCAACCAAAGGCCAGGGATCAAGGTATGAAGTCCCTCCTCTCCCCCCACTATATATAGGGGTGCCAAGGGGGGGTGGCCGGCCCTAGTAGATGAGATCTACTAGGGGGGGCGGCGGCCTAGGGAGGTTTCCCTCCCCCCAAGGCACCTAGGGGTGCCTTCCACCACTAGGACTCCTCCTAGGGGGAAACCCTAGGCGCATGGGCCTTGTGGGGCTGGTGCCCTTGGCCCATGAAGGCCAAGGCGCACCCCCTACAGCCCATGTGGCCCCCGGTGATGGGTGGCCCCACCCGGTGGGCCCCCGGGACCCCTCCGGTGGTCCCGGTACAATACCGATAACCCCGAAACTTGTCCCGGTGCCCGAAATAGCACTTCCTATATATAAATCTTTACCTCCGGACCATTCCGGAACTCCTCGTGACGTCCGGGATCTCATCCGGGACTCCGAACAACATTCGGGTTACTGCATATACATATCCCTACAACCCTAGCATGACTGAACCTTAAGTGTGTAGACCCTACGGGTTCGGGAGACATGTAGACATGACCGAGACTCTCTTAGTCAATAACCATCAGCGGGATCTGGATACCCATGATGGCTCCCACATGCTCCTCGATGTTGTCATCGGATGAACCACTATGTCGAGGATTCGATCAAACCCTGTATGCAATTCCCTTTGTCAATCGGTACGTTACTTGCCCGAGACTCGATCGTCGGTATCCCAATACCTTGTTCAGTCTCGTTACCGGCAAGTCACTTTACTCGTACCGTAATGCATGATCCCGTGTCCAACACCTTGGTCACTTTGAGCTCATTATGATGATGCATTACCGAGTGGGCCCAGAGATACCTCTCCGTCATACGGAGTGACAAATCCCAGTCTCGATCCGTGTCAACCCAACAGCTACTTTCGGAGATACCTGTAATGTACCTTTATAGTCACCCAGTTACGTTGTGACGTTTGGTACACCCAAGGCATTCTTACGGTATCCGGGAGTTACACGATCTCATGGTCGAAGGAAGAGATACTTGACACTTGCAAAGCTCTAGCAAAACGAACTACTCGATCTTTTATGCTATGCTTAGGATTGGGTCTTGTCCATCACATCATTCTCCTAATGATGTGATCCCGTTATCAACGACATCCAATGTCCATAGTCAGGAAACCATGACTATCTGTTGATCACAACGAGCTGGTCAACTAGAGGCTTACCAGGGACATAGTGTGGTCTAAGTATTCACACATGTATTACGATTTCCGGATAATACAGTTATAGCATGAATACAAGACAATTATCATGAACAATGAAATATAATAATACTTTTATTATTGCCTCTAGGGCATATTTCCAACAAATCCTACTCCAAGTAGGTTTGCCCCATCTTTCCTAGTCCTAGTAGGAGATGGGAAGGAAGGGGAGGAGAAGAAGAAGGAAAGGGGGGCCGGCCCCCTAGTTCAATTTGGGTTGGGCTAGGGGGGCCGCGCGCCCCTAGCTGGCCGCCTCTCCTCTTCCTCCACTTGGGCCCATAAGGCCCAATAACCCCCCGGGAGGTTCCGGTAACCTCCCGGTTGTCCGGTATTTATCTGATAACCCCCGGAACTCATCCGGTGTCCGAATATAACCTTCCAATATATCGATCTTTATGTCTCGACCATTTCGAGACTCCTCGTCATGTCTGTGATCATATTCGAGACTCCGAACTATCTTCGGTACATCAAAACACAAAACTCATAATACCGGTCATCACCAAACTTTAAGCGTGCTGACCCTACGGGTTCGAGAACTATGTAGACATGACCGAGACACATCTCCGGTCAATAACCAATAGAGGAACCTGGATGTTCATATTGGCTCCCACATATTCTACGAAGATCTTTATCGGTCAAACCGCATAACACTATACGTTGTTCCCTTTGTCATCGGTATGTTACTTGCCCGAGATTCGATCGTCGGTATCTCAATACCTAGTTCAATCTCGTTACCGGCAAGTCTCTTTACTCGTTCCATAATACATCATCCCGCAACTAACTCATTAGTTACAATGCTTGCAAGGCTTATAGTGATGTGCTTTACCGAGTGGTCCCAGAGATACCTCTCCGGCAATCTGAGTGACAAATCCTAATCTTGATCTATGCCAACTCAAAAGTACCATCAGAGACACCTGTAGAGCACTTTTATAATCACCTAGTTACGTTGTGATGTTTGGTAGCACACAAAGTGTTCCTCCAGTAATCAGGAGTTGCATAATCTCATAGTCATAGGAATATGTATAAGTCATGAAGAAAGCAATAGCAGAAAACTAAACGATCAAGTGCTAAGCTAACGGGATGGGTCAAGTCAATCACATCATTCTCCTAATGATGTGATCCCGTTAATCAAATGAAAACTCATGTCTATGGTTAGGAAACATAACCATCTTTGATTAACGAGCTAGTCAAGTAGAGGCATACTAGTGACATTCTGTTTGTCTATGTATTCATACATGTACTAAGTTTTCGGTTAATACAATTCTAGCATGAATAATAAACATTTATCATGATATGAGGAAATAAATAATAACTTTATTATTGCCTCTAGGGCATATTTCCTTCAATCTCACACTTGCACTAGAGTCAATAATCTAGATTACACAGTAATGATTCTAACACCCATGGAGTCTTGGTGTTGATCATGTTTTACTCATGGAAGAGGCTTAGTCAACGAGTCTGCAACGTTCATATCTGTATGCAGGGGCGGAGCTGGGCCCCGGGCACCCAGGGCCTAGGGCCGAGGCGTGGAAAAATTATTAGGCTATAGTTATATAGATTTTTTTGCAGGCCCGGGGCGCAGCTTAGTGAAAAAGAAGAAGGCCCAAAGGCTTGGTGGACTGCTTTGCCAGAAACGCACGCACGTATGGAAACAACACACCCCACGATCCAGCAGGCACGAGGCACAGGAGATGAAACGATCGCGCGGCCGCCGCCGCCCACCGAGTCGCACGCACGAGGGCGGCAGAATCGATCTCCAGGAGCAGCAGGGACACCAGCGCCCGCGCCGCCGTTCGCTGTGGCTCCGCCTCCGGCACACGCCGCACACCCAGTTTCTGCTCCCGGGCTGTAGGTCGCCCGTTGCAGCCTTCCTGTTCGTCGTTCTCCTGCGTGGCACTGCTTCATTGCCGGTTGCGGTAGCTTCTAATTTTCTTTGATGCTTTTCTTGTTTCCCCGTTGATGCTTTCTACTTGTACCATGTTTTGTTTGCATGGGTTGTATCAGTGTACAAACTGCTCTAAACTGAAATTTATGCCATGTTCTTTTGTATCCAGTCATATATGTATGATATTGTTGAACCTAAATTGATGTAATTGTCAGTTTTATTTCATACATTGTAGAAAAAGAAGATGAAGAGATTTTTTTCACTGGTGTCCGCAACAGGGTTGTCTACACCTATCATTTCAGATGGAGGGAATCAAGTGGCCGAGGAAACTGAATCAACACCAGAAACAGAAACAACTGTAGAAATGGGAACACCATATTCGACTTCAAGCAACCCACCTGCAATGACAACTCAAGAGAGCAACAATCATGGTATTCCTGCTGATGCCCTTGGTCAATTCCATAAAGGTGATATTGAAGCTGATCGTGGTCTTAGAAAACCAATTAAAAGTTTAGATCCGGACATTAGGGATGCTGCTAGAAGGATTTATATAAATATGGGTCCATGCCAACCAACTGATCATAAATATAAAAAAAACACCCCAAGGAAAATCTTCAAAAACAAGAAGCTTTCATGCTAGTTGGTTCAAGAACCATGGCAATTGGTTGGAATATAGTGTTCATAAAGAAGCAGCCTTTTGTTTTTATTGCTTTCTTTTTAAGCAACCAAGAGCGGAAAATTATGGTATTGAGGCATTCACAAGAGTAGGATTTAGAAATTGGAAGGATGGACCTAGTGTTCTTGATACACATGTTGGTAAACATAACAGTGCTCGCAATAAAGCTAGACAACATTACGAGGCTTTCAAAAATCAAAGGCAATGTGTGGCACATGTGATGGATCGTGGTACCAAAAAGAGTGAAGAAGACTACAAAGCTCGTCTTATCATTATTTTGGGTATTATCAGATTTCTTCTATTACAAGGTCATGCTTTTCGTGGTCATGATGAGAGTTCGAGTTCAAATAATAGGGGGAACTTTTTGGAGATGATGAGTTGGTATAGGAAGAAGGATCATGTTGCTAGGACTTTGCTTGATAGTGCGGGTGGGAACCATTTGATGACTTCACATTGAAGGAAATATGCCCTAGAGGCAATAATAAAGTTATTATTTATTTCCTTATATCATGATAAATGTTTCTTATTCGTGCTAGAATTGTATTAACCAGAAACATAATACATGTGTGAATACATAGACAAACAGAGTGTCACTAGTATGCCTCTACTTGACTAGCTCGTTAATCGAAGATGGTTATGTTTCCTAACCATAAACAAAAGAGTTGTTATTTGATTAACGGGATCACATCATTAGGAGAATGATGTGATTGACATGACCCATTCCATTAGCTTAGCACCCGATCGTTTAGTATGTTGCTATTGCTTTCTTCATGACTTATACATGTTCCTATGACTATGAGATTATGCAACTCCCGTTTGCCGGAGGAACACTTTGTGTGCTACCAAATGTCACAACGTAACTGGGTGATTATAAAGGTGCTCTACAGGTGTCTCCAAAGGTACATGTTGGGTTGGCGTATTTCGAGATTAGGATTTGTCACTCCGATTGTCGGAGAGGTATCTCTGGGCCCTCTCGATAATGCACATCACATAAGCCTTGCAAGCATTGCAACTAATGAGTTAGTTGTGAGATGATGTATTATGAAACGAGTAAAGAGACTTGCCGGTAATGAGATTGAACTAGGTATTGAGATACCGACGATCGAATCTCGGGCAAGTAACATACCGATGACAAAGGGAACAACGTATGTTGTTATGCAGTCTGACCGATAAAGGATCTTCGTAGAATATGTAGGAGCCAATATGAGCATCCAGGTTCCGCTATTGGTTATTGACCGGAGACGTGTCTCGGTCATGTCTACATTGTTCTCGAACCCGTAGGGTCCGCGCGCTTAAGGTTTCGATGACAGTTATATTATGAGTTTATGCATTTTGATGTACCGAAGTTTGTTCGGAGTCCCGAATGTGATCACGGACATGACGAGGAGTCTCGAAATGGTCGAGACATAAAGATTGATATATTGGAAACCTATATTTGGATATCGGAAGTGTTCCGGGTGAAATCGGGATTTTACCGGAGTACCGGGAGGTTACCGGAACCCCCTGGGAGGTATATGGGCCTTAGTGGGCTTTAGTGGAAGAGAGGAGAGGTGGCCAGGGCTGGGCCGCGCGCCCCTCCCCCCTAGTCCGAATAGGACAAGGAGAGGGGGGCGGCGCCCCCCTTCCTTCTCTCTCTCCTCTTTCCCCCCTCCCGAATCCTATTCCAACTAGGAAAGGGGGGGGGGAATCCTACTCCCGGTGGGAGTAGGACTCCTCCTGGCGCGCCCTCCTCCTGGCCGGCCGCACCCCCCCCCCCTTGATCCTTTATATACGGGGGCAAGGGGCACCCCTAGACACACAAGTTGATCCACGTGATCATATTCTTAACCGTGTGCGGTGCGCCCTTCCACCATAGTCCTCGATAATATTATAGCGGTGCTTAGGCGAAGCCCTGCGACGGTAGTACATCAAGGTCGTCACCACGCCGTCGTGCTGACGGAACTCTTCCCGACACTTTGCTAGATCGGAGTCCGGGGATCGTCATCGAGCTGAACATGTGCTAGAACTCGGAGGTGCCGTAGTTTCGGTGCTTGATCGGTCGGGCCGTGAAGACGTACGACTACATCAACCGCGTTGTGCTAACGCTTCTGCTGTCGGTCTACAAGGGTACGTAGATCACACTCTCTCCTCTCGTTGCTATGCATCACCATGATCTTGCGTGTGCTTAGGAATTTTTTTGAAATTACTACGTTACCCAACAGTGGCATCCGAGCCTAGGTTTTATGTGTTGATGTTATATGCACGAGTAGAACACAAGTGAGTTGTGGGAGATATAAGTCATACTACTTACCAGCATGTCATACTTTGGTTCGGCGGTATTGTTGGACGAAGCGGCCCGGACCGACATTATGCGTACGCTTACGCGAGACCGGTTCCCCCGACGTGCTTTGCACAAAGGTGGCTAGCGGGTGACAATTTCTCCAACTTTAGTTGAACCGAGTGTGGCTACGCCCGGTCCTTGCGAAGGTTAAAACATCACCAACTTGACAAACTATCATTGTGGTTTTGATGCGTAGGTAAGATTGGTTCTTGCTTAAGCCCGTAGCAGCCACGTAAAACTTGCAACAACAAAGTAGAGGACGTCTAACTTGTTTTTGCAGGGCATGTTGTGATGTGATATGGTCAAGACATGATGCTAAATTTTATTGTATGAGATGATCATGTTTTGTAACCGAGTTATCGGCAACTGGTAGGAGCCATATGGTTGTCGCTTTATTGTATGCAATGCAATCGCGCTGTAATGCTTTACTTTATCACTAAGCAGTAGCGATAGTCGTGGAAGCATAAGATTGGCGAGACGACAATGATGCTATGATGGAGGTCAAGGTGTCGCACCGGTGACGAGGGTGATCACGACGGTGCTTCGAAGATGGAGATCACAAGCACAAGATGATGATGGCCATATCATTATCACTTATATTGATTGCATGTGATGTTTATCTTTTATGCATCTTATCTTGCTTTGATTGATGGTAGCATTATAAGATGATATCTCACTAATTATCAAGAAGTGTTCTCCCTGATTATGCACCATTGCGAAAGTTCTTCGTGCTGAGACACCACGTGATGATCGGGTGTGATAGGCTCTACGTTCAAATACAACGGGTGCAAAACAGTTGCACACGCAGAATACTCAGGTTATACTTGACGAGCCAAGCATATACAGATATGGCCTCGGAACACGGAGACCGAAAGGTCGAGCATGAATCATATAGCAGATATGATCAACATAGCGATGTTCACCAATGAAACTACTCCATCTCACGTGATGATCGGACATGGTTTAGTTGATTTGGATCACGTAATCACTTAGAGGATTAGAGGGATGTCTATCTAAGTGGGAGTTCTTAAGTAATATGATTAATTGAACTTAAATTTATCATGAACTTAGTCCTGGTAGTATTTTGCAAATTATGTTGTAGATCAATAGCTCGCGTTGTTGCTTCCCTGTGTTCATTTTGATATGTTCCTAGAGAAAATTGTGTTGAAAGATGTTAGTAGCAATGATGCAGATTGGATCCGTGATCTGAGGTTTATCCTCATTGCTGCACAAAAGAATTATGTCCTTGATGCACCGCTAGGTGACGGACCTATTGCAAGAGCAGATGCAGACGTTATGAACGTTTGGCTAGCTCAATATGATGACTACTTGATAGTTTAGTGCACCATGCTTAATGGCTTAGAATCGGGACTTAAAAGACGTTTTGAACGTCATGGAGCATATGAGATGTTCCAGGAGTTGAAGTTAATATTTCAAGCAAATACCCGAGTTGAGAGATATGAAGTCTCCAACAAGTTCTATAGCTAAAAGATGGAGGAGAATCGCTCAACTAGTGAGCATGTGCTCAGATTGTCTGAGTACTACAATCATTTGAATCAAGTGGGAGTTAATCTTCCAGATAAGATAGTGATTAACAGAATTCTCTAGTCACCATCACCAAGTTAGTAGAGCTTCGTGATGAACTATGATATGCAAGGGATAACGGAAATGATTCCCAAGCTCTTCGTAATGCGGAAATTGACGAAGGTAGAAATCGAGAAAAACATCAAGTGTTGATGGTAGACAAGACCACTAGTTTCAAGAAAAGGGCAGAGGGAAGAAGGGGAACTTCAAGAAGAACAGCAAGCAAGTTGCTGCTCAAGTGAAGAAGCCCAAGTCTGGTCCTAAGCCCGAGACTAAGTGTTTCTACTGCAAAGGGACTAGTCACTGGAAGCGGAACTACCCCAAGTGATTGGCAGATAAGAAGGATGGCAAAGTGAACATAAGTATATTTGATATACATGTTATTGATGTGTACTTTACTAGTGTTTATAGCAACCCCTCAGTATTTGATACTAGTTCAGTTGCTAAGATTAGTAACTCGAAACGGGAGTTGCAGAATAAACAGAGACTAGTTAAGGGTGAAGTGACGATGTGTGTTGGAAGTGGTTCCAAGATTGATATGATCATCATCGCACACTCCCTATACTTTCGGGATTAGTGTTGAACCTGAATAAGTGTTATTTGGTGTTTGCGTTGAGCATGAATATGATTTGATCATGTTTATTGTAATACAATTATTCATTTAAGTAAGAGAATAAATTGTTGTTCTATTTACATGAATAAAACCTTATATGGTTACACACGCAATGAAAATAGTTCGTTGGATCTCGATCGTAGTGATACACATAATCATAATATTGAAACCAAAAGATGCAAAGTTAATAATGATAGTGCAACTTATTTGTGGCACTACCGTTTAGGTCATATTGGTGTAAAGCACATGAAGAAACTCCATGCCAATGGGTTTTTGGAATCACTTGATTATGAATCAGTTGATGCTTGCGAACCATGCCTCATGGGCAAGATGACTAAAACGCCGTTCTCCGGAACTATGGAGCAAGCAACTGACTTATTGGAAATAATACATACTGATGTATGAGATCCGATGAGTGTTAAGGCTCGTGGCGGGTATCATTATTTTCTGACCTTCACAGATGATTTGAGCAGATATGGGTATATCTACTTAATGAAACACAAGTCTGAAATATTTGAAAAGTTCAAAGAATTTTAGAGTGAAGTGGAGAATCATCGTAACAAGAAAATAAAAGTTTCTACGATATGATCGCACAGGTAAAATATTTGAGTTACGAGTCTGGCCTTCAGTTAAAACAATGTGAAATAGTTTCACTACTCACGCCACCTGGAACACCACAGCATAATGGTGTGTTCGAACATCATAACCATACTTTATTAGATATGGTGCGATATATGATGTCTCTTACCGATCTACCACTATCGTTTTGGGGTTATGCATTAAAGACAGCTACATTCACGTTTAAAAGGGCACCATCTAAGTCCGTTGAGACGACACAATCTGAACTGTGGTTTGGCAAGAAACCAAGGTTGTCGTTTCTTAAAGTTTGGGATTGTGATGCTTATATGAAAAAGTTTCATCCTGATAAGCTCAAACCCAAATCGGAGAAATATGTCTTCATAGGATACCCAAAGGAGACTATTGGGTACACCTTCTATCACTGATCCGAAGGCAAGACATTCCTTGCTAAAATGGATCCTTTCTAGAGAAGGAGTTTCTCTTGAAAGAAGTGAGTGGGAGGAAAGTAGAACTTGATAAGGTAATTGTACCTTCTCCCTTATTGAAAAGTAGTTCATCACAAGAAATATGTTCCTGTGACTACTACACCAATTAGTGAGGAAGACTAATGATGATGATCATGTAACTTCAGATCAAGTTAATACCAAATCTCGTAGGTAAACCAGAGTGAGATCCGCACCAAAGTGGTACGGTAATCCCATTCTGGAAGTCATGTTACTAGACCATGACGAACTTGCGAACTATGAGGAAGCGATGATGAGCCTAGATTCTGCGAAATGGCTTGAGGCCATGAAATCTGAGATGAGATCCATGTATGAGAACAAAGTATGGACTTTGATTGACTTGCCCAATGATCGGCGAGCCATTGAGATTAAATGGATCTTCAAGAGGAAGACGGACGCTGATAGTAGTGTTACTATCTACAAAGCTAGAATTGTCGCAAAAAGGTTTTCGACAAGTTCAAGGTGTTGACTATGATGAGAGTTTCTCACTCGTATCTATGCTTAAGTCTGTCCGAATCATGTTAGCAATTGCCGCATTTTATGAAATCCAGCAAATGGATGTCAAAACTGCATTCCTGAATGGATTTCTGGAAGAAGAGTTGTATATGATGCAGCCGGAAGGTTTTGTCGATCCAAAAGGAGCTAACAAAGTGTGCAAGCTCCAGCGATCCATTTATGGACTGGTGCAAGCCTCTCGGAGTTGGAATAAACACTTTGATATTATGATCAAAGCATATAGTTTTATACAGACTTGCGGTGAAGCCTGTATTTACAAGAAAGTGAGTGGGAGCACTACAGCATTTCTGATAAGTATATGTGAATGACATATTGTTGATCGGAAATAATGTAGAATTATTCTACAAAGCATAAAGGAGTGTTTTAAAGAAGTTTTTCAAAGAAAGACCTCGGTGAAGCTGCTTACATATTAAGCATCAAAATCTATAGAGATAGATCAAGACGCTTGATAAGTTTTTTCAATGAGTACATACCTTGACAATATTTTGAAGTAGTTCAAAAATGGAACAGTCAAAGAAAGAGTTCTTGGCTGTGTTACAAGGTATGAAACTGAGTAAGACTCAAAGCCCGACCATGGCAGAAGATAGAAAGAGAATGAAAGTCATTCCCTATGCCTCAGCCACAGGTTCTATAAAGTATGCCATGATGTGTACCAGATCTATTGTATACCCTACACTGTGTTAAGCAAGGGAGTACAATAGTGATCTAAGAGTAGATCACTGGATATTGGTCAAAATTATCCTTAGTGGAATAAGGAAATATTTCTCGATTATGGAGGTGACAAAAGGTTCGTCGTAAAAAGTTACGTCGATGCAAGTTTTGACACAGATCTGGATGACTCTAAGTCTCGATCTAGATACATATTGAAAGTGGGAGCAATTAGCTAGAGTAGCTCCGTGTAGAGCATTGTAGACATAGAATTCGCAAAATACTTACAGATCTGTATGTGACAGACCTGTTGACTAAAATTATCTCACAAGCAAAACATGATCACACCTTAGTACTCTTTGGGTGTTAATCACATAAATGATGTGAACTAGACTCTAGTAAACCCTTTGGGTATAGGTCACATGACGATGTGAACTATGGGTGTTAATCACATGGTGATGTGAACTCTTAGTGTTGAATCACATGGCGATGTGAACTAGATTATTGACTCTAGTGCAAGTGGGAGACTGAAGGAAATATGCCCTAGAGGCAATAATAAAGTTATTATTTATTTCCTTATATCATGATAAATGTTTATTATTCATGCAAGAATTGTATTAACCAGAAACATAATACATGTGTGAATACATAGACAAATAGAGTGTCACTAGTATGCCTCTACTTGACTAGCTCGTTAATCGAAGATGGTTATGTTTCCTAACCATAAACAAAAGAGTTGTTATTTGATTAACGGGATCACATCATTAGGAGAATGATGTGATTGACATGACCCATTCCATTAGCTTAGCACCCGATCGTTTAGTATGTTGCTATTGCTTTCTTCATGACTTATACATGTTCCTATGACTATGAGATTATGCAACTCCCGTTTGCTGGAGGAACACTTTGTGTGCTACCAAACGTCACAATGTAACTGGGTGATTATAAAGGTGCTCTACAGGTGTCTCCAAAGGTACATGTTGGGTTGGCGTATTTCGAGATTAGGATTTGTCACTCCGATTGTCGGAGAGGTATCTCTGGGCCCTCTCGGTAATGCACATCACATAAGCCTTGCAAGCATTGCAACTAATGAGTTAGTTGTGAGATGATGTATTACGGAACGAGTAAAGAGACTTGCCGGTAACGAGATTGAACTAGGTATTGAGATACCGACGATCGAATCTTGGGCAAGTAACATACCGATGACAAAGGGAACAACGTATGTTGTTATGCGGTCTGACCGATAAAAGATCTTCGTAGAATATGTAGGAGCCAATATGAGCATCCAGGTTCCGCTATTGGTTATTGACCAGAGACGTGTCTCGTTCATGTCTACATTGTTCTCGAACCCGTAGGGTCCGCACGCTTAAGGTTTCGATGACAGTTATATTATGAGTTTATGCATTTTGATGTACTGAAGTTTGTCAGAGTCCCGGATGTGATCACGGACATGACGAGGAGTCTCGAAATGGTCGAGACATAAAGATTGATATATTGGAAACCTATATTTGGATATCAGAAGTGTTCCGGGTGAAATCGGGATTTTACCGGAGTACCGGGAGGTTACCGGAACCCCCCGGGAGGTATATGGGCCTTAGTGGGCTTTAGTGGAAGAGAGGAGAGGTGGCCAGGGCTGGGCCGCGCGCCCCTCCCCCCTAGTCCGAATAGGACAAGGAGAGGGGGGCGGCGCCCCCCCTTCCTTCTCTCTCTCCTCTTTCCCCCTCCCGAATCCTATTCCAACTAGGAAAGGGGGGGAATCCTACTCCCGGTGGGAGTAGGACTCCTCCTGGCGCGCCCTCCTCCTGGCCGGCCGCACCCCCCCCCCCTTGATCCTTTATATACGGGGGCAAGGGGCACCCCTAGACACACAAGTTGATCCATGTGATCATATTCTTAACCGTGTGCGGTGCGCCCTTCCACCATAGTCCTCGATAATATTATAGCGGTGCTTAGGCGAAGCCCTGCGGCGGTAGTACATCAAGGTCGTCACCACGCCGTCGTGCTGACGGAACTCTTCCCCTACACTTTGCTAGATCGGAGTCCAGGGATCGTCATCGAGCTGAACGTGTGCTAGAACTCGGAGGTGCCGTAGTTTCGGTGCTTGATCGGTCGGGCCGTGAAGACGTACGACTACATCAACCGCGTTGTGCTAACACTTCCGCTGTCGGTCTACAAGGGTACGTAGATCACACTCTCTCCTCTGGTTGCTATGCATCACCATGATCTTGCGTGTGCGTAGGAATTTTTTTGAAATTACTACGTTACCCAACACACATGAGATACAATTTCAATTGTACCAAGCTTGCGCGGAAGAGACCACCAAATCAATTATTGCTGATATCGGAGATAGGAATTTTTCTTTACTTGTTGATGAGTCGAGAGATGCATCCATAAAAGAACAAATGGCTATGGTTTCAAGGTGAGTAACATTGTATTTGTTATATTAATTGTTGTTTTGTTCATCACTGATAGTAACACCTAATTGTTTGTTTGCCTATTTGTCTCATGTAGGTATGTTAACAGTCATGGGTATACGATTGAGAGATTTATTGAGATCAAGCATGTTGCTGACACAAGGGCAGCTTCTCTAAAGGCAGCTTTGGATGGTATGTTTCCTGAACATGGCTTGTCTATGTCAAAATTGAGAGGGCAAGGGTATGATGGAGCTTCTAACATGAGAGGGCAATTTCGTGGGTTGCAAAAGTTAATACAAGATGAAAATCCTTATGCATTTTATATCCATTGCTTTGCCCATCAGTTGCAGTTAGTGGTTGTTGCTGTGGCCAAGTGTTGTTCTTCTGTAACGGATTTCTTTAACCACATAACTTTGATTGTCAACACCGTCAATGCTTCTTGTAAGAGACATGATGAACTAGCCCAACAATAACAAGAAAATATTGTAATCCAATTGGAGTCAGGGGAGATTTTTTCAGGAAGAGGGAAAAATCAAGCGAGATACACGGTGGGGCACACATCATAAAACTTTGTGTCGATTTCTAACTATGTGGAAATCAGTTTTGCAAGTGTTAGAGAACATTCACGATGATGCAGAAAATTTAACACAAAGAAGCACAACAGGTGGCTTGATTTCTCAGATGGAAAGCTTTGAATTTGTTTTCATGTTGCATCTTATGATCAATCTATTGGGAAAAACTAATGAGTTGTCACAATGTTTGCAAAGGAAAGATCAAAACATTGTTCTTGCAGTGAGTTTGATTGGTGTCACATTGCAGAAACTTCAAGATATAATGGAAAATGGTTGGGATCAACTCTTGGAAGAGACGAATGAATTTTGTGTTAAACATAACATTATATTGCCTAACATGGATGATACAATTCCTGCTCGAGGTCGTTCAAGGGGGCGTGGTGGTCAAATGGTAACTTACTATCATCACTTCAGATATGAATTGTTCAATGTTGTGCATGACCAAGTTATTACTGAGTTAAATAACCGCTTTGCTGAGAGATCTACTCAATTGTTAAGATGCATTGCATGTCTTGATCCAAGGAACTCATTTGCTAATTTTGATGAAGACAAACTTGTTGAACTTGCTAAGTTGTATGTTGATGACTTCTCCACATATGAGATTTCTTTTGTCCTTAGAAACCAGCTTGGAACATTCATTGCTGATGTGAGAGCTAATCCAGATTTTGTGAGTTGTAATGACCTTGGCAATCTTGCTGTGAAGATGGTTCAAACTGGTAGACACATTGTTTTTCCTTTGGTATATTGCCTCATTGAGTTGGCATTGATTTTGCCTGTTGCAACCGCATCAGTGGAAAAAACTTTCTCAGCAATGAGTATTATCAAGACTGAGTTGAGGAATAGGATGAGTGATGATTGGCTGAATTATAGAATGGTGTGCTATATTGAGCGAGATGTATTTGCAACTATTGATGATGATGATATTGTGTATCGCTTTCAATCATATAGGTCTCGCAAAGGGCTCTTACCTCGTCGAAGTGGTACGTTTTTAAATATGTATCAATGTTAATTGTTTCACTTGATGTTCATGCCTTCTCTTATGATATTTTGCTTTTTATGCCTTGAAGGTGTTGACTCTTCTTCCACTGTTGATGAGGTTATGCGAGGCATTGATGAAGCAAACCATTGATTTGGTACTCTTTTTTTACCATGTACTGTTCTTTCAAGTTTTTATCTATTTTGTTGTACTGTTAAGCATTGAGTTTAAATTATAAATTTTTAATGCAACCGAGACATATTTTGTATGGGATATCTTTTAAGGTAGCTAAAACCCTTATGGGCGTTAAGATTTTCCCTCGCGGTGAATTTTTTTTGGCCCGGGGCTTGGTCCAATCCTGGCTCCGCCATTGTCCGTATTATCTTGCAAATCTCTATGTATCCCACTTGGACTTGATCCCGGATAGAGTTGAAGCGTCTCTTGATGTGCTTGGTTCTTTTGTGAAATATGGATTCCTTTGCCAAGGCAATTGCACCAGTATTGTCATAAAAGATTTTCATTAGACCCGATGCACTAGGTATGACACCTAGATCGGATATGAACTCCTTCATCTAGACTTGTTCATTCGCTGCTTCTGAAGCAGCAATGTACTCTGCTTCACACATAGATCCCGCCACGACGCTTTGTTTAGAACTGCTCCAACTGACAGATCCACCGTTCAATATAAACACGTATCCGGTTTCCGATTTAGAACCGTCCGGGTCAATGTCAAAGCTTGCATCGACGTAACCATTTACTACGAGCTCTTTGTCACCTCCATAAACGAGAAACATATCCTTAGTCCTTTTCAGGTATTTCAGGATGTTCTTGACTGTTGTCCAGTGATCCACTCCTAGATTACTTTGGTACCTCCCTACTAAACTAATAGCAAGGCACACATCAGGTCTGGTACACAGCATTGCATACATGATAGAGCCTATGGCCGAAGCATAGGGAACATCTTTCATTTTCTCTCTATCTTCTGCGGTGGTTGGGCATTAAGTCTTACTCAACTTCACACCTTGCAACACAGGTAAGAACCCTTTCTTTGCCTGATCCATTTTGAACTTCTTCAAAACTTTGTCAAGGTATGTGCTTTGTGAAAGTCCAATTAAGCGTCTTGATCTATCTCTATAGATCTTGATGCCCAATATGTAAGCAGCTTCACCGAGGTATTTCATTGAAAAACTCTTATTCAAGTATCCTTTTATGCTATCCAGAAATTTTATATCATTTCCAATCAATAATATGTCATCCACATATAATATTAGAAATGCTACAGAGCTCCCACTCACTTTCTTGTAAATACAGGCTTCTCCAAAAGTCTGTATAAAACCATATGCTTTGATCACACTATCAAAAAGTTTATTCCAACTCCGAGAAGTTTGCACCAGCCCATAAATGGATCGCTGAAGCTTGCACACTATGTTAGCACCGTTCGGATCGATAAAACCTTCAGGTTGCATCATATACAACTCTTCTTCCAGAAATCCATTCAGGAATGCATTCTTTACATCCATTTCCCAAATTTCATAACCATAAAATACGGCAATAGCTAACATGATTCGGACGGACTTAAGCATCGCTATGGGTGAGAAGGTCTCATCGTAGTCAACTCCTTGAACTTGTCGAAAACCTTTCGCGACAAGTCGAGCTTTGTAGACAGTAACATTACCATCAGCGTCTGTCTTCTTCTTGAAGATCCATTTATTCTCGATGGCTTGCCGATCATCGGGCAAGTCAACCAAAGTCCACACTTTGTTCTCATACATGGATCCCATCTCAGATTTCATGGCCTCAAGCCATTTTGCGGAATCTGGGCTCATCATCGCTTCATCATAGTTCGTAAGTTCATCATGGTCTAGTAACATGACCTCCAGAACAGGATTACCGTACCACTCTGGTGCGGATCTTATTCTGGTTGACCTACGAGGTTTGTTAGTAACTTGATCTAAAGTTTCATGATCATTATCATTAGCTTCCTCACTAATTGGTGTAGGTGTCACAGGAACTGATTTCTGTGATGAACTACTTTCCAATAAGGGAGCAGGTACAGTTACCTCATCAAGTTCTACTTTCCTCCCACTCACTTCTTTCGAGAGAAACTCCTTCTCTAGAAAGGATCCATTCTTGGCAACAAAAGTCTTGCCTTCGGATCTGTGATAGAAGGTGTACCTAATTGTTTCTTTTGGGTATCCTATGAAGACACATTTCTACGATTTGGGTTCGAGCTTATCAGGTTGAAGCTTTTTCACATAAGCATCGCAGCCCAAAACTTTAAGAAGCGACAACTTTGGTTTCTTGCCAAACCACAGTTCATAAGGAGTCGTCTCAACGGATTTAGATGGTGCCCTATTTAACGTGAATGCAGCTATCTCTAAAGAATAACCCCAAAATGATAGCGGTAAATCAGTAAGAGACATCATAGATCGCACCATATCTAGTAAAGTACGATTATGACATTCGGACACACCATTACGCTGTGGTGTTCCGGGTGGCGTGAGTTGCGAAACTATTCCACATTGTTTCAAATGAAGACTAAACTCGTAACTCAAATATTCTCTGATACGTCTCCAACGTATCTATAATTTTTGATTGTTCCATGCTATTATATTATCAACCTTACATGTTTTATATGCATTTATATGCTATTTTATATTATTTTTGGGACTAACCTATTAACCCAGAGCCAAGTGCCAGTTTCTATTTTTTCCTTGTTTTAGAGTATCGCAGAAAAGGAAAATCAAACGGAGTCCAATTGACCTGAAACTTCACGGAACTTATTTTTGGAAGGAAAGCAACTTGGGAGACTTGGAGCCCACGTAAGGGAAGCAACGAGGAAGCCACGAGGCAGGGGGCGTGCCCACCCCCCTGGGCGCACCCTCCACCCTCGTGGGCCCCTCATGTCTCCCCTGACGTACTTCTTCTGCCTATATATCTCCATATACCCTAAAATGATCGGGGAGCACAATAAATCGGGAGTTCCGCCGCCAGAAGCCTCCGTAGCCACCGAAAATCAATCTAGACCCGTTCCGGCACCCTGCCGGAGGGGGCAATCCCTCTCTGGTGGCCATCTTCATCATCCTGGTGCTCTCCATGACGAGGAGGGAGTAGTTCTCCCTCGGGGCTGAGGGTATGTATCAGTAGCTATGTGTTTGATCTCTCTCTCTCTCTCATGTTCTTGAGGTGGTACGATCTTGATGTATCGCGAGCTTTGCTATTATAGTTGGATCTTATGTTTCTCCTCCCCCTCTACTCTCTTGTAATGGATTGAGTTTCCCCTTTGAAGTTATCTTATCGGATTGAGTCTTTAAAGATTTGAGAACACTTGATGTATGTCTTGCCGTGCGTATCTGTGGTGACAATGGAATACCACATGATTCACTTGATGTATGTTTTGGTGATCAACTTGCGGGTTCCGCCCATGAACCTATGCATAGGGGTTGGCATACGTTTTCGTCGTGATTCTCCGGTAGAAACTTTGGGGCACTCTTTGAGATTCTATGTGTTGGTTGAATAGATGAATCTGAGATTGTGTGATGCATATCGTATAATCATACCCACGGATACTTGATGTGACATTGGAGTATCTAGGTGACATTAGGGTTTTGGTTGATTTGTGTCTTAAGGTGTTATTCTAGTACGAACTCTAGGGCTGTTTATGACACTTATAGGAAGAGCCCAACAGATTGATTGGAAGAATAACTTTGAGGTGGTTTCGTACCCTACCATAATCTCTTCGTTCGTTCTCCGCTATTACTGACTTTGGAGTGACTCCTTGTTGCATGTTGAGGGATAGTTATATGATCCAATTATGTTATTATTGTTGAGGTAACTTGCACTAGCGAAAGTATGAACCCTAGGCCTTGTTTCAACACATTGCAATACCGTTTACGCTCACTTTTATCATTTGTTACCTTGCTGTTTTTATATTTTCAGATTACAAAAACCATTATCTGCTATCCATATACCACTTGTATCACCATTTCTTCGCCGAACTAGTGCACCTATACAATTTACCATTGTATTGGGTGTGTTGGGGACACAAGAGACTCTTTGTTATTTGGTTGCAGGGTTGCTTTAGAGAGACCATCTTCATCCTACGCCTCCTACGGATTGATAAACCTTAGGTCATCCACTTGAGGGAAATTTGCTACTGTTCTACAAACCTCTGCACTTGGAGGCCCAACAACGTCTACAAGAAGAAGGTTGTGTAGTAGACATCAAGCTCTTTTCTGGCGCCGTTGCCGGGGAGGTAAGCACTTGAAGGTATATCTTTAGATCTTGCAATCGAATCTTTTAGTTTCTTGTTTTATCACTAGTTTAGTTTATAAAAGAAAATTACAAAAAAAATGGAATTAAGTTTGCCTCATACGCTTTATCTTTTTAATATCTATTGTGAGAATAAGGATTCCGATAATTGTGCTCAAGTGCTAGAAGAAGAATGCATTAGAATGTTTAGCACTAAATGTTTGAATGATGAGCATGATTGCAATGTTGTTAGTATAAATTCCTTGAATATCCATGATGCTAATGATATGCAAAGCCACAAGCTTGGGGAAGCTATGTTTGATGAAGATGATATTTTTTGTCCCCCAAGTTTTGATGAGCAAATTTATTATGATGAAAGCATGCCTCCTATTTATGATGATTATATTGATGAAGGTGGATTTGGAGAGGTCATGACTTTATTTAGTAATGATTCCACTATTCCGGAAGAGATTCCAATTGATTATGAGAACAAAGTTGCTATCTATGATGATTATTGTGATGACTTATATGCTATAAAGAATAATGATATCCATGAAACTTGTCATCATGATTTTAGTTTTCAATTGGATTATGCCTCACATGATAATTATTTTGTTGAGTTTGCTCCCACTATTATTCATGAAAAGAATTTTGTTTGTGTGGAGAGTAATAAAATTTGTATGCTTGTAGATCATGAAAAGAATGCTTTAGGTGCTTGTTATATTGTTGAATTAATTCATGATGCTACTGAAAATTATTATGAGGGAGGAACATATGCTTGTAGGAATTGTAATAATATCAAGTTTCCTCTCTATGTGCTTAAAGTTTTGAAGTTATGCTTGTTTTGCCTTCCTATGCTAGTTGATTATTGTTCCCATAAGTTGTTTGCTCACAAAATCCCTATGCATAGGAAATGAGTTAGACTTAAATGTGCTAGTCATATTCTTCATAATGCTCTCTTTATGTTACAATTCTTATCTTTTATGTGAGCATCATTGAAATCATCATGCCTAGCTAGGGGCGTTAAACGATAGCGCTTGTTGGGAGGCGACCCAATTTTATTTTTATTCCTTGATTTTTGCTCCTGTTTAGTAATAAATAATTTATCTAGCCTCTGTTTTGATTGAGTTTTTATGTTTTAATTAGTGTTTGTGCCAAGTAGAACCGTTGGGAAGACTTGGGGAAAGTCTTGTTGATCTTGCTGTAAAAAACAGAAACTTTAGCGCTCACGAGAATTGCTGCCATTGTTATTTGAAAAGTGATATTTAGTTAATTATTTTTGCATATGATTAATAGATAATTTCCTCACGTCCAGCAATTTATTTTAGAATTTTATGAGTTCCATAAGTATACGTTTGATCCATATTACTACAGACTGTTCTGTTTTTGACAGATTCTGTTTTTGATGTGTTGTTTGCTTATTTTGATGAATCTATGAGTAGTATCGGAGGGTATGAACCATAGATAAGTTGGAATACAGTAGATATTACACTAATATAAATAGAGAATGAGTTCATTACAATACCTTATGATGGTGATTTTCTTTTTTATACTAACGGAGCTTACGAGTTTTCTGTTAAGTTTTGTGTTGTGAAGTTTTCAAGTTTTGGGTAAAGATTCGATGGACTATGGAATAAGCAGTGGCAAGAGCCTAAGCTTGGGGATGACCAAGGCACCCCAAGGTAATATTCAAGGACAACCAAGAGCCTAAGCTTGGGGATGCCCCGGAAGGCATCCCCTCTTTCGTCTTCGTTCATCGGTAACTTTACTTGAAGCTATATTTTTATTTACCACATGATATGTGTTTTGCTTGGAGCGTCAATTTATTTCGTTAGGATTTGCTTGCTGTTTGAATAAAATACCAAGATCTGAAATTATTAAATGTTAGAGAGTCTTCACATAGTTACATAATTATTCAACTACTCATTGATCTTCACTTATATCTTTCGGAGTAGTTTGTCGTTGCTCTAGTGCTTCATTTATATCCTTTTAGAGCACGGTGGTGGTTTTATTTTATAGAAATAGATGAACTCTCATGCTTCACTTATATTATTTTGAGAGTCCTAAACAACATGGTAATTTGCTTTGGTTATGAAACTAGTCCTAATATGATGGGCATCCATGATGGGTATAATAAAAACTTTCATAAAAAGTGCATTGAATACTATGAGAAGTTTGATACTTGATAATTGTTTTGAGATATGGGGATGGTAATATTAGAGTCATGCTAGTGAGTAGTTGTGAATTTTAGAGATACCTGTGTTAAAGTTTGTGATTCCCGTAGCATGCACGTATGGTGAACCATATGTGATGAAGTCAGAGCATGATTTATTTATTAATTGTCTTCCTTATGAGTGGCGGTCGGGGACGAGCGATGGTCTTTTCCTACCAATCTATCCCCCTAGGAGCATGCCCGTAGTACTTTGTTTCGATAACTAACAGATTTTTGCAATAAGTATGTGAGTTCTTTATGACTAATGATGAGTCCATGGATTATACGCACTCTCACACTTTCACCATTGCTAGCCTTTCTAGTACCGCGCAACTTTCACCGGTACCATAAACCCACCATATACCTTCCTCAAAACAGCCACCATACCTACCTATTATGTCATTTCCATAGCCATTCCCAGATATATTGCCATGCAACTTACCACTGTTCCGTTTAATATGACATGCTTCATCATTATCATATTGCTTTGCATGATCATGTAGTTGACATCGTATTTGTGGCAAATCCACCGTTCATAATTCTTTCATACATGTCACTCATGAGTCATTGCACATCCTGGTACACCACCGGAGGCATTCATATAGTCATATCTTGTTCTAAGAATCGAGTTGTAATTCTTGAGTTGTAAGTAAATAAAAGTGTGATGATCATCATTATTAGAGCATTGTCCCAGTGAGGAAAGGATGATGGAGACTATGATTCCCCCACAAGTCGGAATGAGACTCCGGACGAAAATAAATAAATAAAAGAGGCCAAAGAAGTCCAAATAAAAAAAAGAAGAAAAAAGAGGCCATAAAAAAAGAGAAGGCCCAAATAAAAATGAGACAAAAAGAGAGAAGGGGCAATGCTACTATCCTTTTACCACACTTGTGCTTCAAAGTAGCACCATCCTCATGATAGAGAGTCTCCTATGTTGTCACTTGCATATACTAGCGGGAATCTTTCATTATAGAACTTGGCTTGTATATTCCAATAATGGGCTTCCTCAAAATGCCCTAGGTCTTCATGAGCAAGCGAGTTGGATGCACACCCACTAGTTTCTTTTGTTGAGCTTTCATACATTTATAGCTCTAGTGCATCCTTTGCATGGCAATCCCTACTCACTCACATTGATATCTATTGATGGACATCTCCATAGCCCGTTGATACGCCTAGTTGATGTGAGACTATATTTTTCTTTTTGTCTTCTCCACAACCACCATTCTATTCCACCTATAGTGCTATGTCCATGGCTCACGCTCATGTATTGCGTGAAGATTGAAAAGGTTTGAGAACATCAAAAGTATGAAACAATTGCTTGGCTTGTCATCGGGGTTGTGCATGATTGAAATATGTTGTGTGGTGAAGATGGAGCATAGCCAGACTATATGATTTTGTAGGGATAGCTTTCGTTGGCCGTGTTATTTTGAGAAGACATAATTTCTTTGTTAGTATGCTTGAAGTATTATTATTTTTATGTCAATATTAAACTTTTGTCTTGAATCTTATGGATCTGAATATTCTTGCCACAACAAAGAGAATTACATGGATAAATATGTTAGGTAGCATTCCACATCAAAAATTCTGTTTTTATCATTTACCTACTCGAGGACGAGCATGAATTAAGCTTGGGGATGCTGATACGTCTCCAACGTATCTATAATTTTTGATTGTTCCATGCTATTATATTATCAATCTTGGATGTTTTATATGCATTTATATGCTATTTTATATGATTTTTGGGACTAACCTATTAACCCAGAGCCCAGTTCCAGTTTCTGTTTTTTCCTTGTTTTAGAGTATCGCAGAAAAGGAAAATCAAACGGAGTCCAATTGACCTGAAACTTCACGGAACTTAATTTTGGAAGGAAAGCAACCCAGGAGACTTGGAGTCCACGTAAGGGAAGCAACGAGGAAGCCACGAGGCAGGGGGCGCACCCACCCCTCCTGGGCGCGCCCACCCCGCCTGGGCACGCCCTCCACCCTCGTGGGCCCCTCGTGGCTCCCCTGACGTACTTCTTCCGCCTATATATATATATCTCCATATACCCTAAAACGATCGGGGAACACAATAGATCGGGAGTTCCGCCATCAGAAGCCTCCGTAGCCACCAAAAACCAATGTAGACCCGTTCCGGCACCCTGCCGGAGGGGGCAATCCCTCTCCGGTGGCCATCTTCATCATCCCGGTGCTCTTCATGATGAGGAGGGAGTAGTTCTCCCTCGGGGCTGAGGGTATGTATCAGTAGTTATGTGTTTGATCTCTCTCTCTCTCTCATGTTCTTGAGGTGGTACGATCTTGATGTATCGGGAGCTTTGCTATTATAGTTGGATCTTATGTTTCTCCTCCCCCTCTACTCTCTTGTAATGGATTGAGTTTCCCCTTTGAGGTTATCTTATCGGATTGAGTCTTTAAAGATTTGAGAACACTTGATGTATGTCTTGCCGTGCGTATCTGTGGTGACAATGGGATACCACGTGATTCACTTGATGTATGTTTTGGTGATCAACTTGCGGGTTCCGCCCATGAATCCATGTATAGGGGTTGTCACACGTTTTCGTCGTGATTCTCCGGTAGAAACTTTGGGGCACTCTTTGAGATTCTATGTGTTGGTTGAATAAATGAATCTGAGATTGTGTGATGCATATCGTATAATCATACCCACGGATACTTGAGGTGACATTGGAGTATCTAGGTGACATTAGGGTTTTGGTTGATTTGTGTCTTAAGGTGTTATTCTAGTACGAATTCTAGGACTGTTTGTGACACTTATAGGAATAGCCCAACGGATTGATTGGAAAGATTAACTTTGAGGTGGTTTCGTACCCTACCATAATCTCTTCGTTCGTTCTCTGCTATTAGTGACTTTGGAGTGACTCTTTGTTGCATGTTGATGGATAGTTATATGATCCAATTATGTTATTATTGTTGAGGGAACTTGCACTAGCGAAAATATGAACCCTAGGCCTTGTTTCAACACATTGCAATACCGTTTACGCTCACTTTTATTATTTGTTACCTTGCTGTTTTTATATTTTCAGATTACAAAAACCATTATCTACTATCCATATACCACTTGTATCACCATTTCTTCGCCGAACTAGTGCACCTATACAATTTACCATTGTATTGGGTGTGTTGGGGATACAAGAGACTCTTTGTTATTTGGTTGCAGGGTTGCTTGAGAGAGACCATCTTCATCCTACGCCTCCTACGGATTGATAAATCTTAGGTCATCCACTTGAGGGAAATTTGCTACTGTCCTACAAACCTCTGCACTTGGAGGCCCAATAACGTCTACAAGAAGAAGGTTGTGTAGTAGACATAATTCTCCTCCACGATGAGATTGTAGAAACTTTAGTATCTTGTTATGATGATTTTCCACTTCACTATGAAATTCTTTGAACTTTTCAAATGTTTCAGACTTATGTTTCATTAAGTAGATATACCCATATATGCTCAAATCATCCGTGAATGTTAGAAAATAACGATATCCGCCGCGAGCCTCAATATTCATCGGGCCACATACATCAATATGTATGATTTCCAACAAATCTGTTGCTCGCTCCATAGTTCCAGAGAACGGCGTTTTTGTCATCTTGCCCATGAGGCATGGTTCGCAAGTACCAAGTGATTCCAAAAGTCCATCAGAATGGAGTTTCTTCATGCGCTTTACACCAATATGACCCAAACGGTAGTGACACAAATAAGTTGCACTATCATTATCAACTCTGCATCTTTTAGCTTCAATACTATGAATATGTGTATCTCCACTATCGAGATTAAAAAAAAATAGACCACTCTTTAAGGGTGCATGACCATAAAAGATATTACTCATATAAATAGAATAACCATTATTCTATGATTTAAATGAATAACCGTCTCGCATCAAACAAGATCCAGATATAATGTTCATGCTCAACGCTGGCACCAAATAACAATTATTTAGGTCTAATACTAATCCCGAAGGTAGATGTAGAGGTAGCATGCCGACCGCGATCACATCGACTTTGGAACCATTTCCCACGCGCATCGTCACCTCGTCCTTTGCTAATCTTCGCTTAATCGGTAGTTCCTGTTTCGAGTTGCAAATATTGGCAACGGAACCAGTATCAAATACCCAGGCACTACTGCAAGAATTAGTAAGGTACACATCAATAACATGTATATCACATATACATTTGTTCACCTTGCCATCCTTCTTATCTGCCAAATACTTGGGGCAGTTCCGCTTCCAGTGACTAGTCTGTTTGCAGTATAAGCACTCAGTCTCAGGCTTAGGTCCAGACTTGGGTTTCTTCTCTTGAGCAACAACTTGTTTGCCGTTCTTCTTGAAGTTCCCTTTCTTCTTCCCTTTACCTTTTTCTTAAAACTGGTGGTCTTGTTAACCATCAACACTTGATGCTCCTTCTTGATTTCTACCTCCGCAACCTTTAGCATTGCGAAGAGATCGGAAATTGTTTTATTCATCCCTTGCATATTATAGTTCATCACGAAGCTCTTGTAGCTTGGTGGCAGTGATTGAAGAACTCTGTCAATGACACTATCAACAGGAAGATTAACTCTCAGTTGAGCCAAGTGGTTATGGTACCTAGACATTCTGAGTATATGTTCACTAACAGAACTATTCTCCTCCAACTTGCAGCTGTAGAACTTATTGGAGACTTCATATCTCTCAATCCGGGCATTTGCTTGAAATATTAACTTCAACTCCTGGAACATCTCATATGCTCCATGACGTTCAAAACGTCGTTGAAGTCCCGATTCTAAGCCGTAAAGCATGGCACACTGAACTATCGAGTAGTCATCAGCTTTGCTCTGCCAGACGTTCATAACATCTGGTGTTGCTCCTGCAGCAGGTTTGGCACCTAGCGGTGCTTCCAGGACGTAATTCTTCTGTGCAGCAATGAGGATAATCCTCAAGTTACGGACCCAGTCCGTGTAATTGCTACCATCATATTTCAACTTTGCTTTCTCAAGGAACGCATTAAAATTCAACGGAACAACAGGACGGGTCATCTATCTACAACAACATAGACATGCAAAATACTATCAGGTACTAAGTTCATGATAAATTAAAGTTCAATTAATCAAATTATTAAAGAACTCCCACTTAGATAGACATCCCTCTAATCATCTAAGTGATCACGTGATCCATATCAACTAAACCATGTCCGATCATCACGAGAGATGGAGTAGTTTTCAATGGTGAACATCAATATGTTGATCATATCTACTATATGATTCACGCTCGACCTTTCGGTCTCCAGTGTTTCGAGGCCATATCTGCATATGCTAGGCTCGTCAAGTCTTAACCTGAGTATTCTGCATGTGTAAAACTGGCTTGTACCCGTTGTATGTGAACGTAGAGCTTATCACACCTGATCATCACGTGGTGTCTCTACACGACGAACTTTCACAACGGTGCATACTCAGGGAGAACACTTGTACCTTGAAATTTAGTGAGAGATCATCTTATAATGCTACTGTCGATCTAAGCAAAATAAGATGCATAAAAGATAAACATCACATGCAATCAATATAAATGATATGATATGGCCATCATCATCTTGTGCTTGTGATCTCCATCTCCGAAGCACCGTCATGATCACCATCGTCACCGGCGCGACACCTTGATCTCCATCATAGCATCATTGTTGTCTCGCCAACTATTGCTTCTACGACTATCGCTACCGCTTAGTGATAAAGTAAAGCAATTACAGGGTGATTGCATTGCATACAATAAAGCAACAACCATATGGCTCCTGCCAGTTGCCGATAACTCGGTTAAAAAATATGATCATCTCATACAACAAAATATAGCATCATGTCTTGACCATATCATATCACAACATGACCTGCAAAAACAAGTTAGACGTCCTCTACTTTGTTGTTGCAAGTTTTACGTGGCTGCTACGGGCTGAGCAAGAATTGTTCTTATCTACGCATCAAAACCACAACGATAGTTTGTCAAGTTAGTGATGTTTTAACCTTCTCAAGGACTGGGCATAGCCACACTTGGTTCAACTAAAGTTGGAGAAACCGACACCCGCTAGCCATCTATGTGCAAAGCACGTCGGTAGAACCAGCCTCGCGTAAGCGTACGCGTAATGTCGGTCCAGGCCGCTTCATCCAACAATCCCGCCGAACCAAAGTATGACACGCTAATAAGCAGTATGACTTGTATCGCCCACAACTCACTTGTGTTCTACTCGTGCATATAACATCTACGCATAAACCTGGCTCGGATGCCACTGTTGGGGAATGTAGTAATTTAAAAAAAATCATACGCACACGCAAGATCATGGTGATGCATAGCCACGAGAGGGAAGAGTATCGTCCACGTACCCTCGTAGACCGTAAGCGGAAGCTTTATGAGAACGCGGTTGATGTAGTCGAACGTCTTCACGATCCGATCGATCCAAGTACCGAACGCACAGCACCTCCGAGTTCAGCACACGTTCAGCTCGATGACGTCCCACGAACTCCGATACAGCAGAGCTTCACGGGAGAGTTCCGTCAGCACGACGGCGTGTTGACGGTGATGATGTTGCTACCGACGCAGGGCTTCGCCTAAGCACCGCTACGATATGATTGATGTGGATTATGGTGGAGGGGGGCACCACACATGGCTAAGGAATCAATGATCAACTTGTGTGTCTTTGGGGTGCCCCCTACCCCCGTATATAGAGGGGGGAGGAGGAGAGGGCCGGCCAAGGGGAGAGGTGCGCCCAAGGGGGGGCAATCCTACTCCAAGTAGGTTTGCCCCCTCTTTCCTAGTCCTAGTAGGAGAGGGGAAGGAAGGGGAGGAGAAGAAGAAGGAAAGGGGGGGGGCGCCCCCCTAGTTCAATTTGGTTTGGGCTAGGGGGGGCGTGCGCCCCTAGCTGGCCGCCTCTCCTCTTCCTCCACTTGGGCCCATAAGGCCCAATAACCCCCCGGGAGGTTCCGGTAACCTCCCGGTTCTCCGGTATTTATCCGATAACCCCTGGAACTCATCCGGTTAGGAAACATAACCATCTTTGATTAAGGAGCTAGTCAAGTAGAGGCATACTAGTGACATTACGTTTGTCTATGTATTCACACATGTACTAAGTTTCCGGTTAATACAATTCTAGCATGAATAATAAACATTTATCATGATATGAGGAAATAAATAATAACTTTATTATTGCCTCTAGGGCATATTTCCTTCAGGTTGCGGACGTCCGGCAATGCCTCTGTGGCGACCGAAGATGTACAACAGTGGCGACGGAGGTGGAGGGTGCGAAAGCAAGGCATGGGGGAGAAGAGGCAGAGTGGAAGGAAATGAGACCGGCAGGGGGGATTGGGTGGGCCAGGGGTGTCAGAGTCCTATGTTTCGGATGTCCGGACTCCCGCAAAGCACCCCACACTTTGTCTCCAATTTGTGGGAGAAATCACATCCGGACTGATACAGGCCCGTGCTGGATGACTTCAGCGGTCCGGACGGACGCTGGTGGTTTACAGGTCCGCCTTGGAGATGCCTAAACACATAGTAAGGGCATCTCCAACGGGGTACACCAAATCGTTTCTTAATGTTTGAACATGACGGTCCAGACACTTTTAACCATCCAACAAGGATCGTCCGCAGACACGACCAAATGTCTGAAATCCCATAAAACATATAAGTGTTTTGGGGGAGTCCAAACACACTACTGACAAACCTTGGATCCCACCAGAAACCCATTTTGCCCCCCTCCATTATCTCTCCTCTCTCCCCTGAACAAGGGGCTGATATTGGATGACAACCCCTCTATCCTATCCGTTGTTCAAGAACACATAAGGGCGTGTCGTTAGACGTATGATGTGTCTGTTTTGATGCACACCATTAAAGTTGTCTCTGCGCAAGGGTGTTGCCTCTCTCGGCATCCTAGTTGAATGGAACATATGGAAGCACGGCAACTCATGTATGTTCGACAATGCACGGCCTTCTGCTGGACACTTGACCCAGATCATCCTAGACGAGGTGAAGACCTGGGCTTTGGCCGATGCGGGAGGAATGGTGGCGATATCCCCTTACCATCCACCATAGGCATCTAGACGTATTCTTGGGGCTGAGCAACCCCTTCCTCTCTTCTGCTCATATGTAGATGCCCATCCTCGCCCCATGGTGTACAAGTCATGTATCTAACGCTATGTACTTTCTGCTTTCTATCTATCAATGAAATGATACGCTCCTGCGTATTTGTGAAGAAAAAAACATTATCCGAACATGGCAGATTTCAGATTTGATATTTGGCTAGTAACGACGTGGTCTTTTCTGAACCCATGCCGGCCTCTCCGACTCTCTTATTATGCTCCAAACCCCTGTATTATTTCTTCTTTGGTACCAGCTCAACTTTTTCTGCAAGCGACGCCGAATCCGGCCTCGAGCAGGCTGTATTTTTGCAGGAGCATGGTACTACCATTGCCACCACAGATTTGGCTTGGACTTTACAGGGAAATAGCTGGAATTTATCATTCGAAACCGCTGCATGCCTTTAACCGTACGTACGTCCCAAATAATTTCAGTACGGAATTTAAATGGCACTAAAGTTCTTTTTTTACATGGACAGGAGTTTACCGGTGACGCTTTTCGTTGGCGCAATTTCATTTCCTCATTTCTACTGCGCGATGGCCGGCGATGTGGGTATATATACAGGATAGGACTTTTTCAGCTAGCCAGGAGCTCTCGTCTCCGACGTGTCGATAACAAGGCGAGGTGCCCCCCGCGCAAAATCTGGCCGCAGCCAATCGCAGATCATGGAATCGGATGGCGCATTAGCGGTAAGCCAATCAGGGCACAGATAAGGCCGGCGGGCGGGCCCCGCTCCGCGAGCCTAAAGCGCAAAGCGCAAAGCTCACCTGCTGGGCCATGCCGCTCGCAGTCGCAGCAAATAGCCTTCCGAATCCGGTGATACTTTTTTGTCATTTCTATCTCGCAACCTTCTCGATCGTAGGTAGCAGCAAGGATCGCTCGCTGTGATTATACGGTACCGGAAGAAGCATTGCTGTTGCGCTGGAGGTGGTCTGGCTTGTACGTCTTGGTCGCGGCGGCGGCGATGGGTGGCTCCGACCAGAAGGCGGCCGGCGGCGCCGTGGGCGGCAAGGCCGCGCGCGCGTGCGACGGGTGCATGCGACGGCGCGCGCGCTGGTACTGCGCGGCCGACGACGCGTTCTTGTGTCAGGGATGTGACACGTCCGTGCACTCGGCGAACCCGCTCGCCAGGCGGCACGAGCGCCTCCGCCTGTGCGCGACGTCCCCGCTGCCGGCTGAGCGGGGGAAGGCGGTGAAGGAGTCGTCGGGGGCGACGACGTCCAAGTGCCTGGACGTCGCGCCGGCGTGGCCGAGGCGGAAGGCGCGCACGCGGCGGCCGCCGGTCAAGAGCGTCGGGCAGCTGCTGTCGAGGCGCCTCGTGGTGCCCGAGGTGGGGGCCGGTGAGTCCTCCACGTCGGACGAGCGGAGAGCGCCCGAGGAGGAGCAGCTGCTCTACCGCGTGCCGGTCTTTGACCCCGCCCTCGCCGAGTTCTGCTCGCCGCCGCCGATCGATGGCTCACGCCACAGCGAGGACGTCGAAGGCGCCGTGGAAGACGCGAAGGAGCTCACGGCCGAGCAGTCCCCCGTGCAGGAGCTCCCCGATTGTTTCGCCAGTTTCGGCCCGACGGACGCCGATCTCAGGGAGTTCGCGGCCGACATGGAAGCGCTCCTCGGCCAAGGCCTGGACGACGGCAAGGAGCTGGAGGACTCGTTCTACATGGAGGCCCCAGGGCTCATATCGCCGCCGGGGGAACACGGCGGGCGTGTAAAGGTGGAGGCCGACGGCGGCCTTGTCTCCCGAAGCAACGGCGTTCTGGCGTCTGGTCATGACCTGAAGCGGGAGTTCAACGGCAGCCCGCCGACACTGGTGGATGACGACGACAGTTTCGAGCACAAGACGTCGTCGGCGAGCAACGGAGACGGCGTTGACGATGCGCAGTTCTTGAAGAGGAGCCTGGATCTTAGGCTGAACTACGAGGCGGTCATGGAGAGCTGGGGCAGCTCGCCGTGGACCGACGGCCGGCGGCCGCCCGGCCAGCTCGACGACTTGTTGCTCCACGACCACGCGGTACATGCACGATTTTGCAACTTAATTCATTATATCCTCGAGATACAGACTGTATCTAACCATCGTTCATGGTGTAGGGCACGTGGACGGCGGGAGGAGGAGGACGGCATGGCGACGCGGCGTGGCCGCCGAGGCCGAGGACGGACGAGTGGCGGGAGGCGCGGGTGTCGCGGTACCGAGAGAAGCGGCGGACGAGGCTGTTCGCCAAGAAGATACGCTACGAGGTGCGGAAGCTGAACGCGGAGAAGCGGCCCCGGATGAAGGGCCGCTTCGTCAAGCGCACCGGCGCCGCGTGCGCCGTCACCTGACCTAGCCAGGCCGTTGCACCGTGCGTGTCGATTGCTGCGCGCGGGGTACAGATTGCGTCGTGCTCGTCAGTCACGGGCATGGCATGAAATTACACACACCCACACACAAAAATTTGTCGAAGCTGCTTTAATTAGTGTCTATTTTGTTCGTCAGGAATGATTTTGTCCTTTTTCGTTTCTTTCCTTGGTGATTCCGGCAGTGGAGAAGGGCCGGGAACAGAACGTTTAGCTCACCTTGAGAAATGGTTTTGGGTTGGTGGTTTTTGCGACCTTTTTTTCTCTCGTCTCTACTGTCAGAGATGAGAGAAGGATAGGTGGTTCTGCGTGCATGTTATGGTTGCACTTGTACACTTGTACATTTGTACATTATTGTAATAAATTAACATATATAAATTGGTTGCAACTCTTGTATGTACCATATATATCAGCAGGTCAGCTATACATAATACAGTACTCCCTCCGTCAATAAATGTCACTGACTCTTTTTTTAGGGAAATAAGTGTCACTGGCCTGTTTGGATTGTGATCATCTTTGCCATATATTGCCATATGATTTTTTGTCACACTTGCCACATTTGCCTTAGTTGAGTTGCTCAAATTATTAGTCACACTTTGGCTTGGCTAAGGGAATCTTGCCACACTTTTTATGTCTATAACATGTGTGGTTCACTACTCATAAAAAAAATCCTTGCCTTAGGTGTGGTTAGAACCAATCCAACTGGAAAGCGGCTGTGCGCGATTCCGGTTCATGCGATGATGGCACTTCAGATCCCACACAAGACTATCACAGCTTTGACAAAGATTTGTCGCGGCTTCCTTTGGTGTGGGAAAATGGAAGCTCATGGAGGGAATTGCGCAGTGGCATGGGACTCAATTTGCCGACCCAGATGGGCGGGTGGCCTTGGCATACCGAACCTAAGATGGTTGAGCACTGCACTGTTGGCGAGATGGCCGTGGTTGCAACGCACTGACCAGTCCCGGCCCTGGGCTCAGTTAAAGATCTCGGCCCCGGCCGAATCAATGGCGCTCTTTCGCGCGGCGGCTGCAACATTCGTGGGCGATGGCACGACAACGCTCTTCTAGGAAGATAGATGGCTTGAGGGCTATCGGATCGAGGAGCTGGCGCCACTCCTTTACAAAGAAATACCAGGACAAATCAGGGCGACTCGCACGGTGGCTGTTGCTCTGGTGGATCAAAATTGGGCAGCGGAAGTGGGGCCAAACCTGTCTACAACCATGCTTCGACAATTCCTCGACCTATGGCAGCGTGTGGAACGGCTCAACATCCAACCGACATCAAGCGACACCGTCTACTGGGCTTGGGAGAAGGACGACAAGTTTTCGGCGAGATCGGTTTACGCGGCCAAGTTCGCCGACCTCCAAGTCACTCCTACGGCTGATTTCACCTGGAAGTCTAAGGCGCCGCTACGCAAGCGTTTCTTCGTTTGGTTGGCCATCAAGGACAGGTGCTGGACCTCAGATAGATTAGCACGGCGGGGCCTCCCACACCAAGCCTCATGTCCCCTCTGTAGCCAGCACGACGAAACAATGACACACATCATGATCGGATGTGTTTTTGCTCGGGAGGTTTGGACAAAGGTTTGCCTTGCCCCGGGCCAGCCAGACCGGGCACCAACGACGAACGAGACGCTGCCTGACTGGTGCCTTCGACAAGAGGACTATGGGAAACACAAGAAACTCGCAAGGCCAATTTGCATTCTCGTCCTCTAGGAGCTGTGGACACACCGAAACGCTGTGGTGTTTGACGGAGCAACGCCTGCCACTCGTCAGGTCCTACGAAACATACAGAGAGAAGCCCAAGCATGGATGCTTGCTGGTCTACTGAAGGGAGAAGTCGAGGCATTTTTGGACGGCCTTGAGGTGTGGGTCAGGGCCGAGTAGTTCGCTTAAGATGTTGCGGAGTGGATCAAATCCACTTGTAAATACTCGTGTAACTTTCCGAACATGGAGGGAGTCTTTTCCCTTTCCTCTTTAATATATGATACGCACACTCGTGCGTATTCAAGAAAAAAAAGAACCAAACACCTACCTAACTTGATCAAATTTGCCTAAAGTTAGGTGTGACAAAGTGTGGCAAGGTGTGGCTGGGAACCAAACAGCCCCTTAGTGCGCATGATACACTACTATGTTCCCTTGCCACTAAGCTACCCCTAGTTCTTCAACGACACTTATTTTGGGACGGAGGGAGTATATGCCCTCAATTTTTTTACACACCCTACATGTGTCTAATGAAGATAGAATGCAAAGTTTCATCTCTTTCGGAGCTCGTTTACCTGCTATTTCTTACACGAGAGGGTTGTCCTACCACTTTTAGTTGCCAGCAAGTCATTTAATGTCTCGAAAATGGAAAATTAACTCAAAAAGTCCTAAAATTTGGTCATGGGGATTTTGATAGTGTGTACTAATCTCTGAGAAAGTTTGGATCTAAAATGATTTCAAGAAATGAAGTTTGATTTAACCGAGGCAAAGCATATAATAAATGCAGGGTCTGTAAACCATATATCCAAACCGTAAATGAGCTCCGTCAGGGACGAAACTTTGCATTCGGTTTCATCTTCGTCGGGGTTTGGGTATACGGTTCAAGCGTTTTAACTAAGGCAAAGCATATGGGAAGGCTCCGGAACTTGGGTTGGGTTAGAAAAATTCAAACTGGGCTGAAAATATTGTGCCGGTAAAGACATCTACCGGGCCAGGCCAAGATGGCCGAATTTCGGCCAAAAATCAGAACTCTGCTTGTGGCAGGTCTGCAAAGCCGCCTGCCACTCTAAAGTAGCAGTGGCAGGCCTTCTGTCTCACCCGTCGCACCGCCAAAAATTATCCACACACATGCACGACCCTCCCCACCACTTCACTCACTCACTCACTCACTCTCGCTCTCCCATCTCTTCCTTCGCCGCCATCGCCTCGTCCTCGCCGCCCACATCGCCCTCGCTGTCTACAGCCGCCGTCAGCCTCGTCATCCTTGTCGCCGCCCACGTCGCCCTTGCGCCTGCCTCGGCCAGTAAGCCATGGCCGTCCTCGCCTCTCATTCCACAATCACCCACACCCATGGCCACGGTCACCACCAACACCACCCACAGCTGCCACCCACACCCATGGTCGTGGCCCCCACTCACATGAAGGAAATATGCCCCAGATGCAATAATAAAGTTGTTATTTATATTTCCTTATATCATGATAAATGTTTATTATTCATGCTAGAACTGTATTAACCGGAAACTTAGTACATGTGTGAATACATAGACAAACAGAGTGTCACTAGTATGCCTCTACTTGACTAGCTCGTTAATCAAAGATTGTTAAGTTTCCTAGCCATAGACATGAGTTGTCATTTGATGAACGGGATCACATCATTAGAGAATGATGTGATTGACTTGACCCATCTGTTAGCTTAGCACTTTGATCGTTTAGTTTATTGTTATTGCTTTCTCCATAACTTATACATGTTCCTATGACTATGAGATTATGCAACTCCCGAATACCGGATGAACACTTAGTGTGCTATCAAACGTCACAACGTAACTGGGTGATTATAAAGATGCTCTATAGGTGTCTCCGATGGTGTTTGTTGAGTTGGCATATATCGAGATTAGGATTTGTCACTCCGTGTATCGGAGAGGTATCTCTGGGCCCTCTCGGTAATGCACATCACTATAAGCCTTGCAAGCAATGTGACTAATGAGTTAGTTACGGGATGTAGCATTACAGAACGAGTAAAGAGACTTGCCGGTAACGAGATTGAACTAGATATTGAGATACCGACGATCGAATCTCGGGCAAGTAACATACCGATGACAAAGGGAACAACGCATGTTGTTATGCGGTTTGACCGATAAAGATCTTCATAGAATATGTAGGAACCAATATGAGCATATAGGTTACACTATTGGTTATTGACCGTACATGAGTCTCGGTCATGTCTACATAGTTCTCGAACCCGTAGGGTCCGCACGCTTAACGTTCGGTGATGATCGGTATTATGAGTTTATGTGTTTTGATGTACCGAAGGTAGTTCGCAGTCCCGGATATGATCACGGACATGACGAGGAGTCTTGAAATGGTCGAGACATAAAGATCGATATATTGGAAGCCTATGTTTGGACATCGAAATGGTTCCGGGTGAGTTCAGGCATTTACCGGAGTACCGGGGGTTACCGAAACCCCCGGGGAGTATATGGGCCTTATTGGGCCTTAGTGGAATAGAGGAGAGGAAGGCCAAGGTGGAGAGCGCGCCCCCCTAGCCCAATCCGAATTGGGTGGGGGGTCGCCCCCTTCCTTCCCTCTCTCTTCCCCTTCCTTCTCTCCTACTCCAACTAGGGAAAGGGGGAATCCTACTCCCGGTGGGAGTAGGACTCCCCCTAGGACGCACCATAGATAGGGCCGGCCCTCCCCTCCTCCACTCCTTTATATACGGGGGAGGGGGCACCCCATAGACACACAAGTTGATATCTTAGCCGTGTGCGGTGCCCCCCTATTTTTTTGAAACTATGATCTTTTTATAGCAAATTCGGAAACTATATGACCTAAAGTGTTATTTGTAAAACTATGACCCCGTCGGCCTTTTTTAGGCCGAAGACCAACTTTTCGGTCAGCACTAGGCCGAAATAGACTTTTCAGTCTCCTAATGGCCGAAGATGGGCGCAGCTGGGCCGAAGAGCTGTTTTCGGCTTTGCTCGGGCCGAAGACCACTCTTCGGTCATCTTTTGGCCGAAGAGCTCATAAGCACACTGCTGCGCACTCCGGCGTACGGCACCGACGACCTGAACGTGTGCACACACGTTAGCTGCACCGAGATTCTATGCCGATGCATGTGTTTAGTACGTGGGCAGCTCGCCGGCTGGCTGGTTGTGTGCACGTATTTGTATACATACGCGTGCTTGCCGGCTGGACTATATCGGGTACATATATTGTACTGGTATTTCAGCCATTACTTCTCCGCCAATACATGTGCGCACGTTGGCGGCATGCGTGTGTGCTAGTACGTATGCACCAAGTCCTGATGCATGCATTGCTATCTCGGTCCTGATGCATGCATTAGCCACACATGAACCACATGCAATACCGATCAGCCCTTCGATGCATCAGTCTAGCATCATATGTACGCTACGCATGCATCGATTGCCGGCCGGGCGCTCTTCGGCCAAAAGATGACCGAAGAGTGGTCTTCGGCCAAAGCAAAGCCGAAAACAGCACTTCTGCCCATCTATGCCTGTCTTCGGCCATTAGGAGACCGAAGAGTCTACTTCGGCCTAGTGCTGACCAAAAAGTTGGTCTTCGGCCTAAAAGAGGCCGACGGGGTCATAGTTTTGCAAATAACACATTAGGCCATATAGTTTCCGAATTTGCTATAAAAAATGTCATAGTTTCAAAAAAAAATCGTGGCCCCCTTCACGGATTTCCACCTCGGTCATATCGTTGTAGTGCTTAGGCGAAGCCCTGCGTCGGTAACTTCGTCATCACCGTCATCATGCCGTCATGCTGACGAAGCTCTCCCCTGACACTCAGCTGGATCTAGAGTTTGTGGGACGTCGTCGAGCTGAACGTGTGCAGATCGCGGAGGTGCCGTACCTTCGGTGCTAGGATCGGTTGGATCGTGAAGACGTACGACTACATCAACCACGTTGTCATAACGCTTCCGCTTACGGTCTACGAGGGTATGTAGAAAACACTCTCCCCTATTGTTGCTATGCATCACTGATGTCTACTACACAACCTTCTTCTTGTAGACGTTGTTGGGCCTCCAAGTGCAGAGGTTTGTAGGACAGTAGCAAATTTCCCTCAAGTGGATGACCTAATGTTTGTCAATCCGTAGGAGGCGCAGGATCAAGATGGTATCTCTCAAGCAACACTGCAACCAAATAACAAAGAGTCTATTGTGTCCCCAACACACCCAATACAATGGTAAATTGTATAGGTCCACTAGTTTGGCGAAGATATGGTGATACAAGTGGTATATGGATGGTAGATATAGGTTTTTGTAATCTGAAAATATAAAAACAGCAAGGTAACTAATGATAAAAGTGAGCACAAACGGTACTGCAATGCGTTGAAACAAGGCCTAGGGTTCATACTTTCACTAGTGCAAATTCTCTCAACAATAATAACATAATTGGATCATATAACTATCCCTCAACATGCAACAAAGAGTCACTCCAAAGTCACTAATAGCGGAGAACAAACGAAGAGATTATGGTAGGGTACGAAACCACCTCAAAGTTATCATTTCTGATCGATCTATTTAAGAGTCCGTAGTAAAATAACATGAAGCTATTCTTTCCGTTCAATCTATCATAGAGTTCATACGAGAATAACACCTTAAGACACAAATCAACCAAAACCCTAATGTCACCTAGATACTCCAATGTCACCTCAAGTATCCGTGGGTATGATTATACGATATGCATCACACAATCTCAGATTCATCTATTCAACCAACACAAAGAACTTCAAAGAATGCCCCAAAGTTTCTACCAGAGAGTCAAGACGAAAACGTGTGCCAACCCCTATGCATAGGTTCATGGGCGGAACCCGCAAATTGATCACCAAAACATACATCAAGTGGATCACATGATATCCCATTGTCACCATAGATAAGCACGTGCAAGACATACATCAAGTGTTCTCAAATCCTTAAAGACTCAATCTGAAAAGATAACTTCAAAGGGAAAACTCAATCCATTACAAGAGAGTAGAGGGGGAGAAACATCATAAGCTCCAACTATAATAGCAAAGCTCGCGATACATGAAGATCGTATCACCTCAAGAACATGAGACAGAGAGAGATCAAACACATAGCTACTGGTACATACCCTCAGCCCCAAGGTGAACTACTCCCTCCTCGTCATGGAGAGCGCCGGGATGATGAAGATGGCAACCGGAGAGGGATTCCCCCCTCCGGCAGGGTGCCGAAACGGGTCTAGATTGGTTTTTGGTGGCTATGGAGGCTTCTGGCGGTGGAACTCCCGATCTATTCTGCTCCCCGAAGTTTTTAGGGTATATGGATATATATAGGAGGAAGAAGTACGTCGGTGGATCTCCGGGCTGTCCACGAGGCAGGGGGCGCGCCCCCACCCTCGTGGGTAGCCCGGGACTCTTCTGGTCCATCTCCGATACTCCGTGGGCTTCGTCTGGTCCGAAAATAAGTTTCGTGAAGTTTCAGGTCAATTGGACTCCGTTTGATTTTCCTTTTCTGCGATACTCTAAAACAAGGAAAAAATAGAAACTGGAACTGGGCTCTAGGTTAATAGGTTAGTCCCAAAAATCATATAAAATAGCATATAAATGCATATAAAACATCCAGGGTTGATAATATAATAGCATGGAACAAACAAAAATTATAGATACGTTGAAGACGTATCAATCACCTAGATGGATCTTGCGTGTGTGTAGGAATTTTTTTAAAATTACTGCGTTTCCCAACAGTGGTATCAGAGCGAGGTCTATACATAGATGTTATATGCACGAGTAGAACACAAAGGAGTTGTGGGCGTGGGTATATACATATTGCTTGCCATCACTAGTTGATTCTTGATTTAGCGGTATTGTTGGATGAAGCGGCTCAGACAGACATTACACGTACGCTTACGCGAGACTGGTTCTACCGACGTGCTTCGCACAAAGGTGGCTAGTGGGTGTCAGTTTATCCAACTTTAGTTGAATCGGATTCGATGAACAAGGTTCTTTCTGAAGATAAAAAAGCAATCACTATACCGTGTTGTGGTTTTTGATGCGTAGGTAAGAACAGTTCTTACTCAGCCCGTAGCAGCCACGTAAAACTTGCAACAACAAAGTAGAGGACATCTAACTTGTTTTTGCAGGGCATGTTGTGATGTGATATGGTCAAGACATGATGCTAAATTTTATTGTATGAGATGATCATGTTTTGTAACAGAGTTATCGGCAACTGGCAGGAACCATATGGTTGTCGCTTTATTGTATGAAATGCAATCTCCATGTAATTGCTTTACTTTATCACTAAGCAGTATGCTTCCATGGAGATCAAGGTGTCAAGCCGGTGATGATGGTGATCATGATGGTGCTTTGGAGATGGAGATCAAAGGCACAAGATGATGATGGCCATATCATATCACTTATATTGATTGCATGTGATGTTTATCATTTATGCATCTTATTTTGCTTAGTTCGGCGGTAGAATTATAAGATGATCACTCACTAAATTTCAAGGTACAAGGGTTCTCCCTGAGTATGCACCGTTGCTACAGTTCGTCGTGCCGAGACACCACGTGATGATTGGGTGTGATAAGCTCTATGTTCACATACAACGGGTGCAAGCCAGTTTTGCACACGTGGAATACTCGGGTTAAACTTGACGAGCCTAGGATATGCAGATATGGCCTCGGAACACTGAGACCGAAAGGTGGAGCGTGAATCATATAGTAGATATGATCAACATAGTGATATTCATCATTGAAAACTACTCCATCTCATGTGATGATCGGACATGGTTTAGTTGATATGGATCACTTAGATGATTAGAGGGATGTCTATCTAAGTGGGAGTTCTTAAGTAATATGATTAATTGAACTTTAATTTAGCATGGACTTAGTACCTAATAGTATTTTGCATGTCTATGTTATTATAGATAGATGGCCCGTGCTATTGTTCCGTTGAATTTTAATGCGTTCCTAGAGAAAGCTAAATTGAAAGATGATGGGAGCAACTACACGGACTAGGTCCATGATACGTCTCCAACGTATCTATAATTTTTGATTGCTCCATGCTATTATATATTCTGTTGTGGATGTTTAATGGGCTTTATTATACACTTTTATATTATTTTCGAGACTAACCTATTAATCCAAGGCCCAGTGCAAATTGCTGTTTTTTTGCCTATTTCAGTGTTCTGCAGAAAAGGAATATCAAACGGAGTCCAAACGGAATGAAACCTCCGGGAGAGTGATTTTTGGAACAAACGTGATCCAGAGGACTTGGAGTGGACGTCAAGAAAGAACCGAGGAGGCCACGAGGCAGGGAGGCGCGCCTGCCCCCCTGGGTGCACCTCCCACCCTCGTGGGCCCCTCGTGGCTCTCTTGACCGACTTCCTTCGCCTATATATACTCATATACCCTGAAAACATCCAGGAGCACCACGAAACCCTATTTCCACCGCCGCAACCTTCTGTACCCAAGAGATCCCATCTTGGGGCCTTTTCCGGCACTAAGCCGGAGGGGGCATTGATACGTCTCTGTCGTATCTACTTTTCCAAACACTTTTGCCCTTGTTTTGGACTCTAACTTGCATGATTTGAATGGAACTAACCCGGACTGACGCTGTTTTTAGTAGAATTACCATGGTGTTATTTATGTGCAGAAACAAACGTTCTCAGAATGACCTGAAACTTCATGGAGCCACTTTTTAGAAAATAAGAAAAATACCTGCAAAAGATGAAGGCCAGGGGCCCACCACCTCTCCACGAGGGTGGGAGGTGTGCCCCTACCTCGTGGGCCCCCTGTTGCCTCTCCGACTCCAACTCCAACTCCATATATTGTGTTTCGGGGAGAAAAAATTAGGGAGAAGAAATCATCGCGTTTTACGATACGGAGCCGCCGCCAAGCCCTAAAACCTCTCGGGAGGGCTAATCTGGAGTCCGTTCGGGGCTCCAGAGAGGGGAATCTGTCGCCATCGTCATCATCAACCATCCCCCATCACCAATTTCATGATTCTCACTGCCGTGCGTGAGTAATTCCATCGTAGGCTTGCTGGACAGTGATGGGTTTGATGGGATCTATCATGTAATCGAGTTAGTTTTGTTAGGGTTTGATCCCTAGTGTCCACTATGTTCTGAGATTGATGTTGCTATGACTTTGCTATGCTTAATGCTTGTCACTAGGGCCCGAGTGCCACGATTTCAGATCTGAACCTATTATGTTTTCATCAATATATGAGTGTTCTTGATCCTATCTTGCAAGTCTATAATCATCTATTATGTGTTATGATCCGTTAACCCCGAAGTGACAATAATCGGGATACTTACCGGTGATGACCGTAGTTTGAGGAGTTCATGTATTCACTATGTGTTAATGCTTTGTTCCGGTTCTCTATTAAAAGGAGGCCTTAATATCCCTTAGTTTCCGTAAGGACCCCGCTTCCACGGGAGGGTAGTACAAAAGATGTCATGCAAGTTCTTTTCCATAAGCACATATGACTATGTTTGGAATACATGCCTACATTATATCAATGAACTGGAGCTAGTTCTATGTCACCCTAGGTCATGAGTGTTACATGATGAACCGCATCTGGCATTATTCTCCATCACCGATCCATTGCCTACGAGCTTTGGACATATTGTTCTTCGATTATTTACTTTCCCGTTGCTATTGCTATCATCACTACGAAATACCAAAAACATTGCTTTTACTACCGTTACCTTTTGTTACCGTTATCACTACTATCATATTACTTTGCTACTAAATACTTTGCTGCAGATATTAAGTTTCCAGGTGTGGTTGACTTGACAACTCAGCTACCAATACTTGAGAGTATTCTTTGGCTCCTCTTGTGTCGAATCAATAAATTTGGGTTGAATACTTTACCCTAGAAAACTGTTGCGATCCCCTATACTTGCGGGTTATCAAGACAATTTTCTGGTGCCGTTGCCGGGGAGCATAGCTCTATTCTTTGAGTCACTTGGGATATATATCTGCTTATCATTATTAAGAACTTGAGAGATCCAAAAACCAAGATCTATCCCTCAACTACGAGGGGAGGTAAGGAACTGCCATCTAGCTCTGGACTTGATTCACCTTCTGTTATGAGTAAGCTTGCGACACCTACACCTGCTTCTGCTATTCGTTCTGATATGTCGCATGTTATTGATGATGCCAGTTCTGCTATGCATGATACTTATGATGAAACTACCTCTATGCCTGATACTACTGTGCCACTTAGGGATTTTCTTGATGAACAACTTGCTAGGGCTAGAGAGATTGAAAATATTGAATCTGATGATACTGATGAAAGTGATGATGAAGAATCACTTCTTATTCCTAAGGGTTATGTTTTTGATCAAGAAGCTTCTTTAGCTATTTTAGCTTGCAAAAATATAAATGAACTCAAAATATTATTAGCTAAATGGAGTAAGCAATCTCTAAATGCTAGAATGAAACCTGACCCTGCTTTTGCTACTTCACCTATCTTTGTTACCAATAAGGATTATGAATTCTCTGTTGATCCTGATATAATTACTTTGGTTGAATCTGATCCTTTCATTGTTATGAATCTGAAACTATTGTGGCACATCTTACTAAACTGAATGATATAGCCACCCTGTTCACTAAAGATGAGAGAACTCGTTACTTTTATATCCTTAAAATATTTCCGTTCTCATTAAAGGGTGATGCTAAGATATGATTTAATTCTCTTGATCCTGGTTGTGTGCGTAGTCCCCAGGATATGATTTATTACTTCTTTGCTAAATATTTCCCTGCTCATAAGAAACAAGCTGCTTTAAGGGATATATATAATTTTGTGCAAATTGAAGAAGAGAGTCTCCCACAAGCTTGGGGGAAGCTTCTCCAATTACTTAATGCTTTGCCTGATCATCCTCTTAAGAAAAATAAAATACTTGATATCTTTTATAATGGACTAATCGATGCCTTCAGAGATTACCTGGATAGTTGTGCTGGTTCTGTTTTCAGGGAAAGAACACCGGATGAAGCTGAAATTCTATTGAATAATATGTTGACAAATGAAAATAATTGGACACCTCCGGGGCCAATTCCTGAGCCTATTCCTAAACCAACTCCAAAGAAGAGGGGTGTTCTATTTCTCAGTCCCGAAGATATGCAAGAGGCAAAGAAATCTATGAAAGAAAAAGGTATTAAAGCTGAAGATGTTAAGAATTTACCTCCTACTGAAGAAATACATGGTCTTAATTTACCGCCTATTGAAGAAACATTTAATCTTAATTCATTACCTATTGAAGAAACTCATGGTCTTGATAACCCGACACAGGTAGTAAAGGTAAATTATCTCTATAGATATGATAAAGCTGAAATCCCATTTACTAAATTTGCTAGCCCATGCTTAGATGAGTTTGATAAATTTATGGCTAAGCAAGAAGACTTTAATGCTTATTTTGGTAGACAATTGAAATACAATTCAAATATGCTTGAACACTTGGGTGATTATATGGCTAATGTCAAAGGTGAACTTAAACTTATTAGTAAACATGCTTCTATGGTTACCACTCAAGTAGAACAAGTACTTAAAGCCCAAAATGATTTGCTCAATGAATTGAATAGTAAAGATAATGATAATGATGTTAGAGTGGCTACTAGAACTGGTAGAATGACTCAGGAACCTTTGTATCCCGAAGGCCACCCTAAGAGAATTGAGCAAGATTCGCAGAGAAATAATATAGATGTACCTAGTTCTTCTAAAAAGAAGAAAAAGAAAAATGATAGGACTTTGCATGCTTCTAGTGATCCTATTGTTGAAACACCTGAGAATCCAGATGATATTTCTATTTCTGATGCTAAAACTCAATCTGGTAATGAACCTGAAACTAGTAATAATGCTAATGATAATGTTCATGATATGCTCAACCTAGTAATGATAATGATATAGAAATTCAACCTGCTGTTGATCTTGATAACCCACAATCATAGAATCAACGTTATGATAAGAAAGATTTTGTTGCTAGGAAACATGGTAAAGAAAGAGAGCCCTGGGTTCAGAAACCCATGCCTTTTCCTCCCAAACCATCCAAGAAAAAGGATGATGAGGATTTTGAGCGCTTTGCTGAAATGATTAGACCTATCTTTTTGCGTATGCGATTAACTGATATGCTCAAAACAAATCCTTATGCTAAGTACATGAAAGATATTATTACAAATAAAAGAAAGATACCGGAAGCTGAAATTGCCACCATGCTTGCTAATTATAATTTTAAGGGTGGAATACCAAAGAAACTTGGAGATCCAGGAGTACCCACTATACCATGCTCTATTAAAAGAAACTATGTTAAAACTGCTTTATGTGATCTTGGAGCCGGTGTTAGTCTTATGCCTCTCTCTTTATATCGTAGACTTGATTTAAATAAGTTGACACCTACTGAAATATCTTTGCAAATGGCTGATAAATCAACTGCTATGCCTGTCGGTATTTGTGAGGATGTGCCTGTTGTAGTTGCAAACGTTACTATTTTAACGGACTTTGTTATTCTTGATATTCCCGAGGACGATAGTATGTCTATTATTCTTGGAAGACCCTTTTTAAATACTATAGTGGCTATTATTGATTGCACTAAAGGCAATGTTACTTTTCATGTTAATGGTAATGAGCATACAGTATACTTTCCGAGGAAACAACCTCAAGTTCATAGTATCAACTCTATTGGAAAAATTCCATCGATTATATTTGGAGGTTTTGAATTTCCTCTTCCTACTGTCAAGAAGAAATATGATATTCTTATTATTGGGGAGGTGCATATCCACATTGAGGTAACATAGTGTTATTCGAAATTTCTCCGGTTCCATGTTATTCGGAATGAGTTCGTTGACAAGACTTGATCAACCTTGTTAGTGGATTCCTTTTGATGATCATGAGATGGATGAAACTAGAAGGCACAACCTTCTGTACCCCACTTTTACTTTCTGATATTTATATTAAATAAAATAAAAACAAATATTTTTCTGTCTGTTATCTGATTATCCGTGCAATATAAAAATACCTCAAACATAAAAGTTCTCCAAATGCCCTGAAATTTAAATATGATTTTTTCTAGAATATTTGAGAATATTTGGCACTAAGAACACAGTAGGGGGGTCAACCACCTGCCCACGAGGGTGGAGGGCGCGCCCCGTGCCTCGTGGGCCCACGGTGGCCCTCCTCCGCTTATCCTTTCACCCACACACTCCTTTTCCTCCCACAAACACGAATATCCAGCTCAAGCACGAGTTCTAGCTCACTTTGCTGCCATTTTCGATCTCTTTGCTCAAAGCACCTCTCACAAAACTTCTTGGGGAGATTGTTCCTTGGTATGTGACTCCTCCATTGGTCCAATTAGTTTTTGTTCTAGTGCTTTATTCATTGCAAAATTTTGCTGCTTAGGTGACCCTGTTCTTGAGCTTGCATGTCAAATTTATATGGTCAAAAGTAGTTTTGATGCATGATATAGGCCCTAGGCACTTGTAGGAGTAGTTGCTATCAATATTATTGAGTTTGGTTTACTTTTATTTTGAAGTTACTAAAAAATTTCAGAATTTTTCAGAGGAAGAAATATGCTTAGGGAAATGTTCCAAGGTGGTTCTTCAAAGAAGCAAGGACCCAGGCTTGCAATGCGTGATGCTGATGACGAGCCACCAAGAGACGCTCTAGTGCGTCCTTGTGAATGGACTTCTGAGAACTTTATGGATCGAGCGGGAATTAAGGATGAATTCAATGCATATTTGCATAATGCTGATCTCGTGAGCTTCGAGGAAGAGAAGTGCAGCCAGTATCATAACCTCACCAGTACCTTTGTGAGGAGGTTTGAATTTTCAACTTCACGTAATTCTCCAACTGTCCTGTTTGATCTTTATGATAATTCTTACACTGTGGACTTAGAGGATTTTACAACTGCATGCAAACTTCCATAATGTGGTAGTATAAGGGATCTTCGCAAATCTGAATTTAGAGATTTTCTTGCTAGCATAACTGTGGGAGAATCTAGAGATATTACACAAGCTACCATAGGGATCATTCACTTTCCTACTATACATTATTTTGCTCTCTTCATAGGTAGATGCATAAATGGTAAAGATGAAGCATGTCACATGTGTGTCCCTGACCTCAGTATTCTTAGGAGTGCTGTGTTAGGAGACAAATCTTATAATTTGGGATCCATTGTTGCATGTAGGTTGCATCTTAATAGATTTAATGGAGATTTCTTCGGTGGGATTTATGCAACCCGCATAGCTAATTTTCTTGGTGTAGCCATACGCGAAGATGATATTGAATTACCTCCTGCTTATGTAGATTTTAATGCTATGGTTCACCACCAGTTTGTTGAGAGGAACGAATCACCTCTCCAGTATCGACTAATCTTTGACAGACGCCGTGCTGTCCATATTACTCTCCCTGCTCCTGCCTTCTTTTATTATCAGGCAAGAGGAAGATATACTATTACCATAGAGGAGGTAGATGAGTATGAGAGGAGAGAGGAGGCCGCTCATCGCCGCGCTGCAGCTCAGCAGGCGATAGTTGCTGCATCGCAGTACGGCCCCAGCTACTATTATGGATATCCGCCAGGCCAGCCATGGCCATAGACCAACTTAGGCCAAAAGCCTAAGCTTGGGGGAGTACGTATTTCCCATCGACATTACATTTATATTCACACACTCATTGCTAGATGTCGGTGCTCATACTTTTTCATTGTATCATCCATGCTAGTTTATTTTCCTTTTTATGCTTTCTTCTTGTGTGTTTAATAAACCTTAAGAAAAACCAAAAAAAAATAGTTGTAGCTTTTAATCAGTTTAATTTCCATGCTTGTAGTAGTAATTAAAAAGAAAATCCCAAAAGATTTCCTATTCTTCTTTTACTTGTTGGGAGCTTTCCCGTGTAAATATTTTTATTTCTTTTCTTCCCTTTGGGGGTCGATAGGAGAAGACCATGATTAAATTGTTGAAGTGGCTCTTATATGCATTATTGTTTATCTGACAAAAGAGCCCATATTGCCTTGTCTTCTCTTGTTTATTGAATGACTGCAGATTCCAGCTTAGTCCAATGCACGTTCACTATTATTATTATTTACATAATTCGATCATGCAAGTGAAAGGCAATTATGATGTCATATGATGGACTGGCTGAGATGAGAAAAGCTGGTATGAACTCGACCTCTTTTGTTTTTGTAAATATGATTAGTTCATCATTCCTGATTCAGCCTATTATGAATAAACATGTTTGCAATGACAACTAGAGATCATAGTTTCTTATGCCATGCTTGATTAGCTATGAATTATAATGGTTTACCTTGCGTGCCAACATGCTATTGAGATAGTTATGATGTGGTATGATAGGGTGGTATCCTCCTTTGAATGATTTAAGTGACTTGACTTGGCGCATGTTCACGCATGTAGTTGAAATAAAATCAACATAGCCTTCACGATATTTATGTTCATGGTGGATTATATCCTACTCATGCTTGCATTCGATGTTGATTAATTTTAATGCATGTTCATGACTGTTGTCGCTCTCTAGCTGGTCGCTTCCCAGTCTTTTGCTAGCCTTCACCTGTACTAAGCGGGAATACTGCTTGTGCATCCAAACTCCTTAAACCCCAAAGTTATTCCACAAGAGTCCACTATACCTACCTATATACGGTATCTACCTGTCGTTCCAAGTAAGTTTGTATGTGCCAAACTCTAGACCTTCAAATAAATATCCTATTTTGTATGCTCGAATAGCTCATGTATCAACTAGGGCTGTCTGTATCTTCCATGTTAGGCGGGTTATTCTCAAGAGGAGTGGACTCTGCTGCTCACTCACGAGATAAATGGCTGGTCACCGAGATGCCCAGTCCCATGCTTTATGCACACTAAATCAAAATAATTGCAAACAAAACTCCCCCTGGGACTCTTGTTAGTTGGAGGCACTCGTTGTTTCGAGAAAGCCATGGATTGATGCTTGTTGGTGGAAGGTGGGGTATAAACTTTACCATTCTGTTTGGGAACCGCCTATAATGTGTGCAGCATGGAAGATATTGCCATCTCTTGGTTGTTATGTTGACAATGAAAGTATACCGCTCAAAATATTATTCACCTCTGTTTCAAAACCGAGCTCTAGCACCTCTACAAATCCCTACTTCCCACTGCGAAGGGCCTATCTATTTACTTTTATGCCGAGTCATCATCCTCTTATTAAAAAGCACCAGTTGGAGAGCACCGCTGTCATTTGTGTTCATTACTATTAGTTTACATTCAGTATGACTTGACTGGATCTCTTTTACCATGAATTACAATGTCTAGTCAGTCCTTGGTCTTTAAAGGTGCTATGCATTTATGTTTTGCGGTCTCAGAAAGGGCTAGCGAGATACCATCTTGTTATATCATATTATGATTGTTTTGAGAAAGTGTTGTCATCTGAGATTTATTATTATTGCTCGCTAGTTGATTATGCCATTCATATCAGTAAACTTGAGACCTATGCGTTATTGTGAATGTGGTTAGTTATAATCTTTGGTGAAAACATGAATGTTGGCTTTACATATTTACAACAACAAGAGCAAACAGAGTTTGTAAAAGTTTTTCTTTATCACTTTCAGTTTATCAACTGAATTGCTTGAGGACAAGCAAATGTTTAAGCTTGGGGGAGTTGATACGTCTCCGTCGTATCTACTTTTCTAAACACTTTTGCCCTTGTTTTGGACTATAACTTCCATGATTTGAATGGAACTAACCTGGACTGACGCTGTTTTTAGCAGAATTACCATGGTGTTATTTATGTGCAGAAACAAACGTTCTCGGAATGACCTGAAACTTCACGGAGCCACTTTCAGAAAATAAGAAAAATACCTGCAAAAGATGAATGCCAGGGGGCCCACCACCTCTCCACGAGGGTGGGGGCGTGCCTGCCCCCCTAGGGCGCGCCCCCTACCTCGTGGGCCCCCTGTTGCCTCTCCGACTCCAACTCCATATATTGTGTTTCGGGGAGAAAAAAATCTAGGAGAAGAAATCATCGCGTTTTACGATATGGAGCCGCCGCCAAGCCCTAAAACCTCTCGGGAGGGAAGATCTGGAGTCCGTTCGGGGCTCCGGAGAGGGGAATCCGTCGCCATCGTCATCATCAACCATCCTCCATCACCAATTTCAGGATGCTCACCGCCATGCGTGAGTAATTCCATCATAGGCTTGTTGGACGGTGATGGGTTGGATGGGATCTATCATGTAATCGAGTTAGTTTTGTTAGGGTTTGATCCCTAGTGTCCACTATGTTTTGAGATTGATGTTGCTATGACTTTGCTATGCTTAATGCTTGTCACTAGGGCCCGAGTGCCATGATTTCAGATCTGAACCTATTATGTTTTCATCAATATATGAGTGTTCTTGATCCTATCTTGCAAGTCTATAGTCATCTATTATGTGTTATGATCCGTTAACCCCGAAGTGACAATAATCGGTATACTTACCGGTAATGACCGTAGTTTGAGGAGTTCATGTATTCACTATGTGTTAATGCTTTGTTCCGGTTCTCTATTAAAAGGAGGCGTTAATATCCCTTAGTTTCCGTAAGGACCCCGTTGCCACGGGAGGGTAGGACAAAAGATGTCATGCAAGTTCTTTTCCATAAGCACGTATGACTATGTTCGGAACACATTCCTACATTATATCAATGAACTGGAGCTAGTTCTGTGTCACCCTAGGTTATGACTGTTACATGATGAACCGCATCTGGCATAATTCTCCATCACCGATGCATTGCCTACGAGCTTTCCACATATTGTTCTTCGCTTATTTACTTTCCCATTGCTATTGCTATCATCACTACAAAATACCAAAAACATTGCTTTTACTACCATTACCTTTTGTTACCGTTACCACTACTATCATATTACTTTGCTACTAAATACTTTGCTGCAGATATTAAGTTTTCAGGTGTGGTTGAATTGACAACTCAACTGCTAATACTTGAGAGTATTCTTTTGCTCCCCTTATGTCGAATCAATAAATTTGGGTTGAATACTTTACCCTCAAAAACTATTGCGATCCCCTATACTTGCGGGTTATCAGGCATCGATCACGGAGGGCCTCTACATCAACTCCATGGCCCCTCCGATGATGTGTGAGTAGTTTACTTCAGACCTTCGGGTCCATAGTTATTAGCTAGATGGCTTCTTACCTCTCGTTGAATCTCAATACAAAGTTCTCCTCGATCTTCTTGGAGATCTATTTGATGTAACTCTTTTTGCAGTGTGTTTGTCAAGATCCGATGAATTGTGGGTTTATGATCAAGATTATCTATGAACAATATTTGATTCTTCTCTGAAATCTTTTATGTATGATTGGTTATCTTTGCAAGTCTCTTCGAACTATCAGTTTGGTTTGGCCTACTAGATTGATCTTTCTTGCAATGGGAGAAGTGCTTAGCTTTGGGTTCAATCTTGCGTTGTTCGATCCCAGTGATAGAATGGGAAATGACACGTATTGTATTGTTGCCATCGAGGATAAAAAGATGGGGTTTATATCATATTGATTGAGTTTATCCCTCTACATCATGTCATCTTACCTAATGCATTACTCTGTTCTTATGAACTTGATACTCTAGATGCATGCTGGATAGTGGTCGATGTGGAGGAATAGTAGTAGATGTAGGCAGGAGTCGGTCTACTTGTCACGGATGTGATGCCTATATACATGATCATGCCTAGATATTCTCATAATTATTCGCTTTTCTATCAATTGCTCGACAGTAATTTGTTCACCCACCATAATACTTATGCTATCTTGGGAGAAGCCACTAGTGAAACCTATGGCCCCCGGGTCTATTCTCTATTATATTAATCTCCCGTCAACAAGTTATTTCTGGCACCGTTTATTTTGCAATCTTTACTTTTAATCTTTATCATAAAAATACCAAAAATATTATGTTATCGTCTCTATCAGATCTCACTCTCGTAAGTGACAGTGAAGGGATTGACAACCCCTTTATCGCGTTGGTTGCGAGGTTCTTACTTGTTTGTGTAGGTACAAGGGACTTGCGTGTGGCCTCCTACTGGATTGATACCTTGGTTCTCAAAAACTGAGGGAAATACTTACGCTACTTTGCTGCATCACCCTTTCCTCTTCAAGGGAAAACCAATGCAGTGCTCAAGAGGTAGCAAGAAGGATTTCTAGCGCCGTTGCCGGGGAGTCTAAGCACAAGTCAAGACATACCAAGTACCCATCACAAACTCTTATCCCTCGCATTACATTATTTGGCATTTGCACTAAAAAAAGACACATCCGTGACATTTTGGGCCAAACGAATTTTTTTTGTCATACTTATGACACTTCTATGACAATAATTGTGACAAACACGGTATCATCATAGATGTGGTGGGGTCCTACTTCTATGACAAAAAATCATGACATAAAATGGACTTTTCGTCCTGGGTGGGCCGGAGACACAACTGCATGACATTCTTTGGGCCGTCCATGACGGAAAAAACAGTGGTAGAAGCGAGGGAGAAGAAAATATCGGGGTGTTCCCGGTTATGGTGGGTGGTCGGGGCCGAGTGAAGCGCGTTTCTCTCATACATGCACGCGCGTGGGTGCAAGGCGTTGGGCTCTAACTGAACCCGAGCGAGGCGTTGGGCTCTAACTGAACCCGAGCGATTGCACTGCAGGCTACGCGTTACTGAACCCGAGCGATCGATCGATGGCTGTTAACTGAACCGGATCGAGCGATTCCTTCGCTACTGCTGCTAACTGAAGCCGATCGATGCTGCCTCTAGATGAACAGTGAGTGTTGCTGGGGGTTTGGATGAACAGTTCCTGATGGGGGTGGATGAACAAGACCCCGTGGTGTTGCCTCTGGATAAACAGGACCCCGATTGATCGAGCCAGTTGGGAATGGATGAACAGGACCCCGTGGAGGGCAGGATGAACAGGACCACCCCGTGGAGGGCTGGATGAACAGTAGACGGTGGAGGGCTGGATGAAAAGTAGCCCGTGGAGGGGTGGTTGAACAAGAGCCCGTGGAGAGGGCTAGTTGAACAGTAGCAGGTGGAGTAGCGCGTGGTGAAGGCTGGATGAACAGGAGCCCATGGATGAACAATCGCAGGTGGAGGCTGGAGGAGGTCGACAGTGGATAAACAGTAGCCCGTGGAGGCTGGAGGGGGTCGACGGTGGAGATGAATAGTATCCAGTGGAGTCCCATTTTGTGGTACGCCACAACCCTCCCGAGGAACAGGACCCCCGTTTTGACCATAGCGCTCCAACACAAGTCCGTTTCCTCCGTTTTGCGGTACGCCACACCCCTCCCGATCAACATGACCCTCGTTTCTTCCATAGGAGGTTCGTTTCCTCCGTTTTGCGGTACGCCAGACCCCTCCCGATGAAAAGGATCCCGTTTCGACCGTGGCCGGTCGAACACAAGGCCGTTTCCTCCGTTCTACGGTACGCCAGGCCTTGTTTCCATCGGTTGTTCCATCCAAGCCCTCCCGATGAAGACGACGATGCATTCTGTTCTGACCCAGCCGGTTGGCTCCCCATGAACACGACGACGACGCAGTTTCTCCGTTCCAACCCAACCATGTACACGAGCCCTGGTCGTACGTATGTGCAAGTAGGCCTTCGAGACCTTGCCCGTATGTACGTACGTGGCCATATTTTCTTTCTTGCATACTGGTTGCTGTACGTACGTGTACATGCTACATGCCGCCTCTACTACGACACGTGCACGCCTCAACATCGACCACTATATACGTACATGTTCGCGACCAGAATGACAACGCTACATACGCTTCGACCAGGTGGGTCCTAACTGTCAGGCACTTCCTTGCGTGCGAAGATGTAGCTGGTGGGTCCCAGCAGTTAGGGGGGCGAATAATTTTTTTCCCCAGACGCACTTCCTTGCTTGCGAAGATGTAGCTGGTGGGTCCCAGTAGTCAGGGGGGAATGTTTTTTTCACGAAATACGGTGGCCCGTCCGGTGGGTCCCCGCTGTCAGGTGGAGGAATAATTATTTTGCATGTAATAAGGAGGCACTTCCTTGCTGCGGCCGTGGACCCAGCTGTCAGCCTCACCACGTACAGTCCATGTTCGATGGAAGCCGTTCCTTGACCACATTGACCACGCCGCGCCGAGAGCACCAGGGCGGTGGACGACAGCGAGGACTAGGAAGGGGACGACGCGGAGCCGGGGAAGACGCGATAGTGGATTCCCACGCGTAGAGGAGTATGAGGGTTCACTGGTTCGCTGTGGTGTGAGGCTGTCATCGCTGCAGAATAACAGGGGGTGTGGGTGAGTAGAGGGATGGCCTGGCCAGCGGTGGGAGTAGTAGGGGGCGGTGAGGCCTCCGCCGCATTGCAGCCAGCCATGGGAGGTAGGAGCACGAGGCACAACCGACGCTGGTTTGGGCGGCTGGAGCAAGAAGACCAGAGGTTGAAAAAGCACTATGGCCGTTGGATGGACATCATACGATCACTGGAGTTAGAAAAATGCATATTGACTAAGTTGACAAAGCCCTCCGTCCTCGTCAACTTAGTAGGCCCACAAGTTAGCCTGCAACTATACTTGGTCCCAGCTAGCAGGGGGAGTATTCATTTTTTGTGCGTAATAAGGATGCACTTCCTTGCGTGCGAAGATATAGCTGGTGGGTCCAAGCTGTCAAGCGAATTAGCCCGCAGTGCAAAGCCGCCGAATATGAAGATCTGTCCCGGGAGAAAAGTCTCAACCTGGACCACATCGCTATCGATGATAGTAGGAACATCAAGCCTAACGGCGACGACACAGAGGAAGTCTCAATGAAAGCACCAATGTCGGTGTCAAAACCTGCGGATCTCGGGTAGGGGGTCCCGAATTGTGCGTCTAGGCCGGATGGTAACAGGAGGCAAGGGACACGAAGTTTTACCCAGGTTCGGGCCCTCTTGATGGAGGTAAAACCCTATGTCCTGCTTGATTAATATTGAAGATATGGGTGTTACAAGAGTGGATCTACCACGAGATCAGAGAGGCTAAATCCTAGAAGCTAGCCTATGGTATGATTGTATGTTGTGATTGTTGTCCTACGGACTAAAACCCTTCGGTTTATATAGACACCGGAGAGGGTTAGGGTTACACAAGGTCGGTTACAAAGGAGGAGATATCCATATACGTATTGCCTAGCTTGCCTTCCACGCTAAGTAGAGTCCCATCCGGACATGAGACGAAGTCTTCAATCTTGTATCTTCATAGTCTAACAGTCCGGCCAATGGAGATAGTCCGGCTGTCAGGAGACTCCCTAATCCAGGACTCACACAGTGGGCATCTCCATAGCCCATTGACTAGCCTCGTTGATGTGAGACTTTCTCCCTTTTTGTCTTCTCCACATAACCCCCCTCATTATATTCTATTCCACCCATAGTGCTATGTCCATGGCTCGTGCTCATATATTGCGTGAAATTTTATAGGTTTGAGATCACTGAAGTATGAAACAATTGGTTGGCTTGTCATCGGGGTTGTGCATGATGAGAGCATTCTTGTGTGACGAAAATGAAACATGACTAAACTATATGATTTTGTAGGGATGAGCTTTCTTTGGCCATGTTATTTTGAGAAGACATAATTACTTAGTTAGTATGCTTGAAGTATTATCATTTTTATGTCAATATGAACTTTTGTCTTGAATCTTTCGGATCTGAATATTCATACCACAATTAAGAAGAATTACATTAAAATTATGCCAAGTAGCACTCCGCATCAAAAATTCTATTTTTATCATTTACTTACTCGAGGACAAGTAGGAATTAAGCTTGGGGATGCTTGATACGTCTCCAACGTATCTATAATCTTTGATTGCTCCATGCTATATTATCTACTGTTTTAGACATTATTGGGCTTTATTTTCCACTTTTATATAATTTTTGGGACTAACCTATTAACCGGAGGCCCAGCCCAGAATTGCTGTTTTTTTGCCTGTTTTAGGGTTTCGAAGAAAAGGAATATCAAACGGAGTCCAAACGGAATGAAACCTTCGGAAACGTGATTTTCTCATCAGATAAGATCCGGGAGACTTGGACCCTCCGTCAAGAAAGCCACGAGGCGGTCACGAGGGTGGAGGGCGCGCCCCCCTGTGATGCTCAGATAATCAAGCTACAGTAACCTCTACTAATGATGTCACACCACCTCGATTACTGTTGCTAATCTCGCATTAGTTTGAAGACGATTCAAATTAAAATTCAAAATCAAGTCAAACGGTAAAAGTTTTGAAACATTAAAACTAAAATGTTCATCATGTGGCAAATAATCCCTAACTAGTTTTGGTGGTGGAACCAACCTTTTCCAAAGTGTTTAAATGCCCTAAACTAATTTAAAATTGTATCTAAAATAATAATTTAATTGCTTTTGAGTATATTAAATATTAAACTAAATTATTTTGGGTCCCAACTAGGTTTGGCAGTGGCCTATTTTGATGGTACTAATTTAGGTGCTAACTTGTATTTTAAAGAAATTAAACTAACAAAAACTAAAATAAAACAACAGAAAAGAAAAGAAAAAGAAACAAAGCCGCCCTGCTGGGCTGTGGCCGAGCTGGCCACCAGGCCACAACCGGCCCGGCCTCCCCTACTAATCCCCACCCCGGTCGAACCCTAGCGGTTCAACCCCCACTACCTAGAGCCCGCTACCCCCCACTCCCCCCACGACCCCCACTCTCTCATCCTCCTCTGCCACCGATCTGGATCGGGGGGATCGATCCCGTCGCCGCCCGTGGGCTTCGCCGCCGACGCCATGCCCCGCCGTTCACCGCAACGCCGTCGCCTGGAGGTCCACTCGCCGGAGCCGCGTCGCTGCTTCCTCGTCCCCGCCGTCGAGCTCCATCGTCGGATCGACGGGGTCAACCCCGACGCCCGCAACTCCCCCCGAATGGCGCCGTCCCCCCATCACCGGCGACACTGTCGCCGCCTCCCCGAGCCCACTGCCTAGCCCCTGTAGCCCCCCTACGAGGAACCCCCTATCCTCCTTTCCCTCCCCCCGCGCACACCCTGTCCGGCCGGTCCGTCCCCGCGCCACCGCGCCTCCATCGCGCTGCTTGCCCGCCGCGCTCCGCCTACCTCTGCCATGGCCAGCGCGCCCTCTGCGTCGTGCTCCCCGCGATCGAATCGTCCTCATCGTGCGCCCGCCTCCGCCTCGACCCGCTCCTGCTGTGCCCGCCTTTACCGACCGTCGCGTCGCCTGCCGCTGCGGCGCGCCCCATTGCTGCCCTCCCGGCCATGCGCCCACGCGCTGGCCTCGCCGGCCTCGCCCGCCGCGCGCAGCCCTGGCCGCCAGCGCCCCGCCGCTCTGCCATGCCTCTGCTCGCCCGCGCCCTCCACTGCCTCCCCGCATGCATCCGCCATGCCGATGCCGCCCAGCTCCGCCATGGCCCTCCTCCCTTCATCCCGCGGCCTCCCTCTGCTTCTTCTGGAATCGCGCGAGCGCGAGCTCGCCCCCGGTGGCCACCGCGAGTCGACTCATCGCCCATAGCGGCCATCCGGCATGCCTCCGCCGTGGCTGAAAGCCACCGGCATTTACTCGCCGGCCTAATAGGCCATTAGTGCTAATTGCGCTACCAACCCCCTGATGAGCCACTAACACGTGGGGCCAACCCCCTGGAACGGTAAAAAAAAGAAGAATTAAAAAAGGAATTATTAATAATATTAATATTAATTAACTAATTAAATAATTAATTAAGTTAATTAATCCTGATTAGATAACCTAATCACTAGTTAAACTATTTAACCTGTTTAGTTAATCGCAGTCTAAGACAACCGGGACCCACACGTAAGTCTGACTAAGTCAACAGGACTGTTGACTACTGACTGTGCAGTTGACCTAGTCAACGGGCCCCATATGTCAGGTTTGACCGGCCAACAGGTCAGTTGACCTACCCACGTCATGGTGCTGTCATGATGACATCACCAGTCACTATTCTGGATAATTCGAATCTAAACATCAAATTAATTCCAAAAATTCTTTAAAAACTTGGAAAAATCATAATAAATAAACTGTAGCTCGGATGAAAATGTTTTGTACATGAAAGTTGCTCAGAACGACGAGACGAATCCGAATATGCAGCCCGTTCGTCTGCCATGCATCCCTAGCTTAGCGAACACGCAACTTTCCCCCTCCGATTCATCTGTCCGAAAACGCGAAACACCGGGATATTTTCCCGGATGTTTCCCCCCTTCACCGGTACCACCTCATACCGCGTTAGGGCACCCCTAGCACCGCTACTTGTCATGTCATGCATCGCTATGCATCTGTTTGCTTAATATTTATTGTTTCTCCCCCCTCTTCTCTCGCTAGACACCGAGACCGACGCTGCTGCTACCCAGTACGACTACGATGTTGACGACCCCTCTCTCTTGCCAGAGCAACCAGGCAAGCAACCCCCCCCCCCTTGAGCATTCCGATATCGCCCTTTTCTTTCCCTCTCATGCTTGCATTAGAATTGCTACTACTTTATGTATGATCCTACTCTGATGCATAGCCTGTTGTTGTTACCTGCTTTCATACCTTACCTGCTTATCCTAAAATGCTTAGTATAGGTTGGTTAGTGATCCATCAGTGACCCCCCACCTTGTCCCGGTTGCCCCGCTTTATGTTCGATGACTCGATCAACGTGATCGACGTCCAGGCCCCGACACCGCACATCACCCCCCTTAGTTGCACGACTCTATAGAGTAACCATCGAGTGCCGAGGGTGGAACCTCTTACATCACTCCTAATGAGACCTCTGTAGAGTAGCTATTCGGTCATGGTCATCGAGGGTGATTTCCTCCTTAACCACTTCTGATACGGCTCTGTCGTGCAACCCCTCAAGTGTGAACCTCGAGGGTGGATCCTCTTACGTTCACCTTGATGACAACATCGAGTGGAATTCACTGGGGGTGATTCCTTGTGTTTTCCCCTTGGTGTTAGACACACAATTACTATGGTTACTATGACTTTGCACTAAGCCATGTTACTAAGACGGGTCGGCCCTGAGGGGTACCCGCGCGTGTTTAATAGCAAGTGATGTGGAGTCGGGTTGACCTGGAAGGTGCCCACGAGATACTTACGAGGCATGGCCGGGTATTCTTAGCCCTTGCCGCAAGTACTCGAGATGTGGTGACAGAGTCACGTCGATCGCGAGTCTCTGCTCGTTACCGCGCGTTCCTAATCCACTACGCTTTGGATATTTGATCCGAGGGGCCTCTGGCCTGATAGCACTAACCATCACGTGGGCATAGTATGGGCGTTCTGCGTCATATACATCAGCCGAAGCTTAATAGACGTCAGCGACTGAGCGATGCGCGCCGGGTTGGACTGGTAGGGACCTGCCTTTTTGAAGGAGGTAGCTAGGTCTACTCACCGGCCGCATACGCAACGTGTAGGAGTTCCCGGGGAGATGGCCCATGACCCCTGGGGGCATAGGTTTAGTCCGGCGTGTTGACCTCTCTATTAAGCCTAGGTCGGGTTGCGTCGTATTGTTTGGCCGAGGCCGGGCATGACCCAAGAAAGTGTGTCCGGCCAGAGTTAATCGAGCGTGATGGGTAAGTTGGTGCACCCCTGCAGGGAAGAAAACATCTATCGATAGCCTGTCCTACGGTAACGGACACTTGGAGTTGTATCCCGATCGATACAACTAGAACAGGATAATTGTGATGAGAAATGGGTTGTGATGAGAAATGGATAGTATGGCTCTGGGATTGCTTTCTTGGAGGGAGTCGAGAAAGGATCTCTGGCCGAGGTTGATAACACTTCTACTACTTTACTTTATGCTACTCTACGCCCCTCCTGTTGCTGCAAGATGGTGGTTTCTAGAAGATGCTAGTATTTGATAGGCTAGGTTCTCCCCTTCCCTTCTGGCATTTTGTAGTTTAGTCCATAGATACAACCCTTTCCTTTGATACAGATGCATACTTAGTTTAGATCTAATGTAAGTCTTGTGAGTACTTTGGATGAGTACTCACAGTTGCTTTGCTACTTCTTTTCCCCCATACCCGATTGTTGCGACCAGATGATGAATCCCAGGAGCCAGACGACGCCACAGATGACTACTACTACCCGGAGGATGCTTACTACTACGTGAAGACCACAGACGACTAGGAGTAGTTAGGAGGCTCCCAGGCAAGAGGCCTTGCCTTTTCGATCAATGTTGCTTTTGTGCTAGCCTTCTTAAGGCAAACTTGTTTAACTCATGTCTGTACTCAGATATTGTTGCTTCCGCTGACTCTTGTGTATTCGAGCTTATGTATTCGAGCCCTTGAGGCCCTGGCTTGTAATATAAAGCTTGTATTATCTTAAATTTTTGTCTAGAGTTGTGTTGTGATATCTTCCCGTGAGTCCTTGATCTTGATCGTACACGTTTGCGTGTATGATTAGTGTACGATTGAATCGAGGGCGTCACACCCCCTAGGGCACGCCCCCTGCCTCATGGGCCCCTCGAAGCTCCACCGACGTACTTCTTCCTCCTATATATATCCATGTACCCCAAATGATTGGGGACAGAGCCAAAAACCTAATTCCATCGCCGCAACTTTCTGTATCCACGAGATCCCATCTTGGGGCCTGTTCCGGAGCTCCGCCAGAGGGGGCATCGATCACGGAGGGCTTCTACATCATCATCCAAGCCCCTCCGTTGAATTGTGAGTAGTTTACTTCAGACCTACGGGTCCATAGCTAGTAGCTAGATGGCTTCTTCTCTCTTTTTGGATCTCAATACAATGTTCTCCCCCTCTCTCGTGGAGATCTATTCGATGTAATCTTCTTTTTGCGGTGTGTTTGTTCAGACCAATGAATTCTGGGTTTATGATCAAGTCTATCTATGGATAATATTTGAATCTTCTCTGAATTCTTTTATGTATGATTGGTTATCTTTGCAAGTCTCTTCGAATTATCAGTTTGGTTTGGCCTACTAGATTGGTTGTTCTTGCCATGGGAGAAGTGCTTAGCTTTGGGTTCGATCTTGCGGTGTCCTTTCCCAGTGACAAAAGGGGCAGCAAGGCACGTATTGTATCATTGCCATCAAGGATAACAAGATGGTTTTTTATCATATTGCATGAAACTATACCTCTACATCATGTCATCTTGCTTAAGGCGTTACTCTGTTTTTAACTTAATACTCTAGATGCATGCTGGATAGAGGTCGATGAGTGGAGTAATAGTAGTAGATGCAGAATCATTTCTGTCTACTTGTATCGGACGTGATTCCTATATACATGATCATACCTAGATATTCTCATAACTATGCTCAATTATGCCAATTGCTCAACAGTAATTTGTTCACCCACCGTAGAATACTTATGCTCTTGAGAGAAGCCACTAGTGAAACCTATGGCCCCCGGGTCTCTTTCTCATTATATCAATCTCCATCACTTTATTATTGCTTTGCTTTTACTTTTTACTTTGCATCTCTATACCAAAAATACCAAAAATATTATTTATCATCTCTATGAGATCTCACTTTCGTAAGTGACCGTGAAGGGATTGACAACCCCTAAGTGCGTTGGTTGCGTTGAGCTATTGTTTTTGTGTAGGTACGAGGGACTCGAGCGTAGCCTCCTACTGGATTGATACCTTGGTTCTCAAAAACTAAGGGAAATACTAACGCTACTTTGCTGCATCATCCCTTCCTCTTCGGGGAAATCCAACACAGTGCTCAAGAGGTAGCAACCCGTTACTCATATGGGCCAAAACGTGGGCCTATAATCATCTTGGGCCATTAGCAGGTCTAAACCTATAGTAGTTTCCTGCCTTTAACAGGCCATGGGCTACATATTTACTGTAGTGACACTGGGCTTTCTACGGTCCGTAGAAACAATGGGCCTTTTACGGTCCTTAGAAACAATGTGCCTTCTACGGGCCGTAGAAACAATGGGCCTTCTACGGGCCATACCATCAATGGGCTTTAGACGGGCCGTATGATCGATTAGCCAAACATGGGCCAAAAACAAACCACATTATGGCCGTAAACGGGCTAGAATTGGAGTCGTCCGTTCATGGGCCGACCATAACGGGCCATCATTAATAGGACGTATTTGATGACGCTATGAAAATGGCCCAACATATTAACGGGCCACAAACGGGCCGACTGTAACCACAGGCTGAATTTGGCCCACAAGCAGAAAATGGCAGTAACGGGCCATAAGTAACCGAATGCTGGAAATGAGCCCAAGAATAAATGGGCCCTGAGAAGGCCGAAAGATAACATGGGCTGCAAACGGTCCAATGGATTAATGGGCCGTTAATGGGTATAAAGTGCTACACTGTTCAGTACGGGCGAGTTTCACCACGGGCCATTAATGGGCCAAGAGTTACAAAGGGCCTCATATGGGCCGAAAGATGTCATGGGCCATATATGGGCCGGAACTTAAAATTGGCTGGAATCATATTGGACGGCCCAGATGATGCTACTGGGCCTAATTCGAATAGGTCGTAACGGGCCCTGGGTGTTCGGGCTGTAAATGGGCTATATGCGAACAGACCGTTAACACACTTTCCGTGGGCCGACCTTTTCACGGGAATGGGCCTCTGTTGTGCCGTGCCATGTGTCGACGTATCATAGGCACCTTCGGTCCAATGAGTGGATGACATCTGTCCCAACGGTGAGCCGACACGTGTTTCCTCCAGCCAATGATAATTTTACACGTGGAAAATCCCCATTGGCCGGGGTTGTTAGCGGGTTATCGGATCCAAAACCGGACCCGTTAGCTTAACAGCGTTCCGTTACGGTTGATGCCATGTGTCGGTCACCCTTGACGAAAGCACTTCTGTTATGCGCAATTTATCATCATGGAAGTGGACACTTCCGTGTTGATAATTTTGGTAATGTCATGTAACACTTCTATGACAGCACAACTAAGGCCATCTTGATTCTGTCATAAAATTGTCATGGATGTACATGCATGATAGAAAACGTGACCTACTGTGACAAACACGTATCATCATGGAAGTGTATTTTTTTGTAGTGTTGCCTCTCATTTTCCTCTCCCCCTCTTCACCCTTGCTGTTTTATTCGCCCTCTCTTTCCATTCCCCTTCTCTTTTTCCATTTGCTTTTTCTTTCGCTTGCTTCTTGTTTGCTTGTGTGTCGGATTGCTTGCTTGTCACGATGGCTCAAGATAATACTAAATTGTGTGACTTTGGCAATACCAACAACAATGATTTTCTTAGCACTTTGATTGCTCCTCTTACCGATGCTGAATCTTGTGAAATTAATGCTGCTTTGCTGAATCTTGTCATGAAAGATCAATTCGCTGGCCTTCCTAGTGAAGATGCCGCTACCCATCTAAATAGCTTTGTTGATTTATGTGATATGCAAAAGAAGAAAGATGTGCATAATGATATTGTTAAATTGAAGCTATTCCCGTTTTCTCTTAGAGATAGTGCTAATACTTGGTTTTCGTCTTTGCCTAAAAGTAGTATTGATTCATGGAATAAGTGCAAAGATGCTTTTATCTCTAAATATTTTCCTCCCGCTAAGATCATCTCTCTTAGAAACGATATTATGAATTTTAAGCAACTTGATCATGAACATGTTGCACAAACTTGGGAGAGGATGAAATTAATGATACGTAATTGCCCTACACATGGTTTGAATCTTTGGATGATTATACAAAACTTTTATGCCGGATTGAATTTTGCTTCTAGAAATCTTTTAGATTCGGAAACGGGAGGCACTTTTATGGAAATCACTTTAGGAGAAGCTACTAAACTCCTAGATAATATTATTGTTAATTATTCTCAATGGCACACGGAAAGATCTACTAGTAAAAATGTGCATGCAATTGAAGAGATTAATGTTTTGAGTGGAAAGATGGATGAACTTATGAAATTGTTTGCTAATAAGAGTGTTTCTACTGATCCTAATGATATGCCTTTATCTACTTTGATTGAGAATAATAATGAATCTATGGATGTGAATTTTGTTGGTAGGAACAATTTTGGTAACAATGCTTATAGAGGAAATTTTAATCCTAGGCCGTATCCTAGTAATTCCTCTAATAATTATGGTAATTCCTACAACAAATCTTATGGAAATTTTAATAATACGCCCTCTGATTTTGAGACTAGTGTTAAGGAATTTATGATTTCTCAAAAGAATTTCAATGCTTTGCTTGAAAAAAAATTACCCAAGATTGATGAGTTGGCTAGGAACGTGGATAGAATTTCTCTTGATGTTGATTCTTTGAAACTTAGATCTATTCCACCTAAGCATGATATCAATGAGTCTCTCAAGGCCATGAGAATTTCCATTGATGAGTGCAAAGAAAGAACCGCTAGGATGCGTGCTAAAAAAGATTGCTTTGTGAAAGTGTGTTCTTCTAGTTTCCATGATAATAATGATGAAGACCTAAAAGTGATTGATGTGTCTCCTATTAAATCTTTGTTTTGCAATATGAATCTTGATAATGATGGGACTGGAGATGAGTCAACTTTAGTTAGAAGGCGTCCCAATGATTCGGAGTTTTTAGATCTTGATGCAAAAATTGGTAAAAGTGGGATTGATGAGGTCAAAACTTTAGATAGAAATGAACCCGCTATCCTGGATTTCAAGGAATTTAATTATGATAATTGCTATTTAATAGATGGTATTTCCTTGTTGCAATCCGTGCTAAATTCTCCGCATGCTTATAGTCAAAATAAGGCTTTTACTAAACATATCGTTGATGCCTTAATGCAATCTTATGAAGAAAAAACTTGAATTGGAAGTTTCTATCCCTAGAAAACTTCATGATGAGTGGGAACCTACTATTAAAATTAAAATTAAAGATCATGAATGCTATGCTTTGTGTGATTTGGGTGCTAGTGTTTCCACGATTCCTAAAACCTTGTGTGATTTGCTAGGTTTCTGTGAATTTGATGATTGTTCTTTAAACTTGCATCTTGCGGATTCCACCATTAAGCAACTATGGGAAGAATTAATGATGTTCTTATTGTTGCAAATAGGAATTATGTGCCCGTAGATTTCATTGTCCTTGATATAGATTGCAATCCTTCATGTCCTATTATTCTTGGTAGACCTTTCCTTAGAACGATTAGTGCAATTATTCATATGAAAGAACGGAATATTAGATTCCAATTTCCATTAAGGAAAGGCATGGAACACTTTCCTAGAAGAAAATTAAATTACCTTATGAATCTATTATGAGAGCTACATATGGATTGCATACCAAAGATGATAATACCTAGATCTATCCTTGCCTTTATGCCTAGCTAGGGGCATTAAACGATAGCGCTTGTTGGGAGACAACCCAATTTTATTTTTGTTTCTTGATTTTTGATTATGTTTAGTAATAAATAATTCATCTAGACTCTGTTTAGATGTGGTTTTATGCTTTTAATTAGTTTTTGTGCCAAGTAGAACCTTTGGGAAGACTTGGGGAAAGTCTTTGCGATCTTGCTGTAAAAAAACAGAAACTTTAGCGCTCGCGATATTCACTGCCACTTTTTATTGAAGAGTGATATTTAGTTAATTATTTTTGAAGATTATTAATAGATAAATTACTCACGTCCAGAAATTTATTTTAGAATTTTTGGGGTTCCATAAGTATTCGAAACCTACAGATTACTACAGACTGTTCTGTTTTTGATAGATTCTGGTTTTCGTGTGTTGTTTGCTTATTTTGATGAATCTATGGCTAGTAATGGAGTTTATGAACCATATAAAAGTTGGAATACAGTAGGTTTAAAACCAATATAAATAAAGAATGAGTTCAGTACAGTACCTTGAAGTGGTGTTTTCTTTTCTTTCGCTAACGGAGCTCACGAGATTTTCTGTTAAGTTTTGTGTTGTGAAGTTTTCAAGTTTTGGGTAAATATTTGATGGATTATGGAACAAGGAGTGGCAAGATCCTAAGCTTGGGGATGCCCAAGGAACCCCAAGGTAAAATTAAAGGACAACCAAAAGCCTAAGCTTGGGGATGCCCCGGAAGGCATCCCCTCTTTCGTCTTCGTCCATCAGTAACTTTACTTGGAGCTATATTTTTATTCACCACATGATATGTGTTTTGCTTGGAGCGTCTTGTATGATTTGAGTCTTTGTTTTTTAGTTTACCACAATCATCCTTGCTGTACACACCTTTTGAGAGAGACACACATGAATCGTAATTCACTAGAATACTCTATGTGCTTCACTTATATCTTTTGAGTTAGATAATTTTGCTCTAGTGCTTCGCTTATATATTTTAGAGCACGGCGGTGGTTCTATTTTATAAAAATAATTTCTCTCTCATGCTTCACTTATATTATGTTGAGAGTCCTTTAGAACAACATGGTAATTTGATTTGGTTATAAAATTAGTCCTAATATGATAGGCATCCAAGATAAAAACCTGAAAGTGCATTAAAAACTAAGATAAGTTTGATACTTGATAGTTGTTTTCAGATATAAAGGTGGTAATATTAGAGGTGTGCTAGTTGAGTAATTGTGAAATTGAGAAATATTTGTGTTGAAGTTTGCAAGTCCCGTAGCATACACATATGGTAAACGTTGTGTGACAAATTTGAAGCATGAGGTGTTCTTTGATTGCTTTCCTTATGAGTGGCGGTCGGGGACGAGAGATGGTCTTTTCCTACCAATCTATCCCCCTAGGAGCATGCGCGTAGTGCTTGGTTTTGACGACTTGTAGATTTTTGCAATAAGTATGTGAGTTATTTATGACTAATGTTGAGTCCATGGATTATACGCACTCTCACCCTTCCATCATTGCTAGCCTCTTCGTTACCGTGCATTGCCCTTTCTCACCTTGAGAGTTGGTGCAAACTTCGCCGGTGCATCCAAACCCCGTGATATGATACGCTCTATTACACATAAGCCTCCTTATATCTTCCTCAAAACAGCTACCATACCTACCTACTATGGCATTTCCATAGACATTCCGAGATATATTGCCATCCAACTTCCCACCGTTCCGTTTATTATGACACGCATCATCATTGTCATATTGCCTTGCATGATCATGTAGTTGACATCATATTTGTGGCAAATCCACCATGCTTAATTTTTCATACATGTCACTCTTGATTCATCGCATATCCCGGTACATGATACGTCTCCAACGTATCTATACTTTTTAATTGTTCCATGCTATTATATTATCAACCTTGGATGTTTTATATGCATTTATATGCTATTTTATATGATTTTTGGGACTAACCTATTAACCCAGAGCCCAGTGCCAGTTTTTGTTTTCCCCTTGTTTCAATGTTTCGCACAAAAGGAATATCAAGCGGAGTCCAAACAGAATGAAACCTCCAGAAAATTTATTTTTGGAAAGAAAGCAATACAGGAGACTTGGAGTGCATGTTAGGGGATCAACGAGGAAGCCACGAGGCAGGAGGCACGCCCACCCCCTGGGCGCGCCCTCCACCCTCGTGGGCCCCTCGTGGCTGCCCTGATGTATTTCTTCCGCCTATATATATATATCCATATACCCTAAAACTATCCAGAAGCACAATAGATCGAGAGTTCCGCCGCCAGAAGCCTCCGTAGCCACCGAAAGCCAATCTAGACCCGTTCCGGCACCCTGCCGGAGGGGCAATCCTTCTCTGGGTGGCCATCTTCATCATCCTGGTGCTCTCCATGACGAGGAGGGAGTAGTTCTCCCTCGGGGCTGAGGGTATGTACCAATAGCTATGTGTTTGATCTCTCTCTCTGTCTCTCTCTTGTGTTCTTGAGGTGGTATGATCTTGATGTATCGCGAGCTTTGCTATTATAGTTGGATCTTATGATGTTTCTCCCCCTCTACCCTCTTGTAATGGATTGAGTTTTCCCTTTGAAGTTATCTTATCGGATTGAGTCTTTAAGGATTTGAGAACACTTGATGTATGTCTTGCGTGGGATACCCGTGGTGACAATGGGGTATTCTATTGATCCACTTGATATATGTTTTGGTGATCAACTTGCGGGTTCCGCCCATGAACCTATGCATAGGGGTTGGCACACGTTTTCGTCTTGACTCTCCGGTAGAAACTTTGGGGCACTCTTTGAGGTTCTATGTGTTGGTTGAATAGATGAATCTGAGATTGTGTGATGCATATCGTATAATCATACCCACGGATACTTGAGGTGACATTGGAGTATCTAGGTGACATTAGGGTTTTGGTTGATTTGTGTCTTAAGGTGTTATTCTAGTACGAACTCTAGGGCTGTTTGTGACACTTATAGGAATAGGCCAACGGATTGATTGGAAAGAATAACTTTGAGGTGGTTTCGTACCCTACCGTAATCTCTTCGTTTGTTCTCTGCTATTAGTGACTTTGGAGTGACTCTTTGTTGCATGTTGAGGGATAGTTATGTGATCCAATTATGTTATTATTGTTGAGAGGACTTGCACTAGTGAAAGTATGAACCCTAGGCCTTGTTTCACCGCATTGCAATACCGTTTATGCTCACTTTTATCATTAGTTACCTTGCTGTTTTTATATTTTCAGATTACAAAAACCTATACCTACCATCCATATACCACTTTTATCACCATCTCTTCGCCAAACTAGTGCACCTATACAATTTACCATTGTATTAGGTGTGTTGGGGACACAAGAGACTCTTTGTTATTTGGTTGCAGGGTTGTTTGAGAGAGACCATCTTCATCCTGCACCTCCTACGGATTGATAAACCTTAGGTCATCCACTTGAGGGAAATTTGCTACTGTCCTATAAACCTCTGCACTTGGAGGCCCAACAACGCCTAAAAGAAGAAGGTTGTGTAGTAGACATCAAGCTCTTTTCTGGCGCCGTTGCCGGGGAGATGAGTGCTTGAAGGTATATCTTTATATCTTGCAATCGAGTCTTTTAGTTTCTTGTTTTATCACTAGTTTACTTTATAAAAGAAAAAAATGGAATTAAGTTTACTTTCCATGCTTGTAGTAGTAATTAAAAAGAAAACCCAAAAAGATTTCCTGTTCTTATTTTTCTTGTTGGGAGCTTTCCCGTGTAAATAGTTTTATTTCTTTTCTTTGGGGGTCGATAGGAGAAGACCATGATTAAATTGTTGAAGTGGCTCTTATATGCATTATTGTTGATCTGACAAAAGATCCCATATTGCCTTGCCTTCTCCTGTTTATTTAATGCTTGCAGATTCCAGCTTAGTCCAATGCACGTGCACTATTATTATTATCCACATCGTTACGTCATGCAAGTGAAAGGCAATTATGACGATATATGATGGATTGATTGAGATGGGAGAAGCTGGTATGAACTTGACCTCTCTTGTTTTTGTAAATATGATTAGTTCATCGTTCCTGATTCAGCCTATTATGAATAAACATGTTTGCAATGACAACTAGAGATCATAGTTTCTTGTGCCATGCTTGATTAGCTAGGAGCTTATAATGGTTTTCCTTGTGTGCCAACATGCTATTAAAATGGTTTTGATGTGGTATGATAGGGTGGTATCCTCCTCTGAATGATTTAAGTGACTTGACTTGGCACATGTCCACGCATGTAGTTGAAACAAAATCAACATAGCCTTCACGATATTTATGTTCATGGTGGATTATATCCTACTCATGCTTGCATTCGGTGTTGATTAACTTTAATGCATGTTCATGACTGTTGTCGCTCTCTAGCTGGTCGCTTCCCAGTCTTTTGCTAGCCTTCACCTTTACTAAGCGGGAATACTGCTTGTGCATCCAACTCCGTAAACCCCAAAGTTATTTCATATGAGTACACCATACCTACCTATATACGGTATCTACCTGCTGTTCCAAGTAAATTTATATGTGCCAAACTATAAACCTTCAAGTAAATATCCTATTTTGTATGCTCAAATAGCTCATGTATCAACTGGGGCTGTCCGTATCTTCCATGTTAGGCGGGTTATTCTCAAGAGGAGTGGACTCCGTGCTACGTCTTGAGCTTGCGTTGGTTTTCCCCGAAGAGGAAGGGATGATGCAGCAGAGTAGCGTAAGTATTTCCCTCAGTTTTTGAGAACCAAGGTATCAATCCAGTAGGAGGCCACGCACAAGTCCCTCGTACCTACATGACACAAAGATCTCAACGCAACCAACGTGATTAGGGGTTGTCAATCCCTTCACGGTCACTTACGGAAGTGAGATCCGATAGATAATATTTTTGGTATTTTTGATATAAAGATGCAAAGTGAAAAGTAAAAGGCAAAGTAAAAACAAAACAAGATTAAAGTGATGGAGATTGATATGATGAGAATAGACCCAGGGCCATAGGTTTCACTAGTGGCTTCTCTCGAGAGCATAAGTTTTCTATGGTGGGTGAACAAATTACTGTTAAGCAATTGACAGAATTGAGCATAGTTATGAGAATATCTAGGCATGATCATGTATATAGGCATCACGTCCGTGACAAGTAGATCAAAATGATTCTGCATCTACTACTATTACTCCACTCATCGACCGCTATCCAGCATGCATCTAGAGTATTAAGTTAAAAACAGAGTAACGCTTTAAGCAAGATGACATGATGTAGAGAGATAAATTCATGCAATATGAAATAAACCCCATCTTGTTATCCTCGATAGCAATGATACAATACGTGTCTTGCTGCCCCTTCTGTCACTGGGAAAGAATACCGCAAGATCCAACCCAAAGCTAAGCACTTCTCCCATGGCAAGAACTACCAATCTAGTTGGCTAAACCAAACAGATAATTCGAAGAGACTAGCAGAGATAACCAATCATACATAAAAGAATTCAGAGAATATTCAAATATCGTTCATAGATAGACTTGATCATAAACCCACAATTCATCGGTCTCAACAAACACACCGCAAAAGAAGAAGATTACATCAAATAGATTTCCACAAGAAAGGGGGAGAACATTGTATTGAGATCCAAAAAGAGATAAGAAGCCATCTAGCTAATTACTATGGACCCAAAGGTCGGAGGTAAACTACTCACACTTCATTGGAGGGGCTATGATGATGTAGAAGCCCTCCGTGATGACGGCCCTCTCTGGCGGAGCTCTGAAATAGGCCCCAAGATGGGATCTCGTGGATACAAAAAGTTGCGGTGGTGGAATTAGGTTTTTGGCTCCTGTTCTGATTGTTTGGGGGTACGTGGGTATATATAGGAGGAAGGAGTACGTCGGTGGAGCACCGAGGGGCCCACGAGGCAGGGGGCGCCCCTACCCTCGTGACCGCCTCCGGTACTTCTTGGAGTAGGGTCCAAGTCTCCTGGGTCTTATCCGAGAAGAAAATCATGTTCCAAAAAGGATTTTTCTGTTTGGACTCCGTTTGATATTCTGTTTCTTCGAAACACTGAAATAGGCAAAAAACAGCAATTCTGGGCTGGGCCTCCGGTTAATAGGTTAGTCCCAAAAATAATGTAAAAGTGGAAAATAAAGCCCAATATAGTCCAAAACAGTAGATAATATAGCATGGACCAATCAAAAATTATAGATACGTTGGAGACGTATCAGGCATCCCCAAGCTTAATTCATGCTCGTCCTCGAGTAGGTAAATGATAAAAAGAGAATTTTTGATGCGGAGTGCTACTTGGCATCATTTCAATGCAAAATTTCTTAATTGTGGTATGAATATTCAGATTATAAAGATTCAAGACAAAAGTTCATATTGACATAAAGAATAATAACACTTCAAGCAAACTAACAAAGCAATTATGTTTTCTCAAAGTAACATGGCCAAAGAAAGTTCATCCCTACAAAATCATATAGTTTATTCATGCTCCACGGAGTTCCGCTGCCAGAAGCCTCCATAGCAACCGAAAGCCAATCTAGACCCGTTCCGGCACCCTGCCAGAGGGACAATCCTTCTCTGGTGGCCATCTTCATCATCCTGGTGCTCTCCATGACGAGGAGGGAGTAGTTCTCCCTCGGGGCTGAGGGTATGTACCAGTAGCTATGTGTTTGATCTCCCCCTCTCTCTCTCTCTTGTTCTTGAGGTGGTACGATCTTTATGTATCACGAGCTTTGCTATTATAGTTGGATCTTATGATGTTTCTCCCCCGCTACTCTCTTGTAATGGATTGAGTTTTCCCTTTGAAGTTATCTTATCGGATTGAGTCTTTAAAGATTTGAGAACACTTGATGTATGTCTTGCGTGGGATACCCGTGGTGGCAATGGGGTATTCAATTGATCCACTTGATGTATGTTTTGGTGATCAACTTGCGGGTTCCGCCCATGAACCTATGCATTGGGGTTGGCACATGTTTTCGTCTTGACTCTTCGGTAGAAACTTTGGGGCACTCTTTGAGGTTCTATGTGTTGCTTGAATAGATGAATCTGAGATTGTGTGATGCATATCGTATAATCATACCCACAGATACTTGAGGTGACATTGGAGTATCTAGGTGACATTAGGGTTTTGGTTGATTTGTGTCTTAAGGTGTTATTCTAGTACGAACTCTAGGGCTCTTTGTGACACTTATAGGAATATCCCAACGGATTGATTGGAAAGAATATCTTTGAGGTGGTTTCGTACCCTACCATAATCTCTTTGTTTGTTCTCCACTATTTGTGACTTTGGAGTGACTCTTTGTTGCATGTTGAGGGATAGTTATGTGATCCAATTATGTTATTATTGTTGAGAGGACTTGCACTAGTGAAAGTATGAACCCTAGGCCTTGTTTCAACGCATTGCAATACCGTTTACGCTCACTTTTATCATTAGTAACCTTCTGTTTTTATATTTTCAGATTACAAAAACCTATATCTACCATCCATCTACCACTTGTATCACCATCTCTTCGCCGAACTAGTGCACCTATACAATTTACCATTGTATTGGGTGTGTTGGGGACATTAGAGACTCTTTGTTATTTGGTTACAGGGTTGTTTGAGAGAGACCATCTTCATCCTACGCCTCCTACGAATTGATAAACCTTAGGTCATCCACTTGAGGGAAATTTGCTACTGTCCTACAAACCTCTGCACTTGGAGGCCCAACAACATCTACAAGAAGAAGGTTGTGTAGTAGACATTAGTACACCAATAGAGGCATTCACATAGAGTCATATTTTGTTCTAAGTATCGAGTTGTAATTCTTGAGTTGTAAGTAAATAAAAGTGTGATGATCATCATTAGAGCATTGTCCCATGTGAGGAAATGATGATTGAGACTATGATTCCCCCACAAGTCAGGATGAGACTCCGGACGAAAAAAAGAGGCCAAGAAAAAAAAGAAGGCCCAAGTAAAAAAATGAGAGAAAAAGAGAGAAGGGACAATGTTACTATCCTTTTTCCACACTTGTGCTTCAAAGTAGCACCATGATCTTCATGATAGAGAGTCTCTTATTTTGTCACTTTCATATACTAGTGGGAATTTTTCATTATAGAACTTGGCTTGTATATTCCAATGATGGGCTTCCTCAAATGCCCTAGGTCTTCGTGAGCAAGCAAGTTGGATGCACACCCACTTAGTTTTTTGATGAGCTTTCATATATTTATAGCTCTAGTGCATCCGTTGCATGGCAATCCCTATTCCTTGCATTGACATCAATCGGTGGGCATCTCCATAGCCCATTGATTAGCGATGTCAATGTGAGACTTTCTCCTTTTTTGTCTTATCACACAACCTCAATCATTATATTCTATTCCACCCATAGTGCTATGTCCATGGCTCACGCTCATATATTGCGTAAAAGATGAAAGAGTTTGAAAAGGCTAAGTATGAAACAATTGCTTGGCTTATCATCGGGGTTGTGCATGATGAGAGCATTTTGTGTGGCGAAAATGAAGCATGACCAAACTATATGATTTTGTAGGGATAAGCTTTCTTTGGCTATGTCATTTTGACAAGACATAATTGCTTGGTTAGCACGCTGATACGTCTTCGTCGTATCTACTTTTCCAAACACTTTTGCCCTTGTTTTGGACTCTAACTTGCATGATTTGAATGGAACTAACCCGGACTGACGATGTTTTCAACAGAATTACCATGGTGTTATTTATGTGCAAAAACAAACGTTCTCGGAATGACCTGAAACTTCACGGAGCAACTTTTCAGAAAATATGAAAAATACCTGCAAAAGATGAAGGCCAGGGGACCCACCACCTGTCCACGAGGGTGGGGGGCGCGCCTGCCCCCCTAGGGCACGCCCCCTATTGCCTCTCCGACTCCAACACTACTAGGAAAATGCATGCTAGTGGCGCACCGAATTTGCCTTCTAATGGCGCACTACCGGTGCGCCACTGGCATCACGCCATTAGATTTAAATTCTAATGGTGCACCACTGGTGCGCCATTAGTATCTGGTGTTCTAATGGCGCACCACGTAGTGCGCCATTAGTATAGCCTGCAGTGCGCCATTAGAATGCCTCCCAGGGGGCCATATGTACCCATGTGCTTTGGCATTCTAATGGCGCACCAGCAGTTAATGCGCCATTAGTGTGATGATCATAGTGCGCCATTAGTGTCTTGTGTGGTGCGCCATTAGTATGAATATTAGGTTTTTTTTTGCTTTTCTGATTTTTGCACAGGTTACAAAATATATTATTGGATAGAATATAGACAGCAGCACACATCAACATCAGATTCATCGAATACAATAGAAGATTAGTCTCCGAATACAATTCATCATATTAAGTCTCCGAGTTCAAAAGACCGAACAAAGATAAAACATTACAAGTCTCAAGACCGCGAGTATCGAGTTTTTCTTCACATTACAAGTCGATATCGATCATCTAAACTACCATCACATAGAAGAGAGCTGTGGTCATCACGATGAGCATCATCGCGATCAAACTGGTCTTCATCCGGTTCCTCCAACGCTCCCTCCTCTCTCCCGCTAGATAGCGGGCGTATCTACATTCGGCCTCCGCCCTAGTGGTGTACCCTTTGTAACTGTTACCGCTGAAACGGTGAACCTGTCTCCGACACTCCTCCCAGTTGTCGTAGACTCTGGGAACCTTACCCTTGTACACGACATACGACGGCATCTCTATGCACAAGCCAAACAACAGACAATACATAAGCAATATGTAAGTATGCAACAAAAGGATCGGAAGAGAAAAGCAAGACATTAATAGCACGATTCATGGTCCTACTAATAAATAGCATCAATTACATCTAAGTTGAACGACTGTCCAAACCAAAGAGACATACGAATTCATTAAAGTATAATTACAACATGAGCCAATCAATGTTTTGGAACTACACATCACTACTTTCGACTCGACTCATCGGATAGGAACGTGGATGAAGCCGCCGTCTATCATGATGGTCATGAAATCGCGGTCGTTGTCATCCTGCATTTGTAGCATTTCATCTATCTCACTGTTGGACGGTTGATATCTGAGGAAGAACTGCCCCGAGGTATGAAGGACATCTTGATGGATGATGTCCGCAAACTCCGACTGGATGCGAAAGAATTCTTGTCTGAGGTCCGCGTCCTGGACTGCCGACAAGCTCGTGGCCCAATCTTTGAGATTATCTGGTAGCAGAAGTTGATGATGGTCCCTTACGATCGCCCGCATGTGACGGAGGGCGTAGTAGGCATCCTTCTGACCGCCAGGCGGCTGCTTGACGCAGCAGAACTTCGTATTGTGTGAGAACATGTGCTTGCCGTACTTACGAACTGCCCTGGTGAAGGTGCCTCCAGATTTGGTGTAGCCGGGGAGAACATCATCAAGAACTTTCTTGACATTTGTGTAGTCTATGTTGGAGTTACGGTTCGGGTCGAAATACGTGGCCATGGAATATTTCGGGCTTAAGAGGATGAGTGTGTAATGTGTGTCACTGCACAGAACACGGAATGTTAGAAAAAAAGAACGATCGAAATCTAAGAAATCATATGTTACGGGGCGGTTAAGGGATGACTTAGTCGAGAAAGTAAGCCACAAGGAAGTTATCCTTATCTGGGTTTGCCAGAATGACGCCTTCGAGGTGTGAACTCGCAACTTGGCGGTCCCCAGCGCTGCTCAGGTGCTTGGCACGCATGTAGAAGGGGTCGACTATCACGATGTCCGGGGTCTTGTCTCTAATGATCCGCATCTCCATACTCAGTGAAAACAGCCGAACGAAGGTGTAGTGCAGCGGATGAAGGTTAAACATAGCAAAGATGTCATCAAACCGCAAGACGATCGTACCCCCGATGTCACCATCCACAAAGCCCTTGCCCTATGGCACCTTGGCCACGAAAACCGGGTATGCCACATCCTTCTCTCTGAGACGCCGCTTCTCCAAAGAAAGAACACTGTCGTGCAGACTCCGCATAGCACCGGTTGCAGCATTCAGCATATTTGGCGGTAGCATCACCCTACCCGCCACATGCACCCTCCTCGAGATATCCTTAGGTGAAGGTGGCCCGTCCTGAGCACGGATCGAACTCAGTGTCGGCTGGCTCGCACCGGCGCCCTTGTTAGTCTTTTGTTTCCGTCCCTTCTTCTTGATCTCCTGTAATGGGACCGAGTTCTGCTCACAGACCGCCTTCTTGAGCGTGTTGGGGCTGATAATATTTCGCACCTCAGCTATCTGAGGCTCGGTGAAGGCGGGAGCTGGAGGCGTGTCCTAAGAACTGAACGCCAGACAACGCCTGTTGCAATTGGAATTCTCCACCGTACCAGCTAGATCACGGTGGTCTTGGTTGGGTTCTTGAGAAAGAGGCCCGCAGAACTCGTCAGCGTACCCATGTTCGGCAAAGTACTTATCAACGTTGGTAAATGTACCGTCGTCGTTGTCGTCGCCGTCCGGATCCTGTGCCATAGGGATGTCCGGTAGGTCCGGTAGCGTTGCGGCGTTCTTGCCATGGCTTGGCGCCGGCACGACTGGCGGTCTTGTCTGTGGGGTGGTGTCCCCCGCCCCCAAATGAATCTGGCTCTTCGGCCAAAGCAGGGGCCAGTTTACGCAGGCGCTGAGGGTCATCTCATCTTCTTCGTCGGCCCCAACGGGTCGAATCGGAGGTAACAGCTCGTCGCAGCCTGGCAGCACCCGAACCACTTCAACCCTATACATTGTGGGTGGCATCGGATTACCGTGGAACATGGGGTTGCCCGGTTGAACGATTCTGCCCTTGGCGACATCGACCAACTCGGCGCCCACGAAGTGCAGAAGAGTGCAAGGAACGTCGGCGGTGCCCTGCGAAAACATGTACAGGGCGTCAGGGATGCCCAGTCAAAGGCAAGGAGATGAAGTCATCGGCCGAGACGCTTAGTTACCATGATGCCATCGAGCTCGGCTAATGTCGAGGCACCGCCAACGGCGGGCGGGCAACTGATGGAGGGGGCGCTTGTTGGCGAGGTGCCGGCCGGCGTACACCCGGGTGCATTAAGCTCCAATGCCCGTGCTGGCGCCGGAGACACGAATACCACCTCCGCCGGAGACACCAATGGCGCCGCCGCCGGAGACACCAATGGCGCCGCCTGCGCGCTGTGCGAGTTGCTGGCCATGAAGCTGGGAACCGGAGGAGGCCCCTGTTGGCCGCCCGCAATCCACGTCATCAGCCCATGAATCAATGTAGGCACCATGGTGTTGAGCGTCGTTCCAAGTTGTTGTTGCACTTGCTCTTGGACAAGCTCCGGAATCCGCGCCACTTGTGCCTTGAGTTCTTCAACCTCGCGTGTCTGGCTTTCCGAGCTGGTCTTTTTCTCCTTCCGCACACCAGCGGTATAGTATGACCCCCATTTTGTGGACAAGCCTTTGTCGGCCACACGACCAGCTGACGTCGGCTTAGTGAGTTTATCCTTGTTTTTCATTACGTTCAACGCCCTATTTAAAGGGGTGTCGAAAGGGGAGCTCTTAGACGACCCCGCGCTACTGCTTTCAGTGTCCTGTGAAAGGAACGTGAACCATTTAGAAATATTGGGGATTAATTAGAGTGCAACCATATGGAGCTAATTACCCGGGGGTGTATTCCTTACCAGAAGAAGCTCAAGCGCCCTGGTCTTCGGATCCGTGGTAAGCTCCTTTGTTATCGGGTCCTCCTTGTACCGGGCCCTGACATAGTTCCTGGTCTGCTTGTCACCGCTGTATTTCTCGAAGCGGGGCGGTAGGCCTTGCTCGGCATGCTCCGCGTCCTCCTTGTCCCATATAGGCTCCTCCACTATGTAACCGTCGGGACCGAGTTTGTGTTCCCCTAAGTTCAACTCCCGCATTTCTTTCCCCCACTGACTTGATTCGGAGGTTGCACTGCTCTCGCACTTGATCTTGAACTCCTTGTACTCATCTTCGCTCATCAAAGGATATTTCGCCTTGATCTTCTCATAACTATCACCTTTATCAATCATTCTCTTCACCGCGCTTTTCCAAGTAGACAGGGCCGTGCTCATCTTCATGAGGGCGGCACTGTTCACTTTATTCCCTGAGAGGCGTGTGTTTTCAAATTCGGCGGGGAACTTGTATCGTTCGTGCAGCTTCGTGAAGAGGAGGTTGCGCAAATTCCCTCGGTCCTTATGCCTAAGGTTCTTGGTGTTGATCAAGATGGTGCTCCGGAGAATGCACCCGAGCTGAACCGAGTACCCCTTGAGTATATGTTTGGGCTCCGTTGGATTCCCGTCGGAGTCCACTTGAGTGAATTCCTCCTTGAGGGTGCGGAGCGCATTCGGGCGCCGGTCCTTCCTTTGCTTCTTCGGTTGGCTGCCATCTGTGTGTGCGCCGCCATCATCTGTGGTGGCATCCTCAGCGGCACCATCAGTGGTGTCATCCCCGACGCCACTAGGGGTTGTGTAGTCAGGATCAGTGTCTTCCGCGTCGTCCTCATAGCGGTGAGGTTCTTCCTCCATCTCCTGGGACAGCTCCCAGAATTGCTTGCCGCCTGAACCGCTGGCCTCATCGTTGTGGGCCATGTTTCGCTCTAAATAGGAAAAAAGTTTGGTCAAAAAGTTGGTTATTGTCAAGGAACAAGATCATGGTCTCATCATTTAGGGTTTGTCGACACCGAGGCAGTCTAGGAAAAAAATAAATCCGCATGTCAATATATCAGGACCCATCACATATTCATAGACTCGATGGGGCCTCAAATGCCCTTCCTCATCTACAACTAGTTGTCCGCCTCAATCGATGGGTTTTCTCACATTTTTCTGATTCAAACTAGATTTCGATGGCTGTTATGTTATTCGGAAGCAGTAGCAACTTGTAGAGGGTGCAAACTAGCCAGCATTGGGAAGTTCCAGTCTACTAGTAGAGGGAAAAACATGAGGAGCAGCTTGTAGGTTTGCTTGCTCCGGTGGGACTGGATGGAGGATATAGCTGTAGCACCCCTATATCATACATAGATTTATTTTTTGCCCTGTTGCTCTTACTAGTTTTAGCTTATCAAAGTGGATGTATGTATCACATGTTTCTGAAACTAGATTTGTATTGCTGGTAGGTTATTTTGTGTATGTGATCTAAAATAAATACAAAAATTATTTTTTGCCCTGCTTCTCTTACTAGTTTTAGCTTATCAAAGTGGATGTATGTATCATATTCTTCTGGTGCATGAGAGAGTGAGGGGTAAACCACAAGCTAGACAAGTGAAGGTGGTGGAGTGGTGCTGCATCCCCATCCATCCATCTATCCATCCATCTGCATCATCTCTTTTGACTTGACCACATTGGCTCATAGCTAATCTAGCCAAGATACCTAGATCCACCTGCTTGCTTGTTGCACATTGTGTGGAGGGAGCAGATCTCGCCACTGCTTAAGTGTAAAGCTAGATAGTGTGTGTGTGAGAGTCCACTTAGCTGAAAATGTTGGGAGACATGATTTATCTATTCAGTCACCATCACACACACTCAGATTAACATTCAACACCTGAACTAGAGTTAACAAATTGGGCATCTTCTAGGTCAAACTATAAATGTTGATTAATTTTTGTTTCGGTTGAGAATCGGGCACCTTCTAGGTCAAGAAAATTGGCCATGACCTTTGCTAATTTTCTTGACCTAGGAGTGCCCCATTCTCAACCAAAACGGAAATTAATCAACATTTCAGGAGAAAGGGGTCATTTCAGAAGATCACAAGTAGCAGCAGCATCACAAGTTGACAAAATCACAAGTAGCAGCAGCATCACAAGTAGTGCAGCAGCAGCAGCATCACAAGTAGTACATCAGCAGCAGTGAATAAAATTTTTATATGAAGTTTCTGAAATTTATGGAAGTTTCTAGTACACTAAAGGAGAGAAAGGAGAGGAAGTACCCTAGCAATCTATGAAAGTGTCCAGTACACTAAACTCCAACTCCGGTACCAGAGGAAATGGGCAGTAGATGGGTAGCACTAGACCACCTACAACAGATGCAACAAATTACTCCAGTTAAGTTAAATTACTCCAACTCCTATTTGCAAGATCACAAGTACAACAAGCAGTACTATACTTCTATTTGCAACATCACCAACTGCTCTGGGTACAAGAACAAGCAGTACTAACCAGCCGCTCCTTGGAGTGCAGATGCAGCTCCATCTCCTTGACGTGCAGATGAGCAAATAGTGAGCAAGGACTGAAAGTCAAACATGTACAAAGATAACTAGTACATGGACTAGTAAACAAGGTGAACACACAATTATACTAGCATATTACTCAATCACAAAGCAAGATTTCGATGACAGTTATTTCTCATAGCATAAAGATGGAGTAGAAGCAGTAGAGAGAGGCAGCAAGAAGGATTTAGAGAAGTGGAGTAGCAGCACTAGGGGCGAGGGGAGAGGAGCAGCAACGACGAGGAAAGGAGGCGGCGATAGCAGCATGTAGAGCAGCAGAGCAGCGCGGCAGCGCAGGCGTGCAACCACGACAAAGCAGCGGCAGCAGGGTCACGCAGGCGGGGTCGGGGCTCAGCCGGTAGTAGGCCGAGTGCGATGCGCGGGGCGAGAGCAGAGGCGGGGGCCGGTGCAGGTGGGGCGAGGGCGGGCAGCAGCAGGGCAGGTGCTCATCCAGTGCAGAAATCAGGGGGGATTTTGAGCGTGCATAGGATGCAATAGGGAAG